>NC_090922.1:815579120-815882150 GCF_040938575.1 Ambystoma mexicanum
CCGTGTTATAACCTCATGGCTTCCCTGTGGGCCTGTGACTCTACAGAAATGGCTTCGCGCAGAGCGTCCAGTCCAGCCCGTCGGCCCCTGTTGAACGCCAACATGTCCTCCCTGTGTGAGTGGAAAATGGAGTCTGTTGCCTGCTGCTGGAGCTCCACCTGCCTTTCAGGGGGGGGGAATGGAAGTGGCCACCCTATGCATTGCCTGAGCCATCATTTCACACGATGCTCCATGTTGTGCTGCAATACTGTAGATGGAGTTCTCCCACACAGTATTGCCTGGTGGCGCACGGCCACCGCATTGACAGGCACCACACCTGTTTGGGGCAAGGCAATCTGCACCTTGCTGTGCTGGCACTGCCTGAGGCTGCAGGACTGCAATCCTCCTTTGATCTGCTAGCCCAGGAACACAAGCAAATATTGTGGAGTGTGACACTGCATCCGTAACCGCCAGAGGCGGACTTTCCAACACTGAGATCCCCATAGAGGAGTCTACCCCCGGTGCAGGTGGGTTGGACAGAACAGCATCCCTGCCAGAAACACTCACCTGCGATGGCACATATGTCTCACTGTCCGATTCAGCACCTGATTCATAGAGGTCTCCGCAGAGACACCCGTGGACAGTATGGTCTGCAGGAGGATTTGGTTTTCACCCACCACCACCCCACGTCCTCCACTGGTGCCCGGTTGTGGCTGAGATCCCTCCTGGGTGTGCACCATCCCCTCCTCCTCAACAGCATCAAGTGCCTCATCAACTGCAAAAACATGAAAGACAACAAATGGAAACAGGCATGAGCACCATAGCACACACATAGCCCTGACGAGACAGAGATCCAGTACATACATTTCACATGTCCCACATGAATATAACTCTTGCATGCATCCACTGTCAATGAGTTGGAAGGGGAGGCAAAAAGCACACACTGAGGACTCCCAGATGGAAAAGCAACGCATGTGCAGCATTCTGGAGCGCACTGGCAGCACACATTAGCCTGTGAGTGGCATGTCCAATACAGATACATGACACATGCCATCACACAGATGTCACGTAGCATTGCCATGGTACATTTGACAACTACAGCCATATGGTAGTGAATGAGTACTGTCACCCATCCATGTGAGATGGAGATGATGAGATGAAACATGCAAAATAGTGTGACAAAATACGCATGTGCCACACCCTGCAACACATCCAGTGTTCAATTACACAGTGATGGCAGGCAGATGGATACATCAATGGTTGGTCACTTCAACATGACAGAAGACAACAGTCATGTTCTACATTCAAACAGGGCCCAGAAATGATTGTGTACAGGCAATTACTCAATCAGCCTGAATGGTTAAATTATTCCCATAACAAGGAAATAAATGTGGGCCATTATGGGGTGTAATCTATGACAGAAGCATGTCACATATGTGGCAGTAGGGTAGAAAAATGGCAAGGATTGAAACAATCAGGCTGAATGAACAGGAAAACATTTTTAACAATGTTGTTGCAAGATGACAGTTGATGGGCAACTGCAATAATCTGGTGCAAATTGGCTACTGTGGTCAGAAGGGATAATGTCATACCCAAAACCAAGGCCGGGGAATGGTTTGGAAGAACAACATGGGTGACCCATACCAGTCATGACTACACACCCTCACCTGGCACTCATCAGAACACATCACCCAAGCAACATACACATGGATTACACACACATGCATGGGCACTCACCAGACAATGCTTCAAGATCTGGTAGGTCTCCCACGCCTCGGATCTGTTCCTCTGTGACGAAGGTTCCAGCGACAGACTCATGTTCAGTGAGTTGGTCGTCCTCTGGTGGAGACCCACCGCCAGTCACCAGAGTGGAGGCATGATTGGAAGCCAGCTTGTTCTTTTCTCGGCGTTTCAGGTCATTCCACCGCTTGTAGCAATCATCAGCTGTGCGCCTCACAAATCCAAGGGCACTAATGTGGTCCGCGATGGTCTGCCAGTGGGCCCTACGTTGAGCAGGCGTAGTCTTGCACCCTACAATCACCACCATTTCGCGGCTATGTGCCAACACACAGGCCACAAGTGCATCTAGTTTGGCGTCATTGAAGCTAGGCTTCCTTGACATGCCGGAGTGTGTAGCCGTGTCTGGGGTCCCAGCCTGCAGTGCAAGAGCACCCTTCTTCTTCTTGGAAGGTGGTGCGGATCTTGAGTGGCTTACGCCGCTCTGGTTGGTAGGGGCAGAAGCACAGGTGGACTGGGTACTGGAAGTTTCCAAAGGCACAATGACCAAAGGTCTCGGTGCAGGCATTGGCTGCAGGGTGATGTTGGCAGGACCAACGTCGGTGTGATGGACTTGGACCGACACTGTCCCGGCTGGGAGACTTGGAGCTGGGGTGGATTGAGCTGCAGCTGCCCCTGCAGCCTCCTCACCCTGGCTACTTGGGGCAGCAGATGACATTTCTACCCCAGATCCAGGTGGCCTGGTGACAGCAACTTTCACTGCCACACGTGGCTTAGACTTGGTGACCTGGAAGTCAGCCTGGTAGTCATCCTGTGCCGGTTCAGTTGACAATATGGGCGGGTTTAAGAAGGGCTGAGCTTGTTGTGGGAAGCTAAATTTCCCACAACAATTGGGGGGGCATAGGTGGCCCCGATTGGTCCTCCACACACTGGCCTCTTGGGGCACCCTGCACATCCTGGCCACGTCCCCTACCGCGCCCACCTTTGGAGGTCGGCCACCTTTCCCTCCCTTACTGCTTGTTCGCCTTCCAACCATGGCACTGATGTTGTTGTGCGTATGGGAGTTGCAGTAAACAATTGTCCTGGGCAATTAGGGTGAAAGGGGTAGGGTACTAGATGGAATTCGTACCCTAGTGCTCTAGCAAGGCTGTCTGTGAGCCCTGGGGGAAGATGACGGGTCACGCAACGCACAGGCACCCCAAAAACAAAAGTAAACGTGCACGCAACCCCTGGTAGACCACGTGCGTGGAAAAATGAACCCGCACTACGCTGTGGCACCCAGAAACACAAAAATAAGCGTACGCATGTTACACGCAGCCTACAATGACCTTTGAAGGTGTACGCGACACATGGGGGCAACCACAGTTGGTAAATACGTGCGCGACTCACCGTCTGCCTGGAAAAAGAACATGAAAAAGACGTGCATGTTCGCGTTGGCAACACCCCCGGCAAAAGAAGAAATGAACGCAGTCTGAGGAAACAGTACGAACTGGAACCTTTGTGAAGTAATGCGTGTGAACCAACAAGAAGTACAAGAATCACCCGCTCCCCCTCCACAAAAAGCACATACAAAAAAATGGCATCCTACACGAACCTTTTAAGCCAGCTCACACGTACAACGTCACTTAGGCGCCTACGCGCTAAGGGCCTTTCCTCCAATCACATGCAGTGAAACCCAGACGTGCAGTTTTTTCACGTGTACAATAAACATGCACCCGTGTTGTGGGAAACACCTGTGCATGTAACGTCACAGGCGCGCTTACGCGCTAAGGGCATTTCCTCGAATTACACGCTAACATGCTTTTTTTTCACGTGCCAAATCACTCTGTCTCAAGCTGGCCACGCAACAACACACGGAAGAACACGCTCCTGCCCAGAAGGCCGAATTACTGCCCCCCAGAGCCCCGAGCATGCTCCCACCTGCCATCTGCTGCTGCCTGCCTGCCTGCTGGCCACATGCCCTGCTATTTGGTGCCTGCACATCAGCCATCTGCAGGGGTCCAGTTGCTGTGACCACCCCTGCTGGAACAGTAGACTCCCGACTGGAGTGCCATCTTGCTCCACAGCCCAGCCCCAGGACCCATTTGCCCACCCACACCTGCCTCGGGGGTTGCCATGTCAGACACAACACCATCTGGCACCACTGGCAACCCCCAGCCAGAGAGGCAGAGGGCTACCAGCTTCAGTGCTGCAGAAGTTGGTATCCTGGTGGAGCAAGTCCTTGGGCAATATGATGCCCTCTTTGGAAGTTCACGCGCCGACAATATAGGACGGAAGAGGATCTGGACGGACATCATGGCTGCCATCAACGTGGAGGAGGTGGCAGCCCGTGACTTGCAACACGTCCGGAAGCGCTGGGAGGACTTCAGGTCCAGGACCCTCAGCAAGGCCCGGCGTCTCCTGAAGGCAAAGCATGCAAAGGGGCACCGGGTCCGCCTTATCAACATGCAGATGAGGGTCCTGGAACGCATACACCCAGCGCTCCACCTCCAGGTCCTTGGGAGACAGACCCGTCCGGAATCGAGCGGTAAGTGTGCATGCGTACTGATTGGATGCTGCGCATGTTGAGGTGTGGCAGGTGTGTGCAGGTTGCACATATGTCTTTGATGGCCCATGTATGGATGTGTATGCACAGGGACATGAGCCTGCCACATGAGAGTCCAGTCATGTGTGAGGCACATCAACGGTGCATGTGTACAAAAGCATTATGGCCAAATGCATGTTGGGGTGCACACATGTTTACATATCTGTGTATGTACCATGGCATGGTTGGGGTGTGGCACCTGGATGCGGGTTACACCAACATGTACGTGCATGGTGTACATGTGTGTGTGAGGGTATTTGACATGTGTGCCACTATGATACACCATGGCTGCATGTGACACTGACATGTAGGAGGCTGATTGGCAGATGTGACATGGATGCCGAGGATTTCACTGCAACAGGTGCTGTAGATGTACAGATGCATGTACGTTTGGTGGCGTGTGTGCATGTGTTTGCCAATCCCTGTGTTGCATGTGATGTCAGGCTAACCTTCGGATGGTCCTGGTGTTGTATGTGTATGGATGGTGCTAGCTGCTGCAACATTCCTGTTAATTTGCACGTGTGTGTCTCTAGAAATGATATGTGTGTTGGGGAGTGTGATGCCATGTGTGAAGTTTGAGACTGCCACTCATCTGCAACTGTCATGTGTGTATCAGACCATTGTACAGTGCCCTGATGCCTGTGTTCTGAAGCACACAGGCAGGGATCCCACTGCCAGCCGGAGAGGCAAGGCCCAGCTCCCCTCCCAGGTTGCCATCTCTTCGGGGAGTGAGGAGTCTGGTGCCGCCTCCGTGGCCACAGCTGCCGGGGGTAGGTCCAAGAGGCGGAGGTCGGAGGTGGACTCCTCGGCAGCAGAAGGGGCAGCTGAGACCCCACAGGGGCCTACGGAGGAAGATGGCACGGAGTCATCCAGGTTGGTGGGGGGTTTGGTTGAGGAGGAGGCCAGGGAAGTCACACACACGGGGCCTGGAGGAGGGGATTCCACTGGTGCCAGTGGTGCAGTCCAGGGGCAGGGACAGGAGGCAGCACAGGCCACCGCAGAGGTGTCTGTGTGTAATCCTGTTCCCGATCCTGTGACTGCATCATCCAGCACCAGCAGGGATGCCTTCGTCCAGACCCGTTTTCAGGGAGGGGATAGCCGCACAACAACTGGCCTTCCTCTCCCTGCAGACGTCGCAATCCGGGACCGGCTTGAGCCTGTCCTGGGTGGGGTGGCGTTGCATGTTTGTGACATTCGGAATGACGTGCAGGGTTCTCGCGAGGACAGCGCATGTCATTTCGAATGTCTCGAAGACTGCGTCAACCTACTGGGCGGGGTCACCAGTGCTGAGTTCCTCCGTGTGCTGGAGCTTCTGCCGACCCCCTCCTCAACTGAACTCCCTATACGCCGGTCGTCCTCCTTGCCATCTTCCTGCCCAAGTGTCACCCGGGCACCCTGTGGAGCTGTCCCTGACCCAGCGGCCAGGCTGGTGGAAGACACATCCCTGCCACAGTCGGGAGTCAGAGGTCCAGCAGGGGTGGCCACCCCAACAACTGGGCCCCAGCAGGTAGATGACATGCAGGCAACAACGGGCAGGGCACATGCACGGCAGCAGCAGGCTCAAGGTGGGAGCGATGATGTCTCGGGGCCAACAACATCATTACATTATTCTGTTTTGGACATACATTTCATTTCATGTTTGAAATATTTTTCATGCTTTCATTTCATTTCATTCATTTTGTTCATAATACATTTTGATTTCTTACTTCCATGTGTGGTATTCGCTCATTGGGTTACTGCATGTGAAAAAGAGGATGTACACAATCACTGGCAACCAGTGTGTGTGAGGGACATGGATTGATGTGCATAGTTGACCTTCGGTTTGTGTCATGAAATAGGAATTTCAGTGTGGGGTGGATTGAGGACTTGATTGCCTCTCAAGACTGGGGTGGTGTGCTGTGGGATTTTGGTGGACATGAGGCCCATGATTGTGCATCTTTATGACGTGTTGGGGGGGGACATGAGTCAGGGCCTGCTGGCAGGTGCCTGTCAATGCTGGGTGGGTGGGGGTGCAAGGGGACATGAGTCGGGGCCTGCTGGCAGGTGCCCATCAATGCTGGGTGGGTGGGGGTGCAGGGGGACATGAGTGGGGGCCTGCTGGCAGGTGCCCGTCAATGCTGGGTGGGTGGGGGTGCAGGGGGACATGAGTGGGGGCCTGCTGGCAGGTGCCCGTCAATGCTGGGTGGGTGGGGGTGCAGGGGGACATGAGTCGGGGCCTGCTGGCAGGTGCCCGTCAATGCTGGGTGGGTGGGGGTGCAGGGGGACATGAGTCGGGCCTGCTGGCAGGTGCCCGTCAATGCTGGGTGGGTGCAGGGGGACATGAGTCTAGCCATAATCGTCAATGCTGGGTGGGTGGGGGTGCAGGGGGACATGAGTGGGGGCCTGCTGACAGGTGCCCATCAATGCTGGGTGAGTGGGGGTGCAGGGGGACATGAGTCGGGGCCTGCTGGCAGGTGCCCGTCAATGCTGGGTGGGTCGGGGTCCAGGGGGACATGAGTGTGGGCCTGCTGGCAGGTGCCTGTCAATGCTGGGTAGGTGGGGGTGCAGGGGGACATGAGTGGGGGCCTGCTGGCAGGTGCCTGTCAATTCTGGGTGGGTGGGGGTGCAGGGGTACATGAGTCAGGGCCTGCTGGCAGGTGCCCGTCAATGCTGGGTGGGTGCAGGTGCAGGGGGACATGAGTCTAGCCATAATCGTCAATGCTGGGTGGGTGGGGGTGCAGGGGGACATGAGTGGGGGCCTGCTGTCAGGTGCCCGTAAATGCTGGGTGGGTGGGGGTGCAGGGGGACATGAGTCGGGGCCTGCTGGCAGGTGCCCGTCAATGCTGGGTGGGCGGGGGTGCAGGGGGACATGAGTCGGGGCCTTCTGGCAGGTGCCCATCAATGCTGGGTGGGTGGGGGTGCAGGGGGACATGAGTCGGGGCCTGCTGGCAGGTGCCCATCAATGCTGGGTGGGTGGGGTGCAGGGGGACATGAGTGGGGGCCTGCTGGCAGGTGCCCATCAATGCTGGGTGGGTGGGGGTGCAGGGGGACATGAGTTGGTGATCGCTAGTGCAAGGTGACATGTGGGCTGGCTGGGGTTCATGCCCATGGTGGATGGGCTGCCTGCGGGACATGACCAGAGGTGCAGGGTAGTCCCCTGTGGTGTGGGCTGCCTGCAGGGGCTGGGGAGGGGGTAGAGGGCACATCTGGGAGGACCGACATTGCCAATTCACGTGTGAAACACCCCGCTCACTCCACTGAATTCACGTACCCTGCTCTGAAAGCAAAATCACGTGTGAAACTTCCCGCGCACCCCAGAAATACACGTACCCCGCTCGCACAAGGCCTATCGCGTGTGAGACTCCCCGCGCACCCCACTTGATACACTTACCCCACTCTGCAAGCGGAATTGCGTGTGAAAGTACCCGCGCACCCCTCAGAATACACGTACCCCGCTCTGCAAGCAGATTCGCATGTGAAACTCTCCGCGCACCCCAGAAATACACGTACCCCGCTTGCCCAAGGCCTATCGCGTGTGAGACTCCCCGCGCACCCCACTGGATACACGTACCCCGCTCTGCAAGTGCAATCGCGTGTGAAAGTACCCGCGTACCCCTCAGAATACACGTACCCCGCTCGCCCAAGGCCTATCACGTGTGAAACTCCCTGCGCACCCCACTGGATACACGTACCCCGCTCTGCAAGCAAAATCGCGTGTGATACTCCCCGCGCACCCCAGAAACACACGCACCCTGCTCACCCAAGGCCTATCGCATGTGAGACTCCCCGCGCACCCCACTGGATACACCTACTGCGCTCTGCAAGCGGAATCACGTGTGAAAGTACCCGCGCACCCCTCAGAATGCACGTACCCCGCTCAGATAGCGAAATCGCGTGTGTAAGTACCCGCGCACCCCTCAGAATACACATACCTCGCTCAGACAGCGAAAACGCGTGTGAAACTTCCCACGCACCCCATAAATACACGTACCCCGCTCGCACAAGGCCTATCACGTGTGAAACTTCCCGCACCCCCCAGGAATACTTGTTCCCTGCTCGCGCAATTGCAGTGTAGCAGCCTTGTTAGCTGGTCCAGGGTTAGCGCGGCCCTTTGCGCTGCATTGGGGATTTCAATGGTTTTTCCTTGCGCAAGGGGCGTTGTTGGGGGCGTAACTGGCGCTGCGGGATGTTCTCTGCGCCAGCGCTCAAAATAGCTTGGCAATTCCATTAATACGCGGTGCGCCAGAATGCTGTTTAGCGCAAATGGCTGGCGCACGCCTGCGCACGCTCCATCTCTGTGCTGGTCGCGTGCGCTGCCTCTGCGCAACCATGTAGGAGAACAACATGAAATGTTAGTTATCTCAGTGGTCAGAATTACATTACATCTAGAGTATACTTCTTTGTTACTTGGTTTCCAAGGGCGAACTGTTGCGCAATGTTCGTGCATAAGCACCATCATAATCAGCAACACGGAGCTTGTGACGCAGACTGCCCTGAAGTCATGCAGCTTAGTAACGCATTGCGGTGGTGTGCCTTATTCGGCTATGTAGTCCAAGCATCCAAAGTTTTCTTGGCAGTAGCAGTTCTCCAACTCGGCTGGCATGACCTTGCAACGATTGCAGGTACACCAGCTTGAAACATCTTCCATGCGACTAGGCTCAGGCTCCGGTGTTTCATCTTCCCAACTATCGTCCTATTCACCATCATTTCCACTTCTTTCTCTTTATCTTTCAATTAGTTCCTCTTTGGAATATTCAGGCTCGTACTGGTGGGGCTGCATTGTTGCCATAGTTTCTGAAAAGTACAAAATCCACAATCAGAAAAATCAAAACGTATTTGTTTGTATGTAGCAACTACTGGTAAAGAAGGAGAAGAAAATACATTGCAATGTTAAAAATCCCCGTAGAGCAAATAAATTCACAATCGCACAAACAATTACATTTTGAAATTAAATAAGGTTTGGTGAAGACATTGGTACATAATATGACAAATATTTAAATAAAACGCAAGTACAGAGTTCAATAATTTCTGCTAGATTAAGTATCTGTTCGCGGGGCGTCGTACTAGGAAGATAGCTGAACAGAGCAGAAACGAGTCACGAGCGATGGAAACTAAATACAGAGGGACGATTGAAAAAGCAACTGCAATGTTGTCTCCTCAGAAAGGGTCTGTTTATACTTGTCGAGGAAAGAGGCGTCCTGGCATTTCCAGGGAGACACGTCAATACAGCTCCTCGATGCCTATGGGCTGTAAGCGCGCTATACAAATTAAAATAAATAAAATAGATAAATAGCTTGCGCACAGAGGACATTGACACGAGACGTGCATTGGCGATGTGAAAAGGGGCGTAAGCATCTAGTGATGTCAGTGTGAGGGGCGGGCAATCTGTATTCTTGCTGCGAGGACACTTGAACTTAGGGCAATGCGTCAACGGATAAGTTTAGCACAAGATGGCTGCACCCAACCTGTTGTTTTCACATGTGTAAAAGTGAGGAAAACTAAGGTAAGATAGGAAAAATGTTAGGATCGATTACACTATGCTTAAAAATACATGCCCTAACGATCGGGACAGTAACATTTTTGAGCAAACTTCCCCTTTAATCAACATTGTATTGCAGTTGCAATTTTAATTAAAAAAATAATAAATATAGAATTAGGGATGCCGCGAACCTTGGCCTGCAGGCGTGCGGGACTGAACAGTTAACTGCAAGGCCATAGAGAGCTTATCGATTTCATCTGCAACAGTTACTTATATTGAGCATAACGTATTCTGGATGACTCATGTTAATGTAAGTAACAGGTGCATTTGAAAATGGTAAGATCTCCATAGCCTAGTGGTTAGCTTGTCGGTTGTCGGTGTCGCAACCCATGCTATGATGTCTAGCTAAGGTCTTTAGCGTTGACCAATAATAGGGTTTCTGGTGTCTTCTTTCAGAGAAATATTATTGTAAACATTGTTGATCTGCAGTGTACGTATGGAAACTACAGTTTTCAGATTGAAGGTATTGCATCCTTCTTTTTTTGAACAATTGAGATAGATGTCTGTTGGCAATTTTCATTGCGGTCCAGAGTGGAATTTGTTTTCACTTTTTATATTTCCCTTTTTATACTAAACCTAACCTGGGGAATCATTACATTATAATTATTCCAGACATTCACTGGAGTTAAAGTCAGACGGCGAATCACTTGGCTTTTGCAGGTATGATTCATGTGATATTGTTTTTTGACTGAATCACGGCACGGCTGGGGTGTGGGGTTGTTAGATTGTGGACGGAGCTATTGCACTAATGAATAGTGCAAAAGAACAAGGAAATAATGCTTTTAACTTTGCGACCATTGAGCCTAAACTAGTATTGGGTTTGGATGGACCAGTAAAACCATGCATATAGATTTGCTGTAGTTTTCCTAGCATTTGCCTTATCAATGTATTTGGCTAAGATTAGGGTTGTTTGTATTTAGAGGGTTCTCACGTTTGGCTTAACGTTTGGGTAAGAGGTAGACCACACATGGTTCTCCCCTAGTTTTGACCTAAAATATTGTTGGATAAACTGATTGAGAAGAGACAGGAGTTTGTATTTTAACAGTATTCTAACAGTATTTTATCTATTTGTTTTTAGAATTTTGTTAATGTTCACCTATCCTGATGAAGACATACACTATTTGTCAAGTCAAAACTATTTGTCAACTGGGAAGCCCTGTTTTTAAAGAAGATCTATTTGTTGGGGCACCTATAGTCGATACTTTTGTTTTGGAGTGAACAACTGTTAGAATTATAGCAGAATTAAATTGGAATTTTTTATTGTAAAATAATGAAGTGGTTTACAAATTATATTATTTTGAATGAATGAATGATGTTAGGATGTCTTTTTTAAGAAAGAATTAATTAAAAATGTTCAATGATTTTGATATTTTTATACTTAAATCAGAATTAAATAAAAATAATGATTTAATATATATCTCCTCCTGTCTTGCTCTCATCAGTTTTTTCCTTCATTACTCTGGCACCACCTTTTGTTTCATTACATGGCCTTACCTTAAGGTGCCAGCGGTTCATGAGGTTCCCACCTTTGGGTTAGTTTCTCGCAACCCTGCAGGCCAGGGTTTGAGACATCATCAATTCATTATTTTGTTAATTTAATTAAAATACTTGTACTGCCGCGCCGAAACATGCTAGCGCCAAAAGATTCCTGCGCCGGACTGGTCGCGATAAACCGACCCGCGCCAAACTGGGGTGCACCATAGAAAGCAGGATGATTTGATCAGAGCAGAATGTACTTGTCAACAACAGTCAGGCAATAGGTTAAGAGCCTCAGCAGCATGCCATAAAATAGCCTGAAGAGTGCGATTTAAGTTTTCTTTACAATGGGAACTGACTTCTTTAGATCATGCAGCCTTGTGCCCTCCAGACCCCCCCAATATGGGGGTTCGGGTCATGTGCCCCTTTTGCCCTCCCATAAAGACGTCTCTGCATGGCAACGTAATGAGTGTTTGGACTTTAATGGTAGTACCTATCAATCTAGTGTGTACCTGGACATTTGATGGAAATCTGTGGCGATGGTGCAATCTCCTGGACATGTGGTACCAATAACTTCCAAAAGGTTTCAGATCCTGGGCACATATTGTTAATGCCTGATAAATGCAAAAATAGTTTTCATATAACTGGCAAAACTTATTATTTTTGCCAGTTTTAGTTTTGGCTATTAGGCGGCGCTACAAGCTGAAATGATTGCATTGGGGTACAGATGAAGGCACATGGGATGTGAGGAGGGAAACACAGCTTCTGAGTGTCTAAGACATATTTTGATTTATATTTTAATTCTACATTGGGTGCAGTGGCGTAACACAAAATGTGGGGGGCCTCCTGCGAGCCATGCTAAGGGGGCCTCCCCAACTCGGCAACAAATAACGGGTCGCCCCATACTCTGGGCCGGCCTAGATTGTCACGCTTGCACAATATACACAAACGTGCTGCTGAAGGGGTATGCCGCACACTGCACTAGGAGAAAGATATAAATATGTATTTTAATACAATATACAGCACCATTTCTGAGAAAAATTGGCTATAAAGCCACAGTGTTTGCTATTGTTTTGTAGGATAACACCAATCCAATACATGTACGTCACCAATAGTGCACAGGAACATTAATGTTTTGCTATTAAAAATGCCATGCCACAATGAAAACATGTCCAACAGGCTGCACAATGTAGACCAGTGTAGACACGTAATAACATTACAGTAAAGCATGCCAGGCCACATTTAGACATACCTAGACTGGTTGCACCAAAATGCCAGTCAAAGCAATAACACTCGTCAAGAAGAGAGCACACATTAAAGCCTGCGTCCCGCGTCATCTACCAACATGGCCAAACTGTTTAAAATATGCAAGGAACTGGTCGATCCTGTTGCAGTCTCTACCTCTCCTGTTCCCTCCAAGTCCCTCTATACGGTTCTGGCCTCTCACTTCTCCGCTAAATCTCAGGACATCCTGTCCTCTATCTCCTCTTCCTCTCCCTATTCCTCTCTGGGACCCCTTTGGCCATCTCTACCTCTCCCCCTCCTTTTTCCTCTTTCTCTCTGACAACACCTGACAAGGTTTCTAGACAAGTCTGATCTATGAAAACGTCGTCCAAACATGTGCTCCCCTGCTCCTCCAGAAACATCAAGAACCATATTGACACCCTCGCTCCAGCCTTGGCCGATTTTTGTAATCACTCTTTAGCCACTGGAACGTTCCCCTCTCCCCATAAGCACTCCCTTGTGCACCCACTCCTCAAGAAGCCGTCGGCTGATCCTACCTGCCAGGAAAACTATTGCCCAATATCCATCACCTCTTTCTTGGGCAAACTCTTGGAAAAGCTTGCCATCTCCCAGCTTACTCTCCACACAGAATCCGTTGGTTGTCTCCATGACCATCAGTCTGGCTTCAGAGCTGCCAGTGGCATGGAAACTGCTCTCCTGAACACCCATGAAGATCTGCTCTCTAACCTTGATTCAAGCATTCCTTCTGTCCTCACCCTCCTTCTTTCCTCTGCTTTCGACACAGTCAACAACGCCATCCTGATAATCGACTCTGTGAGAACCTGGGCATCACGGGTCAGGCCCTGGAGTGACTGACCTCCTTCCTTTTGGACCAACCCCCCTCTCCCTCCCAGGTCCAACCTGGTCCCAATCTCTCTGCCACCTCTCTCTACCTGTGGCGTTCCCGAGGGCTTTATACTCTCACCCTGGTTTTTCAACCTCTACTTAGCCCCTTTGGCCCACCTGATCTCTACCTTCTCCTCTAACTTTCAGTGTTATGCGGATGACTCAGCTTTCCTTCAGGCTCCCCTCAACCTCCTTTCCTCTCTCGCTCATTCCTGACTGTCTATCCGCGATTCAGGTTTGGTGCGCCTCCAACTATCTCTGCCTTAATGCCAGTAAGACAGACTCCTCCTCATTGGGACCCTGGTAACAGCTTTCCATCTCTCACTCTGGCCATCCGCCTTGGGCCCTCTTCCTTCACCTTCGTGCGAGGCAAAAAACCTTGGTGTCATCTTCTATGCCACTCTCTCTTTCTGTCCTCACATCTCGGATGTCACCAAGAAGTTCGACTACCAGCTGCTCCTCCTCAAAGGGACTCTTCCCTTTCTCACTTTCCACCAGAATCTCACTATCTCCCGAGCCCTGGTTCTCAGTAGGCTGGACTACTGCAACAGCCTCTTTCTCATTCTGCCTACTGTGATGCTGGAAATGCATTGGAGGGACAGGGCCTCCCTGTCTTTGTCCTGTAGTCCTTTTTAATTGTTTACTGTATTGTTTTCTGCCCAGAAGTCCATGTGGGACTTCTGGCAGTGCAGCTCTTCCTGTTTTTGGTTTGGTGTACGGACCCATGGCATACCCTTATGACACCCATGGGTGGGGGTACAACCCTGTGGCCCTAGTGTATGTTTTTGGGAACCTGTGGGTGGCCCACAGAGCAGGGTATGGGCTAGTGGCAGCTCCATGCTGAATTTGACAGTCCATTTTGGGATACCCAGGCCCTGCCATTGGAATCAGTTGATTCCTGATGGAAAACAAGATGGCCCCTGTGGCCTCTTGCTTTCTATTGTCTGTTACCTTGTTTTCCCAAAGTCCTGGGAAGCCCTGACTCTGTCCCTTCCCCCTGACTGGCTGTTGGGTGGAAGTTCCATGTATGGTGTTATTGTGAAGTCTAGTCCAGACTGGCTGGAGCCTTCCCAGTGAATGTATGTTGTGGGGACACCCTGTGGGTGGGACCTGGGTGAAAGGAGTGTGTGACCAATATGCACTTCTTGTTGTGGCTGTCTGGTTTCTGGTATGAGAGACAAAGAGTTAGACAGCCCTGCCCGAAACTGGCCTGAATGCAGTGTGTAGTGTTGAATGGCTGATTACTTGTCCCAATCCACATTCCTTGATGTGAGTGTCTGAGAGGGAGGAGGATGGCCTGAATGCACTGTGTGCCGATTGGCTGACTGACTGCATTAATGCCCTTCTGTATGATTGGCTGCTGAGTGTGACCCAGCAGTGTAGATAAGAGACAGGATAGTATATCTGGGGACCTCTCGCCACTGGAAATTGTTCAGAAGCTGTGTCTACACTTGAAGAGTAACTGGAACTGCTGATCCTCGACGCCCAGCTGTAAGAAGAAGACTTGCTGTTGCATTTGCTTTGACCCGATCTGAAAGCTGCCGAACCCGTCGAAGACTGATCCGAGAGAGGACCAGGTAAGGCACCCTCTTCCTATGCTCCGAGGGACCATCGAGCACCGCTAACCTTTGCCGAAGCTCCCTGGAAGTCAGACCCTCGAAAAGCTGCCGACCAGAGACGGGGACCGCTGAGGAGAACGAAGTGAAGCACCAGGACTTCGCCGCTGTCGAATTCTACTGCCGCCGACCAGGGTTTGCAGGTTTGTGTAACCGCTGGAGGCCCGTCGAAGTTGTGTTGCCCAGATGCGGGGACCACTTGACGCCGTGCTGCCGACGACCGGAGCCGCCCGCTCCTTTGCCTAAGAACATTTGAATCGAAGGACTCCCTTGTCTGCAACGTCGACCTCTTTGTCCTGCCGGAGAAAGTCAAGGCCGCCGACGTGCCGAGCAGAATCCGCCGGTGGGTTTCCCGCCGCCTGAAGGCCATAAAGACTTCGACGACTTGCCGCCCTTGCTGGGCCAAAGTTCTTCAGAAACTTTTTGCGGTCCTGAACAACCAATCGATGAGGTGCCCCGCACACCTCATCCTCGCAGGACGTCACCGACGAGCACTGCCTGGATCGACATTGTGGTCTCGGCATCCTCGGACTTCTCATCGACGTCGTCAACGTCAAGTTCACCTTCTTCGATGCCTCTCAACGATCCGTGGCTCCTGCTTCAATGGGAGTCACTCAAGAAGGATCCATCGACGCTTCTTCGAAGAACTCCACTCCACCAGGTACATTGTGGGGGTAAAAACATTATAGGAGAGAATAAGACTATTGATCAATATATGGACTGGGCTTGTCCTATATCTTTATTTTACAGGTTTCCCAGGTGGGGGGATCGCCACACAGAACTGTGTCCAGGGGTAGGGGCCAGTATTCTGCCTATTGTTTCAACCCTCTTGCTTTCCCTCCTCTCTCTATTGCTGGTTTCCTCGTTATTGATATGTGTGACATTCTAACAGTATAGTTGATGCAGTTTAATTAGATCTGATAATATTGGTGGTACCACTTTTTTACAATTGTATATATTTGCCATTGTTGATTTCTGAGTACAAAGTGCGTTATTGTGATAGTGTTAATACCTTTGAATATTAATCATATAAAGACTGTGTTTTCAGTAATACAGTGTGTGGACATTTCTTTGTGGGGGCTTGGGGACTACACTGTACTGAAGAACCAGCCTGCATCACCTCCTGAGAAGCTAGGCCTTGATTGCTCGAGCATAGCTACCACATAGAGAATCTTGGCTGGGGTCCTCTGTGCCTCTTCTCTACCATATAGAGAGCAGAAGTACAGACACCCCCCTCCAGTCTTTACACTGGTGGCAGCAGTGGGATGCTTATGGTTTTAACAATCAGTGTATAACCGTACCACTTACAAAATATCTGCACTTTATTAAATTAAGGTTTAGTAGTGTACAAAATAACTGCATTACAAGCAATGGAGTCTATTGCAAATGGTAAATTGACTAGGATGAGCTTAGAGGCTCTCCAGAGTGCTTGTGAAGCCAGGGAGTTAGACTTTGTGGATAAGTCTAGGGCTGAGCTGATAGCTGCCCTGGTGGACTACCAGACTGATGGTGAAACTCTTGATGAGGGGGGGAATGCAACCAATGAGGACTCTGCCCCTGGGGTTTCTGCTGAATCTGTTTCTGGGAATGCCACCATTCCTGCTGCCTCTGTTACAAACCCCATCAATTCCATAGAACTTGAGTTATTAAGGATGAAATTGGCCTTTGAATACCGCAAGTTGGAGATAGAAGCTGAGCTTAAGAAAGAGGAGTTGGCACAGCAAGTGGAACTCAAGAATAGGGATCTTGAACTCAAAGACAAGGACACTGAATGTCAGAGAATCCAGCTAGAGAAAGCTAGACAGTAAACTTCAGCGAAACCAGTTGAGAGTGGCATGTCCCCAGCCACCAAGTTTATGAAAGATTTGGTTGGTGTGTTTGTGGAGGGTTCTGATATCCTCCAATGGATTGAAGCATTTGAAATGGCTTGTGCAATTCATGATGTTGACAAAAGAGATTAGGCTAAGGCCCTCATTACAAGTCAGGCGGTAAGGGTTTAACGGCGCCGTCAGCGCCGTTAACCCTTAACGCCAGATTCACACTTTAACGCCTGCTTTTTGCAGGCGTTAAAGTCCAAGGCGCTAAGCGACCTTGGTGCTAATTACGGCACCGTAATTTACGGTGCCGTAATTAGCGCCTTCCCCATCCCCATTATGCCCTATGGGGCAAAAATGGGAATGGGGAAGGGCAAATGGGGAATTACCGCCCCACTCACCTTGGAATGGGGCGGTAATTCCGCCATCCACCATGGCTAATAGCACCATGGTCCACCGCCTGACTTGTAATGAGGGCCAAAGTGTTTGCTAAGCAGAGTGCCTCAGGCTGGGTATGACTGTATTCTGAAGCTGAGTGTGGAAGAAAGGGGTCAGTATGAGTATATGAAGTCTGCTTTGATTGCCAAGTTTGGCAACACACCTACCCAATACCTTAAAAGGTTCAGGGAATTTAAGAAAAGAGAGAATGTGTCTTGGGTTGACTCGGTGAGTGCTGCGCCCATGAACATGACGGGGTGGATTGATGGTTACAAGGTGAAAACTTTTGTTGAATTGTCCCACCTGTTGTTTATTTAGCATTTTTCTGAAGCCTGTTCACCAGAGCTGCGTCAGTATGTTGCTGACCAGAACATTTTGGATCCCTTTAAGCTGGCTAGGTTGGCTGACAAGTGGGTCTCCCACCGGGTGTCCCCTAAGGACTCCAGTAGGAAGGACAAGGACAAAGAGAAGGGGGGCTCTCAGAAAGCTAAGGAGTCCCAAAAGCAGTCACAGTCGAGTAAACCTAAACCCTCCTCTCCTAAGACCCAAAATTCTAGTGGGGATAAGTCATCTCTGGGTGGGAATAAGGGTAGTGGTCCACCTGCTGCAAAGCAGGCTCCCAATGGTTCCAGTACCATACCCAGCACTCCCGGTACTTGTTGGGATTGTGGGGCTCTGGATCACAAGAGGGGTGACTCCAAGTGTAAAGGTAAGGCACTTGGGGTACAGGCTGTCAGCCTGACCTACCCTTACCCCATGTCTGAGGTGGAGGCCACTGTCCTCCACTCCTCTACCTGGAGGGGAGGCCACTGTCCTCCCCTCCTCTACCAGGATCACATTTGGTGCCCCTGTAGAGATTTCCTTAGTGTCCCTTGGGGCCTGGGACCAGTATGCAGAAGTACTGGCGACTATCCCACAGAAACCCTGTAGGTTTTTGAGAAGTGTCCTCCTGAACGGCCAGCCTTCTACTGATTTGAGAGACACTGGGACAAGCATGGCAGTGGTGGACAGGACCCTGCTCAAGCCAGAGGACTATGTAGGTGCTCCTCTGAGAACCACCAGGTTGGCTGGTGGGCCTCCCAAATTATCGCCTGTAGCCTTAGTCACACTCATAATTGGAGACAAGACAGCAAAGCTTCCTGTCCTGGTTCAGGACAATGTCCCTGCTAACATTCTGTTAGGTAATGATCTAGTAGAGCTGGGCTTGATCTCAGATGGTCTTCCCATGATTGCTGCTGCAGTCACTAGGTCACAGGTGACACAGGATCTAGCTGTGAGTCAGGTACCCGAGTCAAAGGCGAGGCCTAAGGCAAGACGAAGGAAGAACAAGAAGGCAACCTCTGTGTCAGGGGCCCCTTCTCTTCCTGCTGTTCCTACAGCACCCATTAGGATCCATGCTCCGGACGGGCTGGATCCAGTGGTAAACCCCGTCTCAACTCCTGTGGGAAAAGAGCCAGAAGACTCTCCTGTGGGAGAGGCTCTCAACCCGGAGGATCATCCTGACCTTCAATGCTTTTTAGCTGAAGGGGGACCCTCCCGGGCAGTCTTCTGTAAGGGACAGAGAGAGTGCCACTCTCTCGAGGGTCTGAGGAAACAGGCCCTGTCCCAGGCACAAGGAGAAGTGCCTAGGACCTTTCAGATATATTGGGAGGGTGAGCTCCTTGTTAGTGAGCCCACTAAGCCTGAACCTGATGCCCTCAAGAGGTTGGTGGTACCCCAGGTTTACAGGCCCTTCCTACTGCAGTTGGCACCTTGGCTGGTCATCTTGGTACAAAGAAGACTAAGCAGAGGCTCTCTGCCCATTTCTACTGGCCTCGAATGGGAGTAGAAGTGGAGTCCCACTGCAGGACCTGCCCAACTTGTCAGTTGTCTGGCAAGACTGGAGGCCGTGTCATTGCCCCACTGCAGCCATTGCCAGTGGTTGGCACACCATTTGAGAGGGTGGGCATCGGCATTGTCGGTCCCCTGGACCCTCCCACTTCAGGTGGACATCAGTTCATCCTGGTCTTGGTAGATCATGCCACCTGGTACCCTGAGGCTATACCCCTTCGGACTGTAACTGCCAAGGTGGTTGCCAGGGCTCTCCTGGGCATGTTCACCCGTGTTGGATTCCCTAAGGAGGTTGTCTCGGACAGAGGATCCAACTTCATGTCTAGTTACATGAAAACCATGTGGAAAGAGTGCAGGGTAACCTATACATTCTCCACCTCTTACCTTTAAAAAAACTCTCAAGGGCATGATAGATGCTTTGGAAGAGCCCCTAAGGAGGAAATGGGATCTCCTCCTGCCATGCCTGCTGTTTGCTTACAGAGAGGTACCTCAAGAGGGTGTTGGTTTCAGCCCCTTTGAGTTACTCTTTGGACATCCCGTGAGGGGGCCCCTCGCCTTGATCAGAGAAGGCTTGGAAGCCACCCCTCCAGGTCCTGCCAAGCAAGGGGGGACTATGTGTTAGGCCTCAGACGGAAAATGACACTGCTGATGGGTCAAGCAACAGCGAATCTCAAGGCCAGCCAGGAATTGAACAAGTACTCGCATGACCTTAAAGCATCGCAAGTAGATTGGACTCCGGGACAGGAGGTCCTCGTGATGGAGCCTACCAAACCTCGGGCATTGGCAGGTAAATGGACTGGACCCTTCAGGATAATCTCCAAGATGGGCAAGGTCAATTATCTGGTTGACATGGGATTCCCAGGGGTAGCCCCTCAGGTATTCCATGGTAACAGGCTCAAGCCTTTCTACAGACAAGCAGACGTCTCATGTCTCTTGCTAGCTTCATTGTAAGAAGAGGATGAGAGTGAGCCCCTTCCTGATTTGCTGCATAGCAACCCTCAGGATGGCTCAGTGGAGGGAGTGCATCTCTCGCCAGATTTCACACACAGCAGCAGAAGGACTGCAGGGCTTTGCTCCAGAAGTATGCCTCTCTGTTTTCACTGACACCAGGCCTTACACCGTGGTGTAAGCACGAGATTGATACTGGTGACAGTGTGCCTGTCAAAAGCAGGAGCTACCGTATGTCAGATACAGTTAAGAACCATATCCAGGCTGAGGTCACCAAGATGTTGGATCTGGGTGTTATTGAACCCTCAACCAGTCCCTGGTCCAGTTCCATTGTCCTTGTCCCCAAGGCAAGTTCCAAGGCAGGTACCAAGGATTGAAGGTTCTGTGTGGACTACAGAGGAGTCAATGCCGTCACCAAAACTGACGCGCACACATTACCCCGGCTGATGAGCTTGTGGACACCATAGGTGCGGCCAAATTTGTGAGCACCTTTGACCTCACCTCAGGCTATTGGCAAATAGCTCTGGAGGACCATGCCAAGGAAAAGACGGCGTTCTCAACACCAGAGGGACTCTACCAGTTTAGGGTCATGCCGTTTGGGTTGAAGAATGCCCCTGCCACCTTCCAGAGATTGGTCAACCATGGGCTTAGTGGGCTGGAAGCCTTTTGTGTGGCTTATTTAGACGACATTGCCGTCTACAGTTCCACCTGGGAAGAGCACTTGACACATCTGGGCAAGGTGTTGCAGGCCTTGAAAAGGGCTAACCTCACTATCAAGGCCACCAAGTGCCAGATAGCTCAGGGTAAAGTCACATATCTTGGTCATGAGGTAGGAGGGGGTCAAATCCAACCTCTCCCCAGTATGATACAGGATGTACAGGACTGGGAGACTCCCACTACTCAAACCCAGGTGAGAGCCTTTTTGGGCCTCACTGGGTATTATCGCAATTTCATGGTGGACTATGCAACCATAGCTGAACCCCTGACAGCTCTGACTTCACCCAAAAAACCTAGGAAGGTTAATTGGACTGAAGACTGTCAGAGGGCCTTTGATGGCTTGAAAGAAAGTCTGTGTAGGGCACCCGTGTTGTGTGCACCTGACTACAGCCGGCCCTTTATCGTCCAGACGGATGCCTGTGACACCGGAATTGGAGCTGTCTTGTTCCAGTTAGATGACAAAGGGAGGGAACATCCTATCATCTTCATCAGTAGACAACTCAAGGGTAGAGAACGTAGGTGGGCTACTGTTGAGAAGGAATGTTTCAGTATAGTTTGGAGCCTTAGGCGTTTTAGGCCCTACCTTACGGGGTCTACCTTCAAGGTCCAAACAGATCATAAGCCCCAGAAGTGGCTTATGCAGATGAAGGGTGAAAACCCGAAACTGCTCAGGTGGTCCATTAGCCTGCAAGGGCTAGACTTCACCATAGAGGACAGACCAGGGAAGAGTCACGATAATGCAGATGGCCTTTCCAGAAGGTATGTTGACCGTCTGGATGAGGGTGTCTATCTTGTGGGAGATTAGGCACCCTAACCTCAGTCTGGGGGGGTGGGCGACTGTGATGCTGGAAATGCATTGGAGGGACAGGGCCTCCCTGTCCTTGTCCTGTAGTCCTTTTTCATTGTGTTCTGTATTGTTTTCTGCCCAGAAGTCCGTGTGGGACTCAGGGCAGTGCAGCTCTTCCTGTTTTTGGTTTGGTGTACGGACCCATGGGATACCCTTATGGCAACCATGGGTAGGGGTACAACCCTGTGCCCCTAGTGTATGTTTTTGGGCACCTGTGGGTGGCCCACAGAGCAGGGTATGGGCTGGTGGCAGCTCCATGCTGAATTTGACAGGTGCTCTGAGTATACTCCATTTTGGGATACCCCGGCCCTGCCATTGGAATCAGTTGATTCCTGATGGAAAACAAGATGGCCCCTGTGGCCTCTTGCTTTCCATTGCCTGTTACCTTGTTTTCCCAAAGTCCTGGGAAGCCCTGACTCTGTCCCTTCCCCCTGACTGGCTGTTGGGTGGATGTTCCATTTATGGTATTATTGTGAAGTCCAGTGCAGACTGGCTGGAGCCTTCCCAGTGACTGTATGTTGTGGGTACACCCCGTGGGTGGGACCTGGGTGAATGGAGTGTGTGACCAATATGCATTTCTTGTTGTGGCTGTCTGGTTTCTGGTATGAGAGATAAAGACTGAGACAGCCCTGCCCGAAACTGGCCTGAATGCAGTGTGTAGTGTTGAATGGCTGGGTACTTGTCCCAATCCACATTCCTTGTTGTGAGTGTCTGAGAGGGAGGAGGATGGCCTGAATGCACTGTGTGCCGATTGGCTGACTGACTGCATTAATGCCCTTCTGTATGATTGGCTGCTGAGTGTGACCCAGCAGTGTGGATGAGAGACAGGATAGTATATCTCGGGACCTCTCACCACTGGAAATTGTTCAGAAGCTGTGTCTACACTTGAAGAGTAACTGGAACTGCTGATCCTCGACGCCCAGCTGGAAGAAGAAGACTTGCTGTTGTATTTGCTTTGACCCGATCTGAAAGCTGCTGAACTCGTCGAAGACTGATCCGAGATAGGACCTGGTAAGGTGCCTTCTTCCCATGCTCCGAGGGACGATCGAGCAGCGCTAACCTTCACCGAAGCTCCCTGGAAGTCAGACCCTCGAAAGGCTGCGGACTGGAGACGGGGACCGCTGAGGAGAACGAAGTGAAGCACCAGGACTTTGGTGCTGTCGAAGTCTACTGCCGTCGACCAGGGTTCGCAGGTTTGTGTAACCGCTGACGCCCGCTCCTTTGCCTAAGAACATTTGAATCGAAGGACTCCCTTGTCAGCAACGTCGACCACTTTGTCCTGCCGGAGAAAGTTAAGGCCGCCGACGCGCCGAGGAGAATCCACCAGTGGGTTTCCCGCCGCGTGAAGGCCACAAAGACTTCGACGGCTCGCCGCCATTGCTGGGCCGCAGTTCTTCAGAAACTCTTTGCGGTCCTGAACAACCAATCGCCGAGGTGCCCCGCACACCTCATCCTCACAGGACGTCGCCGACGAGCACTGCCTGGATCGACATTGTGGTCTCGGCACCCTCGAACTTCTCATCAACGTCGTCGACGCCAAGTTCACCTTCTTCGATGCCTCTCGACGATCCATGGCTACTGATTTAAAGTGAGTCACTCAAGAAGGATCCGTCGACGCTTCTTCGAAGAACTCTACTCCACCAGGTACATTGGGGAGGTAAAAACATTATAGGAGAGAATAAGACTATTGATCAATATATGGACTGGGCTTGTGCTATATCTTTATTTTACAGGTTGCCCAGGTGGGGGGATCTCCACACAGAACTGTGTCGAGGGGTAGGGGCCAGTATTCTGCCTATTGTTTCAACCTTCTTGCTTTCCCTCCTCTCTCTATTGCTGGTTTCCTCATTATTGATCTGTGTGACATTCTAACAGTATAGTTGATGCACTTTAATGAGATCTGATAATATTGGTGGTACCACTTTAGAATTGCATATATTTGCCATTGTTGATTTCTGAGTACAAAGTGTGTTATTGTGATAGTGTATATATCTTTGAATATTAATTATATAAAGACTGTATTTTCAGTAATACAGTGTGTAGACATTCCTTTGTGGGGGCTTGGGGACTACACTGTACTTAAGAACCAGCCTGCATCACCTCCTGAGAAGCTAGGCCTTGATTGCTCGACCATAGCTACCGCATAGAGAATCTTGGCTGGGGTCCTCTGTGCCTCTCCTCTACCATATAAAGAGCAGAAGTACAGACACCCTCCTCCAGTCTTTACACCTTCCTCTATACTCTGTCATTTGCAACTGATCCAAAACAGGACTGCAAGACTTATCCTTGGCCTCAAGCCCAGGGATCATATCTCTTCAGCCCTGAAATTTCTCCACTGGCTCCCGGTGGCTGCAAGGATCAAGTTCAAGATCCTTTGCATTGTCCACAAGGCTTTCTGGGGCCGGGGCCCGCACTACATCCAACGCTCTCTTCCAAAATACCTTCCTTCTCGAGCCCTTCGCTCAGCTACCTCCAACTCTCTAAGGGTTAGACGCTTCTCCAGGCAGAGAGTGAGGGGTAGATCGCTCTCCTCTGCTGGTGCCTCCCGCTGGAATGGCCTCCCTGCCCCTTCAAACCTGAGCTGGACCAATCTGAAGTTTCAAAAGCAGCTCAAAACTTTCCTTTTCGCCTCTGCTTTCTCTCTCTCCCTCCTCTGCTGACCTACCTGTCTGCTGTACAGACCGGTTGCTTGGATACCCTCAGAGTCTCTCTGAGTCCAGGCTCTTTCTTGATCGGTCGCCTTGCACTGCCCATAGCCCGCTGCCCTGGCTGCACTTACTCAGAGCATTGCAGCCCGTTTTTCCCCTCCCCTATCCCTTGCACTTCCCCCCTCCCTTTCCTCTTGCACCTCTCGTTCTCACAATGACACAAGGCCTAGTGAGATTGTTTGTCTTGTCCTCCCTCTATCTTCCCTCCCTTGTCTTGTCGCGCATAGAAACTCTTGTGTACAGGCGTGTTATAAATGACTTTTATCATATAATTTTATCACAGATGCCCATAAAAATATACAATGCCGCAGTAAGAAATGGGTAGACTGGCAGCACCCAAATGCCAATTTAGCCAGGTAATTGCACTTAGCAGGACTGTTTTATCAGAAATTCCCAGTTAAAATAAAGTCATACCAGGAATGACTAGACTGTCTGCACCAAAATGCCTCCCTAGCCACTAATACCACATATCATGCCTGCTTACCCTGGACATGGACAACCATTCACAATCCCGCCCCCCCCACACATCCCCTCTCCCTCACACCACTTACCCCAAACTTCCAGAATCAGCTCCTTGGCCATGAATTGCCTCCACGTCGCTCTTCCTTGTCCCAGAGCTTACGTATGAGGCTCCTGGCCTCATAGGTAAGTACTGGGATGAGGAAGAGTGGGTCTAGGAGTAATGAAGATTACAGGTAGCTAAATCAGGCATTACCTCCATGTACCTCTACCTCATCCCAGTACTTGTGTATGAGGCAGAGTACACAAGTACTGCCTCATACATAAGTACTGGGACGAGGAAGAATAGGGCTAGGAGTAATCAAGGCATTAAACACAAGTAGTGGCGCAACACCATTAAGTTGACTGGGCTTCAGCACTCCTCCCCACCCCCTGACATTTTGGGCTATGTTGACTCAACCTGGCTGACCTTTAGAGCAGTTGCTGGACAGAACAGGACACAGATGTTAAACGGCACCTGGGTTCTGCTGTTAATAAGGGCCTAGCAATTACCAACCTAAAGCATTTCACTGCCAGTACCTGCGTTGAAATGCCACATTTTCAGGCACTTGAAATCGCGATGTGGGTCTAGTACTTGCATTCCAGGGGAGTGATTGGAAGGGTAGAGAGGGAATAGGAGACTTAAAAGAGAGAGTTAACTGTTTGTAACATTGAAGCTGCACTAGAATAGTCTAATTAAAACGCGTAAAGAAGTTAGATGCCCCCACACAAATAAGTTTGCGTCCCCCCACCACCCGTGAAGTTAGCACCTCTCCCAACATTTGAAGGGTTAGCCCCCCGAAATTGAGGTTTTGTTGTGCCCCTGTACACAAGCATACACACCATTCACCATATACACACCGAGCCATCCATACATTTAAGTGTTTACTCTTTCACCATATAGGCACACCCAGGCAGTCATCCATACACTTAAGTGTGCACCCTTTCCTCATACAGGTACACTTAGGCAGCCACCCGCACATTTAAGTGTGCACCCTTTCACTATACAGGCACACCCAGGCAGCCACCCATACATTTAAGTGGGCATCCTTTCACCGTACACGCACACACGCACACCCAGCGACCCATACATTTGTGTGCACCCTTTCACCATACACTCACACAGGCAGCCACCTATACATTTAAGTGTACACGCTTTCACCATACACTCACACACGCACACGTCATGGGGTTGAGGGAAGCACTATTACTTCAAAAAGAAATTGGGGCTCATTACGGGTCCAGCAGTAATCGTGCCGGTGCTACTGCTGGTTGCCGCCAGACCCGTAAAAAATGACCAGCGCCTGACTTCCCGGTGCCACTAGGCTCTTCCAAGTCCAGCAGCCGGGATGTCAGGCGCCGGTGATTTCGGTAATCCCCATTCCCGTGGAATGCCATAGGAATCCATGGGATTGGGGACACAGAACCACCGGCACCATTGTTAACGGTGCCGGTGCTTCCGTGATGGGTCTGCCTACCGTAGATGCTGTGCACGGCAGGGTCAGACCTGTCAGGCACAGCGGCCCCAGCAGGCAGACCTGTAATATGCCGGTCCGGAAACAATGGTGCCGGTAAGATTACCAGCACCGTTGATTCCGGGCCACCATGGTCAGAATGAGCCCCATGGTTTCTTTTCGAAGTCACTCTAACTTCATTAAGAAATTATTCAGTTAAGGACCGAACCATAATGGAAATAATGTCTTTATGAAGGCAGAGTGACTTCAAAAATAAACTATTTATTTTTGAAGTCATAGGGCTCCTCCCACCCCATGACATTGAGCCCTCCAGCCTAGGGTCTTCCAGCCCTCAGACTTCAAAAAGAAAGTTTCTTTTTGTAGTCACTCTGCCTTCATAAAGAAATGATTTCTGTTACAGAAATAATTTCTTTATTAATGCAGAGTGAATTCAAAACGAAACTTTTCTTTTTGAGAAAAAGAAAATCTTTTTTTTTCAAGTGGGGCCCCCTCCCAGGGCATGTGCTGGTGGGGCCCCCCGCACCACAGAGGTTGCGGGGGCCCCTGTTAGGCCAGTGATTGGGTTGTCATCACCAGCAGAATGTACCCTCATATACAGTTCCACCCCGTGATTCTTAGCAACAAACAGGCAATGTTCGTAATATTGGTATTTATTTAGATAAAGAACATAACAGTGAAATCAAAACATAGGTGGTCTCCAGCTTTATGCAGGGGAGCCAGTGCAATGTTACATAATCACAGACTGCTGGTTTATAAAATCTAAATTGACCTGCCTTCATTAATCTCACTATTTCTCTCACACATGCACTTTCATCTCCATGATCAATTATATATATGTTCTGAATAACACTGGGCATTCCACGTACACTTCGATCGCTTGTCGGTCAGTATATCAAAATACTTGACTTCATAAAAACATCTCCATGTTACATATAAAGTCACATTTGCAAATCAATTATAGACATTTAATTTCCCCAATCACACCAGCAATTTATAAGATGATAGAACTCTTACAACTCTTACATTTCCTCGCATAAATAAATTTAACGTGCACTATGCTTGCATTTGAATCCCACAAGCATTAGGTTGGAGAAGTAATGTGTTAATTTTGTACTCATCCACCCAATTTGCACAATTCTCAGGGGGATAGAAATGACTAGAATAAACGTGCTCCCATTTGCAATTAAATAGTTATGGCCTCACAGAATACACATTATAAAGCATATCCTCATCAGGCCATGGTCCAGGCACGTTTCAAACCAAGGTCTAATTTCGATTATATCTGTGTTTGCGCTTAGGTATTTTTTCATATTTCACTTGTTGATGTTACACTGTCAGCACGGGGAAACATTCTCTGTTTTATAGCGCGCTCATGACAGAGAATGCACTTTTGTAAATATAATCTCCCTCAATCCTGAATACAATGAAATCAGGGTGTAACTCTCCAAAGTAAACCACCATATCCTGTTCTCTTTTTCTGAATAATGTTTTATCATCCCTCACTCCATGTGCCAGAACGGCATGTTTTCTATAAGCAATCAAGTCTCATTAAGTTTCAATATAATGGGATGCACTGTTGTATTTCAGACAAAGGTTTGGCATTTTTGTATTTGGGGAAAATCACCACCCCAATTCCCTTGTGCCCTATGCCCTAATCAAGACAATAGTTGCACAGGACTTATTTAATTATATTTTGGGAGTGGTCAAGCTCATATTGATTTGATGTTTCCTTGCACAGAGCCAGCATATACCGTGTGTGTTCCAAGGTAGTTTCAGTCAGCAGGTCCCTCTTAGTGCTTTCCATGAAGTCAGGACTGCCTTGGGTTACATTGCTTCTAGTCCCTCATAAGGCCCAGTTCTCCAAGTGATACCAAGCTTAAGCACACATCTTATGGGGACAGGTAATTCACGTCTCTGCAGCTCTTCCCATTATCAGAATGCCCTGTTCTTTGCTCAAACTGTTTTGAGTCTCCAGAATTCTCAAGCTATGGACTACTTATGTCACACAATGGGATTGCCATTACCCTTTCAACAGCTTAACCAACAGCCAGCCACTCCTACAGAAGACACCAATCAGTATCCACTGGATAGTTATGATTTCTAAACTTGTGATCCGAAAAAACTGGGGGCAAAAGCCACTCCATGTTTTTGACAGCAAATTCGTTGTTTGTCTTAGCATTTCCAACAGCAATATTCTAAATCAATGAGACTAAGATCGCCAGGGCCTATTCTCCAAGAGGCATGCATAGACTGGCCATAATTCTAATGTTGCATTCATGCCCAGCCAGGAGGGTGGACAGGGCCGGTAACAACCTGGCAAGGTGCCCCAGCTCGGGCTGTGGGCCATTACCGGCCCTGTCCACCCGGCAGGCACGGCATGAAAGGCATTTCCACACCGGGGTTCATCCGTGGTGCGAATGGCTTCCACAATTTTTCATTGCTCCATCAGCTGCTTGCGCAGCTGATAAAGAAAAAGAAAGAAAAAAAGCTGTCCACCGCCATATGGAAGACGGGAGGAGTTCTTGGACTGGAGCGCAATGCTCTGGTCCCGCAGGTAAGTGGAGGGGGTGGGTAGGGGAATCAGGTCATTTTGGGAGGAGGAGGGGATGGGAAGGTAACAGGGAGAGGCTCCCTGTTGCCTCCAGGTATATAAGAAGAGAAACAAAAGGCACCACCTGGGGAAGGGCCTCGGGTGGCTGTGATAGTGCACAGGGATTGTGTATTCTTGGCCACTGTTCCAGCCACTTGATTGGCTGAGCGCCCTTCCCCGGGTGCGAATGGATATTAATAATATTATGAATTATTAAAAATAATAAACAAGTCAATTTGATGTCAAATCAGAGTCTTCAATCATTAAAACACAAATGGTTTCATGTTCATATGCCTCATCATTCAAAAGTTATATGGAATATTATTAGCTTTTGTATTTTGTGTCAATAATACCATAGGTGCTCATTTACTTAACATGTGAATGTACCTAATTGAGATGTCATTTTCTTCCACTTGGGGTGCCTCAGTGTTACACCACAGCTAAACCAGCAATCAGGAGTGGTTTTCGGCAATGATGGATATAACCTTTTAATTGGCCTTATTGAGTTTGTTATTTACATACCGCTGACGACCTGGCAGGGTCTGAGGAAGGAGAGGTTAACAATAATAAATTGATTCTTCATTAAAATCTTTTTGAAGCTGTCTATTATCTCAAACATCCATTCAGTCCAGATAATAATCTCTTTCCCCACTGCAAGAAAGATATTCCTTAGTACATGTTCTCCTTTGTTTTCATTCTTGTTCAAGAGCATGTCTTAAAGGCGGCTGGGATTTTGCTCTCAGTTGAAATGCAGGTTACAGGAGTCAGCACAATAGGGCTGTTGGATACACCCATGTTATTCAATCGTAATACCGAAAACAATATTTTGTCATGTACATAATAATGTATATGTAACTCATAATACATCCTCTTATCAAATAAGCTGTGCTGCATTAAAAAGCAACTAACAGATTTGTTTAGAGAATCCAGTTTCATTTTTTGTTCTTTATGTGGCATTTCAA
Source organism: Ambystoma mexicanum (assembly GCF_040938575.1). Taxonomy (NCBI): domain Eukaryota; kingdom Metazoa; phylum Chordata; class Amphibia; order Caudata; family Ambystomatidae; genus Ambystoma; species Ambystoma mexicanum. Next base: position 815,608,988 of record NC_090922.1, read on the forward strand.
AACACAGCAGCTTCTTATCAAATCCCATGATTCATTCAAATCTTTTCACTTTTCAGTTTGTTCTTGGAACACCAGCTGTGTTCTCCAGTTGGATTAATCCTATTCCTTGTACAGTGAAGTCTTTTGGACTTGCATCTCCTGCTTTCCTTGGCATTGGTAAAAACATAGGGCCTCATGACAAGTTTGTAGGTCTGGAAACAAGGGTGCCGGTACGCTCACTGGCACCCTTGTTTCCGGGAGTCTGCCGGAGCCGCTGTGCCTGACAGGTCTGACCCTGCCGGGCGCAGCAGCAACGGTAGGCATACCGGTCACGGAAGCGCCGGCACCGTTAGCAACGGTACCAGTGTGTCTGAGTTCCCACTCCCATATCGGTGGGACTCTATGGGAATGGGGACTTACATTTTACAGGCGCTTAACTTCCCGGGCCCTCAGACTTGGCAGGGTATTTTCTTTTTTTTAAATGATTTTTATTGATTTATTCAAACTAACAACAATACAAACCAAACATGCAGTGCACATATCAACAATTCAATTGTTCATCATTTAATTCTAATCACTGCTCCCCATTTCCCACCCCCCATTACGAGCCAATTTATTCCAAACACTCCGTGTCTGTCTTACGTGTGGGGTCTCACTTTCCGTGGATTCAGACAGATCTTGTGTTATTCCAAACAGTTCCGCTATTAATAATTTCCATGCCATCAGGGTTCCCGCCTCCTCCACTCCCCCTATATTACTCGCCTCTTGCCATACCGTGGTTTCTGCCTCCGCCCATTTCTGCAACTCCTTCCACCACACCTCTACCCGTGGCCTATGGCATGTCTTCCACCCCATGGCAATCCTCCTTTTTGCAAGCACATATGCTAGATCCTTCAATTTGCTGACATGTTTAAGTTTCTGTGCTCTGGGGAACCCCCCTAGCAAGCAGGCCCAGGCCGTATTTATGACAATAGTGATCCCTTTTTCTGCCAGTCTGTGTGCTACTTCACCCCAGAAACGCTCAATCACTGGGCATGACCAAACCATGTGTACCATGTCAGCATTTTCTTCATCACATTTGGGACATGCCTGTCGTCCGGCGTTATCAAACTTAGATATTCTTTGAGATGTCATATATGCCCTATGCGTAATATACAGTTGTATCTGTTGCAGTCTGGAGTTCCTTGAAACCTTCTTATAGTATCCCAGGGCCAGCTCCCACATCCCATCCTCCATAGAGGCCCCCACTTCCTCCTCCCAGTCTAGTCTCAATTGCGTTAACTCTTCCATGACCTTTGACATTATCATCTCATACAGTCTAGAAATCTCATGTTCCCCTTCTCTTATATCGTATATTACATCCATAATAACGTCTGGTTCTTCTTCCAACACTGTTTCAGGCCATATTTTTCTAATTTTCTGCACCATTCTGTGATATTTAATATATTGGCCCGGATGTAATCCCGTCTCCTCCCGTAGTACTTCAAAATCCCTAATAGTCCCCTCTTGCCAGATATCTCCTATCGTTAACCCCCCCGCCGATTCCCAGTGGGTCCTTATTGTCATTATCAATTGCTTATCTTCCCCTGCCAGTGTAGCTAATGGTATCTGCAGGGAGCATGGGAGTGGGTTCCCCATCATCCTGCATGCCTGACGCCACATCTTCCAACCAAGCCTCATCATTTCGGGGCGCTCTCTCATCACTGCCTTGGGCAGCCAGATCATTTCTCTTAAATAAAATGGAGCACAATCATGACCAAACAACCTATATTCGGGGTCACTTCGCCTGAGAGCCATTTGGCAACGTATTGCAGCTGGCTCGCTACATAATAAACCTCATTATTAGGCAATTTTATCCCCCCTTTTTCGTAAAAGTTCTGCAACTTCCATACCGCCACCCTGTTCTGGGTACCATGCCATAGGAAGTCCCGACACAAGCTGTTCAGTTTAATGGGTATCAGATATGGAATGTTCCCAAAATAATGCAGGAGCCTGGGTAGGACCACCATCTTTAGCATTGTCCCTCGTCCCATCATGGCTAGGGGCAGCTTCCCCCAAAATTTCATACACTTCTCAATTTTCCCAATGGCTGCCTCGGTATTGTGCCTATGTTCTTCCTCAACTGTATGGTACACATCTATCCCAAGGTACCAAAAGGTTCTCACCGGCCATGGTATTTGTAACACCGGCAATCGCCCTTCAGAGTTCCCCATATAACTACCTAACGGGAACAGACTAGATTTTTGAGGGTTCACCGCTATCCCAGACAGCCCCGCATATCTCTTCATCACCTCCAGGATATATTGAAGATTTTCTTCCGGGTACCTCAAGTACAATAGCAAGTTATCCGCATATAAGGAGATGAAATGTTGTTCCCCTCCCACCTCAATACCTATAGTATCGTATTGCTGTCTCAGGTATATTGCTAGGGGCCCTAGGGCTAGTATATAGAGCATTGGGGACCACGGACATCCCTGTCTGGTGCCTCTGCTGAGTTGCCATCTTCCAGATATCACTGCCCCTGTTCTAACCCTAGCCAGCGGTTAACTGTATAGCATTTTCGCCCATCTTACATATCCTGGTCCCATTCCGTAACCCGCCAGGGCTGCCAGCAGCCATGGCCACTTGACCGAATCAAAGGCCTTAACCGCGTCTAGTGATACGATCGCCATCTTGCCGTCTTGCTTACTACCCCATTCGACAACTCGATGGAGTCGTCTATGGTTATGTGTTATATTCCTGTTCGGGACATAGCCCGTCTGATCGGGGTGTATACGTTTGTCAATAACTCTCTGCAGTCTGTTTGCCAAGACTGCCGTCAATATCTTGCTTTCCTGGTTCAACATCGACAGTGGTCTGTAAGAGCCACAGCTATTCCCCGGCTTGTTAGGTTTGGGGAGCGGTATTATGATCGCTTCCCTTAGTGACTCCGGCAACCGTCCTACCTCAAACACCTCGTTTAGCATTTCCAACATTGGGGGGAGCACTTCTGCCCTATAAACTTTGTAAAACTCACTATGGAATCCATCCGCGCCTGGGGTCTTACTCGTAGGCAGCTGCTTCACCACCTCTTCTAATTCTTCCAAAGTGATTGGTGCATTCAGCTCTTCTCTTTCCTCAACACTTATTCTAGGCAGTCCTATGTCTTCTAATGTTCCTATTATCTCTTCTTGACTACTTCCCTCTTCATCACCATATAGTCATTTATAATAATCCACAAACTCCTGATTAACTCCCTCTTGGGTGTCCGCTACAGTACCATCATCCCTAGTTATCGTCCTGATCATGTGTCTGGGAGTTTCACTCTTATATAACCATGCCAAAAGCCTTCCTGTTTTATCACCTGCCGCATGCTGTCTCACTATATATTTTTTATAGTTAAGGTTGCACAGCCTTTCCCATTGTTCCGCACATTTCTGTTGCAATTTAAGTATCAACTCCGTATCTCCGCCCCCTTTATTCAATGCCCTTTCTAGTTCCCTTTCTGTTTCTTGTAGTTCAGCCACAATCCCCCTTTGCAGGCCCTTTGATTTAGCTATGGCTACCCCTCTCATCACTACCTTGAAGGCTTCCCATAATGTACTTGCAGAGTCAACGCTACCCGTATTCTCTCCAAAGTAATTTATAATCTCCTCCCGTATACCCTCCCTGAACACCGGATCTTTGAGCGCCTCCGCCCGGAGGCGCCATGTCGGAATCCTTGCTCTCGGAGGGCAATATTGCCACCCGAGAACCAGAGGCGAGTGGTCCGAAAGGACCCTCGCTTTATATTCTGCCTGAGTAATCTCCATTAATACCTCTGCCGTGGCAAAGACATAGTCCAACCTCGTATGTAGCTGCGCCGGGGCAGAGTAATGTGAATATTACCTTTCTTGGGGGTATTTTGTTCTCCATATATCTGCCAGACCAAAATCATCTAACAGTGTCTGCAGTGCTTTTGCCGCTGGAGTGGGTCTCTCAAACTTGCCATCCGACCTATCCACCCTGGGGTTCAATACACAATTAAAGTCCCCTGCCCAAATCACCACACTACCCATGCACATGCTAAGGTTGTTGCATAAAGTCCTGAAATACGCTGCCGTATTTTGATTGGAGGCATGTGTATTTATAATACTGATCTCTTTATTCTCCAATAGTCCCCGTAATATTACCATCCTCCCATCCATTTCGGCCACTTTCTGCAACAGTTGAAACGGGACGTGCGTTGCCACCCAGATAAGTACCCCTCTAGCGTAAGCAGAGTATGTTGAGCCCCCACAACCCCTTTCAATTTCTTTGCAATTGTTTCCATTTTTTTCCGTGTCAAGTGAGTCTCTTGCTATATCTATCTTTTGCCTGCGCAAGTACATCACCTTGTTTCTTTTCAGATAACTGTTAAGTCCCCTGACATTCCACGTAATTATTTAAAGCTCCCCCATGGTCTGTGAGTGTTCCCCTTCCCCTCTCACCATTGCAATCCAGATCCCACTTCCGTCTTAATCTATCTAGGCTCGTTCCCCGATTCAAACTTCCTAAACCTACAAACACTTCAAACTTCCCCTCCCTTCTCCCCCCCGCTTCCCTTCCCTCATCCCTGGATCTCAGGCTCCCCTGCGTTTGGACCTACCCTGGAACCCCAGGCCAAGACCCCAGCAGGGTGTCACCACACTATTGGTGACCTAACTAATCTCTAGATGGGGGTGTACAGACTAGCTCTGTCAGGCTCCTTCATAAAGCAATAATCACAGTGCTCATGTCTCATTTTTTATTTCAAACTGGTTTTACCGGCCAACGGGCCGCATTACTGACTATAGTCAAGTCTCATAGTTCCATGCCGCACTCATTTCAGGTGCCCCCACTGCGCATTACTTATCTCCTCCGTCTCCTCCTTTCGTCTGGATGTCCGGATCCTGTTGGTAACCTTGCATATCAAGCCATCCCATGGCGTCCTCCGGAGTTTCAAAAAATAAAGTTCTGTTTTTGTGGAAGACTTTCAATTTCGACAGGTAAAGCAACATATACTTATGGCCCGCTTCTCTCAAACTCTTCTTAACCGCCCCAAAGTTCATTCGACTTCGCTGCACCATTAAGGTATAGTCCGGGTAGGCCATTATGCTTGCTGCTCCTCTCTGGATTGTTCCACCTTTGCGTAAGTGCCCCAGTATCCTTTCCCGATCCTCGTAATTAAGGATTTTGGCAATCACTGGCCTAGGCGTGTTACCCGGCGGCGGCCTCCTCGTCAGAGCCCTATGCGCCCTTTCCACCGCGAACCCCTGAGACAAAGCCCCTCCAGGTATCTCCTGCAGCAACATGGATTCGATAAACTCCATGGGGTTGTGGCCCTCTGCTCCCTCCGGCAAGCCCACAATGTGAATGTTATTTCTCCGGGCGTGTCCTTCCGCTTCCTCCGCCCTATTCACCAAACTGTCCACTCGCTGCACCAGGGCGTGTAGTTCCAACTTGTGTGAAGCACAGTCCGCCGTATTTGGGTTCACCTCTTTCTCAAGGTTTTCGGTGCGCTCCTCCAGTGACCTGACATCCTGCCGGAGAAGGTTCACCTCTTCCTGCACCTCTCCAACCTTGCGGTCCAGCGCTGTTTTTAGTTCAGTTACAGCCAATTCAAGCTTGGCTTCCCAGGCCAACTTCAGGTCCGCAATTGCAGCTAGGACCTCCTGGTTCGTGCCCATGGCAGCCATGCTACCCGCAGGGGGCCTGTCCTTGCTCCTGGAACCCTTCTGGCTGGGCGGCATCCTGGCGTATTCGTCCAGCGTGGGCTGCTTCCCCTTGAGTCTTCGAGGTTTGTTAGACAAGCCGCTACAGCTATAAGTCGTGGGCAGCCCCGCCAATTGTGGTTTGTAGTTCCAACGGGGACAATCCGCTACAGTCTTTTATGTTCGAGGAGGCTGCCTCAGAGGTGTTCCAAGCCCAGCTCTTATTCGCCACAATGGATTGTGCTCTCCCACGTAATCATATGAGCCCTCTCTACAACTCCTTTATACTTCCACGGAAATGTCCCATGACTCGTGTCTCAATCAACGGCGGATGACTACTACCATTGCATGCCACAGTTTCAATTGTCGGTCGCGCACATGGGCCTTGCAGCCTTCATCCGCATCCTGAGTCCGCCATACATCAGGCTTGCTGGTTGGCTAGTGCGCGGCCTTTTGATCATGGGCCCGTTGTCTGTTGTCTTTTACTTGGGCCACGCGCCCATTGGAACCATTGTATCCTCGATGGCCAGCCGATCTGCTCCCCCCCTCCTTCCTTACTGTTGGGGCAGTGCCAGGATGCTAGCAATAGTCATGCATCTGGTATCAGGATTTGCACCATTAAATGTGTTGTGGGTGTGCCAGGAGGTATTGTGGTACAGTGCAGATTGCTGTAATCAATTTTCGGACCCAATACTGGCCTTCTAGATACTGCTCAATAAAGTTATTGCATGCAAGCGTGCGCTTATCCATGCGGTGCTCAATTACTGTCATGCTCTACAGCTCCATCTGGCCGGATCCCTTCTCCCTCCCACTCTCTCTGTGGGGCGCTATCCAGCTACTCGCTTGTGCCTCACTCGCAGGCTCTGCACCTTCCAGCTGGGCCGATGCCCGTCACGGTCCCCTTCACGATCTGAACCTCAGCACTCAGGCCGGAGGGAGCTCGCGGGTGGGTGTCTACATCCCTGCGCCGCGGTCCCGGCTCCCGGCGGTCCGCTCTGGGTTGGGGCCCGCCTCTCCCCCTCGTCCACCAGATGTTTCGTGGCACCCGTCCTGTTCGGGCCGCGGGGTCTGCTTTGTTTAACACGACTCCGGCGCGGTCCTAGCGCCGGCAGTCCCTTCGTCTTGTGCTGTCTTCAGGGGTTTTTCTCCTGATTCTAGGCAGCTCAGAGTACCTGTGCATGCCTGTGGCAAGCCTCGGGGTGTACGTTTCCACGGCTCCACCCGCCCCAGAGTCCATCCAACAGTAAGCGGCTTCATCGATCCGCTAATTTCTTCTTCGTAATCTCGGAGGGGTCGCCATTTTTTATTTTCCGGTCCACAACGCCTCCGGACATCACGTGCCTCGATCAGCCATTCTGAATGTCCTGTGGGCTCGAAACTAACACCGGGTGTTCACTTTGCTTTCATAAACTGTTGCTTATGTTTTCGTGCTTGCCAGTCCAGTACAACTGCACTTTTTCCAAGGATAATTTTCAGATCACCAGGAGCCCCACTACAAGCACGTCCGTTCACATGGCCTTGTAGCCACACCAACCCCCCAGACTTGGCAGGGTTATCGCTGGACTTGTAATGAGGCCCATAGTCTTGGTGTATTTTATTTTTATTTATTTTTAATGTATTTATTTATTTGGATTAGATAGCACACAGCGGCCCTGAGACATCGTGGCGCTGTTACAAAGTGTTTGCTTGGTACATACATATATGAGGCAGGAAAAAGAACATTACAGCATATGAACCATTGGTGCATATATACAGCGGGGGAAGGTGTGCTTGTTCTTAGTTAGAGCAGGGACAGCAGCAAGCGTAAGTGGGGTGAGATGGCTAATTGAACAATTTTGGTTTTAGCAGTTTGCGGAAGACATTGTATGATTCTTTCTTTCTGAGTGCAGTGGGGAGAACGTTCCAGTTCTTGGGGGCTAGATGTTGGAAGCTGGATCCTCCAGCTTTTTTCCTTTGAAGGTGGGGTCGAGAGATGTGTTCTGTTGCGTCTAGCGGACCGGTTGCAGGTGATCCTTTCTGAGAGGTAGGGAGGTGCGTTAGATGACAGGCACTTGTGTGTGATTGTCATTGCTTTGAAGAGGATGCGTTCTCTGATAGGTAACCAATGGGGGTCTTTCCTAGCCTGTGTGATATGTTCCCTTTTGGGAATGCTCAGTGCTGCTCTGAGTGCATTTTGCTTGTTATTTGGAGCTTGTTGAGGTTTTTGGCAGATGTGCCAAGGAAGAGTGTGTTGCAGTAGTCTAGCTTAGTGCCTACTGTGGCTCTGGCAATTGACAGGCTGTTTTTGATTGATAGGAAAGGCTTGACTGCATTGATGATCTTTGTGGTGAGGGCGGCAGAGGAGGCGATGGCACCGACCTGGCGTGTCATGGTCAGGGAAGAGTCGAGGTATACTCCTAGGGTTTTTACTGATGAGGGTGCAGTAATGGTGGTATTGTCAATGTTGAATGTGCTGTATTGGGGGGAGAGTTTCTTAAGTGTTTCTTTAGTGCCTACCACAAGGATCTCTGCTTTGTCTCCATTGAGACAGAGACCATTGGCTGCCATCCATGTTTGGATGGCTGTGTAGATGTTGGTTAGCGCGGCAGCGTCTTGTTCGTATATGCTGGTTAGGGGGAGAAGGACTTGGGTATCGTCAGCATAGTTAGTGTAGGCTATGTCACGCCGATCCAGGTCGTTAAAAAGGGGGAGGGTAAAGATATTGTAAAGGGTGGGTGCAGTGCACGATCCTTGAGGGACTCCACAGTGTATGGTGGTGGGAGGGGCACATGCAAAGTCGGAAAAAACTTTCATGAGTCTCCCTTTGAGGAAGGAGTCAATCCACGCTGTGGCTTGTGGAGAGAGGTGGGCAGCATTTGTTAATTGCTTGCCGAGGATATCATGATTAACAATGTCAGAGGCAGCTGAACGATCTAGCAGGAGGAGGAGTGCTGTTTTGCCTTTGTCCATGATGTCGCTCAGTTGGATTTTAAGATCAAGGAGGGCTGATTCCGTCCCATGGCCTGGAATTGCTGGATTTGAGTGTAGGCCACTTTGTCCAGAATTTTAAGCAGGAATGGGATGGTGGTTATGCGCCTGTAGTTGTTATCTATTTCAAGGTCCAAAGAGGGTTTCTTAAGAAGGGGGCAAACCCAAGCTTCTTTTAAACTATTAGGAACTGTGTTGGTTTTGAAGGATGCATTGATGAATGTTTTTAGAAAGGGGGTGAGGGTTTCTGTGCAGTCCTTGATTAGTTTGGCTGGAACGAGCATCACCGTTGCAGTTAGATGGCTACATTTTATTGAAGATGTCAATGACTTCTGTTTCCGTGACCTCCCTAAATGCGAATGGTATCATGTTATCAGACTTGCTTTTTGTATTAAGGCGGGGAGCTGGGTTGGTCTGTTTGGAGATGTTTTTGTGATGCTCATTTATTTTCTTTTGCAGTAACTCAATTTTGTTTAACAGAGCTGTCTGTACGCTGGTACACCATGCTTTGGGCCTCATTACGAGGTTGGAGCTATCCATGAAGCTATTAGCTCCATGGCTACCTCCAAAACCCTTCCGACTCCGCCCTAGTGAATGGAGCAATTACCGGTCCATTCCGAGGTCGGAGGGACCGGTAATTCCCCATTCACCAGGGCCATTCCCCATTCCCATTCGAGCCCCCTTAGGGCTCAATGGGAATGGGGAAGGCACTAATAACGGTAGTGCTAATTGTGGTGCAGTTATTAGCTCTAGAGTCCCTTTGCGGGTCCCATCCTTAACGCCTGAAAAAAACAGGCGTTAAGGAAGGACCCGCAAATGGAACTCGTAGTAGGGCAGTAAGGGATTACTGGCACCGGTGCCCTTACCGGTGCCGGTAATCCCTTACCGCCCACCTCGTAATGAGGCCCTTTGTCTTTAACAATCTCCTGAGATTTGGTGGCTGGAGTAGATAGCTCTTTGAAGATGGCAAAGAGTTCCTTAGATTTGGTGGTGGTGTTTGTGATGCGTTTGTTATAAGAGGAGGATTTGACTTTCATCATTGCTTTCTTGTATTGCGTGGCTAGGGTCTTGTAGGACGATAAGTTGAAATCCTGTGGGGAGCCTAGCCATTTGTTTAGAGCTTTGCGTTTTTGGGTGCGCAGTTCTTTCAATTCAGCGGAGAACCAAGTGTTGCAGTGTTTAATTTTTTTGGCTTTTTTATTTTGTAATGGAGCAATGGTGTCGACCGCCACGGTCAGGTTGGCTTTGTAGATGTCTGCCAGTACCAAGAGGTCTGGGGAGGTAGATAAGTTGAGTGTTAGTGAGTCTAGATGGGGGAGGATTCTTTCTTTGGTGAGGTTCCATGCACTTCTGGCTAATGCGGGTGGGATAAGGCTGCGATTTTTAGGTGAGTTGGCACCAGTCGATATGATGAAGTGTATAAGGTGGGGGTCAGGGTTGCCCAGAGCAATGCCAGAGGTTAAGATTTATTCTAAACCTTCCAGCCATCACCTCTTTGTTTTTGCTATGTCACCCCGAGTGGGACGGGTATGCCCAGACGTGGGTCCCGTGCCTGCTGGGCCTAGAGACCCAAGCTACTCCTCCCTGATGAGGCCCAACAAGGACGAAACATGTTTGGGGATGCTTGTAGTCTCGTGGAGAAGGGATGTGACCTAGCAGTTTGGGCTGGACTGCCCCTTTTGGGGTGGGGCTAAGCCTGATTTTCATATGGTCTTTCCCCTCCTGTAACGGCTTGGCAGGCGAAGAACGATGGTCTGGGGGGTTGCCCAGAGCAATGCCAGAGGTTAAGATTTATTCTAAACCTTCCAGCCATCACCTCTTTGTTTTTGCTATGTCACCACGAGTGGGACGGGTATGCCCAGGCGTGGGTCCTGTGCCTGCTGGGCCTAGAGACCCAAGCTACTCCTCACTGATGAGGCCCAACAAGGCCGAAACATGGTTGGGGATGCTTGTGGTCTCGTGCAGAAGGGATGTGACCTAGCAGTTTGGGCTGGACTGCCCCTTTTGGGGTGGGGCTAAGCCTGATTTGCATATGGTCTTTCCCCTTCTGTAATGGCTTGGCAGGTGAAGAACGATGGTCTGGAGGGTTGCCCAGAGCAATGCCAGAGGTTAAGATTTATTCTAAACCTTCCAGCCATCACCTCTTTGTTTATGCTATGTCACCCCGAGTGGGACGGGTATGCCCAGACTTGGGTCCCGTGCCTGCTCGGCCTAGAGACCCAAGCTACTCCTCACTGATGAGGCCCAACAAGGCCGAAACATGTTTGGGGATGCTTGTGGTCTCGTACAGAAGGGATGTGACCTAGCAGTTCGGGCTGGACTGCCCCTTTTGGGGTGGAGCAAAGCCTGATTTGCATATGGTCTTTCCCCTTCTGTAATGGCTTGGCAGGCAAAGAACGATGGTCTGGAGGGTTGCCCAGAGCAATGCCAGAGGTTAAGATTTATTCTAAACCTTCCAGCCATCACCTCTTTGTTTTTGCTAAGTCACTCCGAGTGGGACAGGTATGCCCAGACGTGGGTCCCGTGCCTGCTGGGCCTAGAGACCCAAGCTACTCCTCACTGATGAGGCCCAACAAGGCCGAAACATGTTTGGAGATGCTTGTGGTCTCGTGCAGAAGGGATGTGACCTAGCAGTTCGGGCTGAACTGCCCCTTTTGGGGTGGGGCCAAGCCTGATTTGCATATGGTCTTTCCCCTTCTGTAATGGCTTGGCAGGCGAAGAACGATGGTCTGGAGGGTTGCCAAGAGCAATGCCAGAGGTTAAGATTCATTCTAAACCTTCCAGCCATCACCTCTTTGTTTTTGCTATGTCAACCCAAGTGGGACGGGTATGCCCAGACGTGGGTCCTGTGCCTGCTGGGCCAAGAGACCCAAGCTACTCCTCACTGATGAGGCCCAACAAGGCCAAAACATGTTTGGGGATGCTTGTGGTCTCGTGCAGAAGGGATGTGACCTAGCAGTTCGGCCTGGACTGCCCCTTTTGGGGTGGGGCTAAGCCTGATTTGCATATGGTCTTTCCCCTTCTGTAATGGCTTTGCAGGCAAAGAACGGTGGTCTGGAGGGTTGCCCAGAGCAATGCCAGATGGTTAAGATTTATTCTAAACCTTCCAGCCATCACCTCTTTGCTTTTGCTAAGGTGGTGGTCAGACCAGGGGGTAGGGGTTTTGGAGCTGACTTCTATAACGCAGTTGTGGTCTACAAGCCAGTCAAGGGTGCGCACTGCAATGGGTGGGTGTGAGGATTTTTTGGAGGAAGCCGAGTTCCTGTAGAGCTTGAGCCAAGGCTTTGGATGGTTTGACTTTCTGATCGTTAAGTCAAAGATTGAAGTCACCTAGGAGAACAGTTTCTGAGGATTTTTTGAGGTTTTCGCCTAGGAGATGGACAAGGTTATCTTGGAAGTCAGCTATAGGACCTGGTGGTCGGTAGGCTAGATGAAGGGTCACAGTTGTGTTGGGGAAGATGGAGATCTTGGCTGTGAGGGAGTCGGTGTTGTCCCTGAGGTTGGAGGGGATTTGCCTAATTTCTAGGCAGTCTTTAACTATGAGGGCTACTCCACCTCCTTTGTGCTTTGTCTACTTTAATCATGTTACCATCTATATTGAGTACAGAGTAATTGGGGCCTAATTTACTGAGTTTTAGTTTGGAACCAATGAGGAGGATCTCAGTTTTATCGTTGTTGAGACAAAGGCCCTGATTAGCCATCCACCCTTGAATTTTGCTATGAATTGCATTTAGTAGAGTGGTGTCCGTTTGGTGGTTGCTTGAAAGGGTGATGAGAATTTGCGTATCGTCAGCGTAATTTGTATATGAAACGCCTAACTCATCTAGATGGTCAAAAAGTAGCTTTGTGTATATGTTGTCGAGGGTAGGTGATACGCATGAACCTTGAGGTACTCCACATGTGATAGGGGCTGGGTTGGCTGACGCTATGGGTGAGAAGGCCCTCATAGATCTCTCTGCCAGGAAGGATTTGACCCAGGCGGCTGCTTGGCTAGAGAATACAGCGGCTGTGGTGAGATGATTAGTTTGGATGTCGTGGTCAACCAGGTCGAACGCGGCAGATAGGTCCAATAAGAGGAGTAAAGCCGGTTTACCATTATCTCTAGCCTCATCCATTTGGATCTTCAGATCCAGGAGGGCAGTTTCAGTCCTGTGTCCAGGTCTGAAACCCGATTGTCTTAGACCTAGAAGGTCATTTGATTCAAGGTTATTTTGAATTTGGATGTTAGTCGTGTTACTGTGTTAAAATGTTTGGTTACTTTTGTATCACTTATGGTAACTTTTTATCATTGTACAAAGCAGCTTACACTGCAGGACAATGGGGTAGATTTTTGTTTTTCCCTAGACTAACACTCAAAGGATGTTTGGTTGCTCTAGGTGTACTAAAAGCATAAGCTGGTGGCAGCAGTGACTTTTTACCACTTTTTGGGAATTTTCGTATTAGCCTTAGCGCATTTGGCTACTAACTGTGGCGACTGGTCAAATATGCCTATGCCACGAGATTTTTCGCTTGACCTTTTGCCATCCTGTTCTTTAGCCTTCTTCCTGGCCTGAGAGGCCAGGAAAGTCCTTATAAAGACTTCCAGTGCCCGGTGAAGCAGAAGCTTTTGGCAGGCTACTGGAGGGCTGTGTGTGTTTGCTGGCAGGATGTGGGCTGGGACTGTCTGGTCTCAATCCACAAACTGGCTTCAGTGTGTCTGAGTGGTATGCATGAATGTTCCCGCCAGTGGTCCTGATTGGACCACTGCTGGGGTATGTGTGTTGGCTAGTCCTGCTATTGGCTAGCGTGGGCAGCAGCTCTTACCTGGCTTTCAGGAAAAAAAGAGGACCCCTGCACCCATTCTTCAGAGATCCTGGAGAAACATGAAGGAAGCAAGAATCCTATCCAGCAGCGAGACCCACGAAGAAACCTGAGACCTGACTGAAGGAGGCCGGGGACCATCTTCTTCTGCTGTGCTGGAGGAGCCCTGTGTTGCTCGTGATCTATAGCAGTCCTGCGAAGGAGCTGCGACCCTTGGAGTGGAGGGACCCTCCATTCCTGATGTCTGCTCAGTACCCTACCAAAGGAAGCCTTTGGAAGTGCCCTGGAACCGCCCTGTGGCTGACCAGCTTTGATTTTGAGCTACCGTGCTGCCGGCGTCACTGTTCCGAGTTTCGACCTGGAACTTGGGAGATCCTCAGCTGGCACTTCGAGACTGACCTCTATGATATTTCGGTATTCTAGCACCAAGGGGACCCGAGATAGGAGGGAAAGTCTGACCACAGCAGCTGAGTCCCTTTGCGTCGCCGTACTGCGGTGACCACTGTCTGAAATTGCTTACCTGACCCAAGTCCAGTCCTGAGAGGGGTCGTGCATCTTGTTTTGCTGCAATCCTCCATCGAGAGTCCTTGCAACATTGAAAGGCGCCAACCCAAGATCAGCTAGAACCTGCAACCCCTGTGAATCGAGGACTGTGACTTTCGGTGGGACAAGCATTGTTGGACCATCTTCCTTTGTCCTGCCATGTCTGGAGAGGAATCGGAGTACGGGGTGTAAGTTACTGAGCTTCTAACCTACCCCTATACTCCCATTATAAGTCAATGGACTTGTAATAAACCGTTATTCTAATAATTTTGGCTTTGCCATTGCTTGCTTGTGCAAGACCTCTGAAAGTTCGGGCTACTTTTGTTAGTTTGTTTTACGCAATACCCTAACCAGAAGAACTCTCCACTGGACCCCAGAGACCCTACCTGCATTTTCTCCTGCTTCATAGACTGTGGAATGCTTACTTGAACTATTGGGCAAAAGGCCCCAGACAATTTAGGGCTGGAACATTTTAGTTAGGCATCATCTCTGTGGACCTTGAGTGCATAATACCAATCTAACCTTTCATTTGCAGTAGTTTCTGATATGTATTATGCCCTATAACAAGTGAATGTATATATGTATCTATGTTTATTAGTCGTGTGTGATAAATTTACTTGCTAGAAGTCTTTGTTCAAAGTGTGTTTTGGCCAATAAATAATAACTGTATTTTTTATAAATCCTGTGTAATTTTTGATTCCCATTGGGTGACCTCATTGTGGACCCCTAACAAGCTCACCGCCTCTGAAGAATTTAGGCTAGACCGCCTGTCACTGCTACCCAAACTGGTTTGGCTACAGCTCCCCAGAGTTGTCCCTGTCACAATATAGGTTGGCCTTCTATACATCTGTTCACCAGGCCAGAATATAGAAAATCAGTCCTAATAATTTGGTATACAGCGGTGGGCTGCCCCTCCCCACAGAACATCTGGGTGTTTTGTGAAAAGGACCTGTATTGGGTACCAGAGTGTCGATCACTGGTGGTGTGTCCAGATAATACTTAAACAGAACACTATAATTTTTAATTGCCTTTTTGAACAAGTCACCTACTGTACTAGATGTAATGGAAACAATTACATTCACCACTTTAAGTGCCTCCAAAGTGGATCAGTTAAGAAAGTTGCGTGCTGATATGGGCTTAACAGTCTCTGGCACTAAAGCAGAGTTGGTTGTGAAAATTCTGGATTTTGAAAGAAATAAGGTTGCGCCTAGCTTAGCAAATAGACCTGATAGTGGGGTTGTGGACGGACCCAGCAACAGTAATGGAGTTACTGCCACTACAGTTTCAAATGGTGAGGAAGAGGAGGAAGAAAGTGCATCCTCTGAACTTTTGTCTGTCACCACCTCAGATTCTGAGGCACTATTTGACCTGAAAAAAGAGAAACTAAGGCTCAAAGAAAAAGTGCTGGAGTTCAATTTGGCCAGGTTGGATTTTGCGAGAGTTGAAAGACAGAAAGACAGGGATCACCAGCCGGAGCTTACCAAGATTCAGGCTTCACAAGTTTCTTCCAGAGGATCTGGAGATGGTTCTGGGTTCTCTTCAGATACTAGGTTTCCAAAAGATCTCTTAAGTATGTATGAAGAGAAGAATTGCATAATCGACTGGCTTGTAACTTTTGAGTATGCATGTGAGGTACAATGAG
This sequence comes from Ambystoma mexicanum, assembly GCF_040938575.1. Taxonomy (NCBI): domain Eukaryota; kingdom Metazoa; phylum Chordata; class Amphibia; order Caudata; family Ambystomatidae; genus Ambystoma; species Ambystoma mexicanum. The sequence goes on from NC_090922.1 coordinate 815,624,609, forward strand.
AGTGATGCTGACAGGATTGCATGGTGGATAAGCAGACTGCCCCATTCTGGCTTGCAGTGCCATTATGGAAATGTCAAAGGCTGATAGATTAGACTTTGTGAAACTAAAACAATCTGTTATCCTCAAGTTTGGGAAGACTCCGGCTCAATACTTGAGGAGGTTTAGAGAGTATAAAAGAAAAAGAATGTATGACCTATCTAACAATTGTTGCAGATTCCTTAGAAATCTTGTGTGGCTGGATAGAGGGCTGTCAAGTAACCACCTTTGAGGGTATGATCAATTTGGCCATGCTTGAACATATTTTTGCCTCTTGTTCGCCAGAGCTTAAGCAGCATTTGGCTGACTCAAGGAGTTAAATCCAAATAGGCTAGCCATTGCTGCTGACTTATGGTTACATGTAGAGTGTCCCATAAGAACAAGCCTGCGTCAGGTAAGCAGGAGGACGAAAAGAAGCAGAAAAAGAAAGAGCGTGGGCTTACTCATAAAACAATGTCCAAGAAGGCCCACAAAAAGATTACTAAGAGGAATGCATCATAATCAGGTTAGGGTAGTGGGACTAACCCTCCCAAGAATGTGAGTGGTTTCTCTAAGCCTCCCTATGTGTCAAGTTCCAGTGGGACTTGTTACACTTGTGGAGCAAGTGACCACAGGAAGGGGGACCCCAAATGTAAGGGTAAGATCTTGGGGTGTCCACTCTGCCAGTCTGGCCTTCTCTCAGTATGAGGAAGAAGAGATGGCAGGGGTGTCCTTCCCTTTAGACTGCATTCCCTCTGAGGACGAGTCTGAAGTTAGTCTAGATTCCTTGGAAACTAGTAGTGCTGGAGCATTGTCTCCCATCCCAGACCTGTTGTATAGTGATAATTCGTATGAGAATAGTGTTCACGTAGGAGGTGTAAATACCTCTACTATTAGGAACACTAGGCCCAGTCCAACTGAAGTAGCTTTCTTCATGGTAAACCCACAGGTTCTTGCCAGAGTTCCTGTGGGGGATACTCGGTTGGCTGGTAGGCCCTCTCTTAATGTGCCAGTAGCACCTGCCATTCAAGCTGTGAATAGAGAAATGGTCAGGGCATCTGTCAATATGAGGGGAGTGGTTCCTAGAAGAGTGTTGGGTGAGTTGAATCTTCAAGACTTAGGTCCTGTAGGCCCTCCCCAGAACCTTCAAGCACAAGGTCTCTGAACCAGGCTGTCTTAGACAATCCTATCAGGAAGCCTAGGCCTAAGGGGAAACCCACGGCCAGAGGAGTGGGAAACAGAGGCAGAGGGAAGGAGGACCCCGCTGCCTTAGCTACAACTTATGTTGAGGTAGTTGGAAGAGTCCCTATTCCAAGTTTGAAAGAAGGACCCCCAGAAAACTTTGAATCATATGGGCCTCCTCAGATGCCTAGTATAGAGGTAGAGGAGAGTCCCAGGAGAGAGAGAAGTATGGGCCAACAGAAAAGGAAACCATCATGGTTAGGCCTATGGAGAAAGGCCTGCTTCCAATGGGAGGATTCTCCTCCAGTGAAGCAAAGTATTCACAGGGAAGGTGTGTTACTGCAAAGTAAACCCACAGAGCTCAACAGAGAAAACATTGACAGGTTGGAGATTACTCAGATTGTGAGGCCCTTCCTCCTACAATTGGTGGGTAACATTCCCCTGGTTATGCATCCTAGTGTCAGGATATCTATCACCTGTGTGGTCGAGCCCACATTCATGGTGGCCCATGATGGGAGTCCCAGAAGAAATCCATTGTATGAGGCTCACTCTCTGTCACCAGGTTGACAGGGGTGAGAAGAATTCAATTACTACAGAGTTCACTTTTAGGAGTGAATTAATTGCTACCAGAGACAAGACCTAATTTAATTAGCCCCTTGACTATGGAGACCTCAGGCAATAAGTTGCAATTGGTGATTGCTGGTCTCAATCCCATATGCCCTTATTCCACTCCACAGGGAATGACTGGCAAGCCAGTCATTGACACCCTACTGTATGACCGTTCCATGGGTGGCTCCTCTACTGTGCGCAGTAGTGGTCAGACCCAGTGGAGGGATGGTGAAGTGATCTGTCAAGTGTCACTGAGCTGTCATCCACAGGAGGATGGTCTGAGAGAGAGATCACGCAGATCTCTCATGAGTTTGATTGGAGCCCTCAGTGATCCCCAGAGAAGGAGGATGGACCACCGATGCGCGACGCGGCTCCACGCAAATCGAGTAGCCCTGTTGCTTAGCAACACACTAACAACATAGTCTCCCGTTCCCTGCATGCATTCTGTGCACTCAGCACAATGTCACTTTGTCCTTCAGCGCCGCGTGTCTCCTGCACGCGACCTGATGTTAAATCTGAAAAAGTAGTCCCGTTACCTAGGGAACATAGCAACAAGGAAGCTCCGACTCCTCACTTGCGCCCAGCGCACTGCAGGACGCCGTCACGAGTCCTCTACTCCATTTGACAGCCTGTACGTCTCAGAGAGTTTTTCCTCTCATTTTACTATTGTCCACAGCACTTGCAAAAGAACTGATTTGAACATCTTTTTTACTAGATGTTGTCAAGCCGTTTCTTACCGCCAGTTCTAGGTGGATTAAGCAGCTTTTTTGAGTCTGTTTCAAGGTCATACACTGTTCAGGTAATCTCACAATACAAAACCCCATTTTCTTACTATCCATTGGAATTCTTTCACTTCACTAATCTACCTTCTTTTCTCTTCTGTTTTTTACTTTTCCTTGATGACATTGGAAAATCTGCAACTGGTATGTCATGTTATATTCACTTTTGCACCAATGTGATATATTTGTATGTGTTTTTCCATTCAATTGTACTAATCAAGTATTTGACTCTCCCTGATGAAGGAGATAATCTCTGAAATGCATCGGCAAACTAAGTCAATACCTCAAGGATGTTATGACCGCTTCCACATTAAGAAATTATTCGTGATTGTCCTATTTGAATACTTACCTTTTGAAGATAAATTGGTTACTGAAAAACTGAGAACAGCATTTTTTGTGATGATTTACAGAACCCTTGTTTCAGATGGTTATACCAGTTAATGAGTGATTAAAGACTTGTATCAACACTCTTAATTTCCACATCCCGGTTGGGGCCCAAAGGAGAGCGACTGCGTGGCTCGGTTTATTACCTAGGCTCTCGCTATGTATATCTGGGGACCGCTCACTTACCAATTTGTTTAGAAGCTGAAGATGAAACTTGAAGCTCATCCTTGAAGCCCAGCTGGAAGAGGAATTGCTGCTGCTTTCCTTTCGATGAAATCTAACAGCTTTCGAGTCAGTCAAGGACTGATCCGAGAGAGGACCTAGCTCGGAGACCTCTCCCCGAGCTATGAGGGACCATCGTGCAAAAGCTGATCTTCATCGAAGCACCCTGGAACCCAGTCCCGAAAAATGCTGTCGAACGGAGAAGTGGTACGCCAAGAATCTTGAAGTAAAGCACCTGGACATCAACACCATCAAAGTAACCACTGGAAGCCAGTAGAAGTATGTCATCCAGAGTTGGGGATACCTTGATGCTGTGCTTCTCGACAACTGGAGCCGCAACGCTCCACTTTGCCTAAGAATATTAACCGTCGACCGATGTGTTCCGCCAGAGAAAGTCGATGTTGAGTCCTGATCGTGGAAGCTATCCCAAGGTAGTACGTGCTGCAGTTGCAGTACCAACAGGCCAGAAGACCGCTGAAGCATCTTCCGACAACCAAGGCCCACATCAATCACTGAGTCTTCTTTGTGGCACCGAACACTTTGCATCGAGGCGGACCACACGCCTCATCTTGACAGGACTTCCACAAATGACGAACAGCACTGCTAAGGTCAAAGCTGATGTCTCGACGCCAGTGTTCACTTTTCTTCGAAAAATCTCGACACCCTGTGGCTCATCCTTTAAAGGGAATCCACCCTAGAGGGATTCATCGACGAACCGTTGAAGAAACTCTTCTATCTCAGGTACATTGGGGTAGTTGAACTTTTTGACCAGGAAACAAGACTGCTTAAACATATATGGACTAGGCTTGATAATACTTTAATTACAGGTTGCCCTGGTGGGGAGATCCTCACTCTGAATTGTGTCTGGGTAGCTGAAGCAAGCATTCTGCCATTGTTTAATCTAACTTGCCTTCCTTCCTATGATCTATTCTGTTACACATTGTTGCATGATTTGTACGCCATTATAACTGTCAGCAGTTTATGCATTTTAAAGCAATCTAAAGCTAAGTGTGGTACCACATAGACATTGTATATATTTTCCATATTCAAATTATCAGAGTACAAGGTGTTATTAATTGTGTATATATCTCTGAACCAAATTTTTATATAAAGAAATGTGTTAGCACATAACATAGTGTGTGGACATTCCTTTGTGGGGGTTTGGGGACACACTGTATTTAAGAACCAGCCTGCATCACCTCCTGAGAGGTTATGCCTTGGTTGCTGGTCCATTGCTACCACAATAGAGAACCTTGGCTGGGGTGTTCTGTGCCTCTGCCATATAGAGGGCAGAAGTACAGATACCCCCCTCAGTCTTTACAGTGAGCTGGAGATTTTGCTGAGGAAACCTCCCCCCTTTTTGTCACTGACACCCTTTATAACAGATTGGTGTGAACCAGACTGTATTCTGGGAGTAAGTGAACCCACCAGGTTTGGGTATTGTTGTGACTCAGAACAAAGAACAAATTCTGACAGTTGGCGTGAGATCCACCCTGTGTTGGAACAAAGGGAGTTTGACCATTCTAGCAGTCCTGAGTCCAGATCTGAGGATCTGGAGGGGTATATAGGTAAAGACAGTTTTGCATTCTGTATTATGGACACTAGAGCTCAGTATTCTGTCCCCAAGACAAAGACACATTCTTCACTTAGGGTAACACCTTAGTGGATCAGCTCTGTACTAAAAGGTACAGCTTCTACAATTATCTCTCTGTAGGGTATGGCAACATATCCCCTGCAGTCTATGGTGAGGGGGAGACAGCCGTGTTGGCCCTTTTAGAGCCTTAAATCAGTGTATGGACTTCTGGATTGGTGTCTGCAACTGACACCTGTCAAATGAGCTAAGCCCCTGTCCTGAATGGGAAAATGGATCTCAGCAATACACGTCTGTATGACATGGCAGATTCAACCCCCACTTGGAAGGAACTGGGTATGACTCATGAGACTGGGTGTCAGGCATCATCATCAGGCCAACTTCTTCAGGGTGACAACCAAGTGTTAAACTGAACCAGAGCCATTGGCCTTCCTCAAGCATGAAGTTGGTGTATGTAGGGACAAGATGCAACCTCTTGTCAGAGAAGTACTTCATGTACAGAACTAGGCAACCTCCACTACCCAAGCCCAAGTGAGGACTTTGATTGGCCTCACTGGGACACACAGGAGCAAAGTGGCAGCCTATAGCAATATAACTGTCCCTCTGACTGCCCTCATTACTCATAGGGGATGTGCCACGAGATTCTTCACTTGTCCTTTTGCCATCTTGTTGTCTAGCCTTCTTCCTGGACTGAGAGGCCAGGAAAATCCCTATAAGGACTTCCAGTGCCCGGGAAAGCAGAAGCTTTTGTTGGGCTACTAGAGGGCTGTGTGTGTTTGCCGGCAGAATGTGGGCTGGGACTGTCTGGTCCCAATCCACAAACTGTTTTCAGTGTGTCTGAGTGGTATGCATGAATGTTCCTGCCAGTGGTCCCGATTGGACCACTGCTGGGGTGTGTGTGTGGGCTAGTCATAGTGAGGGCAGCAGCACTCACCTGGTCTTTAGGATAAGAAGAGGACCCCTGCACCCATTCTTCAGAGATCCTGGAGAAACCTGAAGGAGCCAAGAATCCTATCCAGCAGCGAAACCCGCAAAGAAACCTGAGACCAGACTGAAGGAGGCCTGGCGACCAACTTCTGCTGCTGTCCTGGAGGAGCCCTGTCTTGCTCATGATTTTTAGCAGTCCTGCGAATGCACTGTGACCATTGGAGGGACCATCCATTTCTGGCGTCCGCTCGGTGCCCTGCCAAAGGAAGCCTTCGGAAGTGACCTGGAACCCTTCTGTGGCTGACCAGCTTCGATTTTTGGGCTACTATGCTGCCGGCATCAGTGTTCCAACCTGGAACTTGGGGGATCCTCAGCTGGCAATACGAGACTGACCTCTATGAAATTGCGGCATCCTAGCACCAAGGGGACCCGAGATAGGAGGGAAAGTTCAACCACAGCTGCTGAGTCACTTTGCATCGTGGTGCTGCAGTGGCCACAGTCCAAAATCACTTACCTGACCCGAGTCCAGTCCTGAGAGGGGTCCTGCATCGTGTTTTGCTGCAATCTTCCAGCAAGAGTCCTTGCAACAGTGAAAGACGCCAAGGGGAGATCAGCTAGAACCTGCAACACCTGTGAATCGAGGACTGCGACATTCAGCGAGAAAAGAAATGTCAGACCCTTTTCCTTTGTCCTGCCAAGTCTGAGGAAGAATCGGAGTACGCGGGTAAGTTACTGAGCTTGTAACCTACCCCTATACTCCCATTACAAGTCACTGGGCTTATAAAAACTTTTTTCTAACAATTTTGGCTTTGCCATTGCTTTCTTATGCAAGACCTTTGAAAGACCTCTAAAAGTTGGAGCTACTCTTGGTAGTAAGTTTTACTTGTACCCTAACCAGAAGAACCCTTCACTAGACCCCAGAGACCGTAACTGCATGTTTTCCTGCTTCATAGACTCTTTGGAATTTTTACCTGAACTTGTGGGCAAAAGGACCCAGACAACTTAGGGCTGGACAATTTTAGTTAGCGGTCATCTCTTTGGACCTTGCGTGCATAATACTAATGTAACCGTTCCTTTGCAGGAGTTTCTGATATGTATTATGCCCTATAACAAGGGAATGTATATATGAATCTATGTTTATTAGTCTTGTGTGATACCTTTACTGGTTTGTAGTCATTTTTCATAGTGTGTTTTGGCCAAAAAATAATAAATGTATTTTTACACATCCTGTCTAAGTGTAATTTGTGATTCCCATTGTGTGACCTCATTGTGGACCCCTTACAAGCTCAGCACCTCTGAAGATCTTAGCCTAGACCGGTTGTCACTGCTACTCGAACTGGTTTGGGGACAGAACCCCAAAGAGTTGTCCCTGTCACAAAATAGGTTGGCCTTCTATATATCTGTCCACCAGGCCAGAGTATAGAAAATCAGTCCTAACAGAACGTATTGGTAGGGAAGGCTGAAGCTGTATCTGAGGTAAGCTTTGGGACGGGTCAAGAGAGTTGGATGCAGCAGCACACGTCCAAAATGCACCCAGGGCATAGCGGAGACATTAAGTGTGATAGCTCAATGTCTCGGTTTCTTCCTGAGCTCATTTTCAGTTGCAGGCACCACATTGATAAGTAGCAGGGCTTCAGCGAGCAAGCCCTGCACATTTCCTAAGTCTGCCAGGCTCAGACAGTGTCTGTGTGCACGGACACCGTTTCACCATGGCACTCTTCTGGAAATTATCAGAGCTTGCACGCTGGAGCCCTGCCATTTTTCACTGTGGTGCCTGCGACTGAAAATGTGTCCTGGACGAAACTGAGACATTGAGCTATCACACTTAGGGCCCAATTTATTGAATAAATTGTGCATAAAATTGGGTATTTGCGCACAAAAAACACAAAAGTCCACATTCGTCGATTCATGGAACACAATGCGCAGGGCTTACTTGGGACTTGCGCGGAATCAGCGCCGGTCCAACACGTCACTGCAATACCACAAAGGCCTTGGTGAGACTCCCAGCAAAGGGCCGGCCGGCCCTGCACAGGCACTGAAAACCGGGGCGGAACACGTGGCATGGGGAAGAACACGGGAAAATGTGGGTGTTATGAGGGACGTTCCATAGTCACACAATCTCACCGCCCATATGCACGACAAACCACTGTATTCACATGCAAGTCCCAAAACACATATGCTATACGAAAGCAGGCTTAAACGTCAACACACACACAAACAATGCATACAAAGCCAGCGTGATCAACAGACGCACGTATACAGCTACGATGAATGTACGATGAATGTACCATTTGTTGCAGCAGTGATCGTGGGACACCGCAGGAGGAGGAGGACGGCCAAGGCCTGGATCTTCCACCCAAGGACCACCCTTTTTGGGATGACTGACGCCCATGTCTATGCCAGTTATAGGTTCCCCCTCATATCATCTTAGACCTGTTCACGGAGTGGGAAGATTACCTCACATCACCCACCCTGTGCTCCCAAGCACTGAGCCCCTTGCAAAATGTGCTCAATGTACTGCATTTTTTGGCCACAGGATCATTCCAGCGGACCACCGCCATAGTTGGGGGCATTTCACATGCCACTCAGTCATGCTGCCTAAACCAGGTGTTGATCATAATAACTGCACGTCCCTCTGTCCACCAGCATATATATATATATGCCCAGAAATCCTGCAGAAAGACAGGCAGTGGTGCAGGATTTTTATGGGGTGACACACTTCCCAAAAGTGCTTGGTGCCATTGATTGCACCCATGTTGCTCTGCGTCCACCTAGAGCAACAGAGCATATATACTGAAACTGAAAACTCTGGCACTCCATCAACGTGCAGGTTGTGTGTGATACCAAGGGAATCAATACTTTTGTCTATGCCAACTATCCTGGCAGCACCCATGGCAGTTACATCTATAGGATGTCCCCCCTACACCGGGCCCTGGAAGCTGGGAAGCATGGCAACACAAGACTTATTGGTGAGTAGGAATGGTCATCCACATGCATGCATGTTGCATACCTACAAATATACACTGTCAAGAAATGACAAACATTCTCACCTCTACAGGGGTCAGTGCCTACCCTCTGAGCACCTACATGATGACGCCAATCTGCAACCCCAACACACCTGCCCAGGTAAGATACTACACTGCCCATTTTGCAACTCGGGCCATAGGAGAGCGCACATTAGGAGTGCTCAATTCACGTTTCCGCTCCCTTGACCACTCTAGTGGTGTATTGCTATATGCACCACCACTAGTCTGCAGAATCATTGTGGCAGCATGTGTCTTGCACAATGTTGTAACACGGCATGGCATCCCAGTGGACATGGTGGTGGCACCACACCCACAGGCCTGCCGCTTGCGTATGGCTGGGCAAAGGGTACGTGGAAAGGCTTCACGTATCCAGCTTGTGGCAACTTTTTTCACCTAAACCCCCCGTGTGGAGTGCACACGAGTATGCTATGTTCCAGGTGCCATTCAATAATGACATTGGGCCAATCCCAGATGCCCACAAAACCACCCTGAGAAAGTCCCCTTGGAAGTGCACATTTGTGTGCATCCCTTACAACTAAAAGACTAATCTTCTTGTGTTGCCAAAGGAAACACATTGAAGAGGGAGTATGCCACTACCACCATGCCAAACAATCCATTAAATCACCTTTGTGTCACCCAAAGCTTCCCTGAAGTCATGTAAAATAATCATTGCACTTTGTCATGGTATGGCATGTCATGTAAAAGTATTTTCATGAAGGACCGATACACAAGGCAAGTGTCTCAAAGCGCTCAAAGATGGATCTGAAGCAACAATTGCCTGTACCGGCTGAGTAAGTGTATATTACACAATTAACAGTGGTGGTAACAGTGAATGTGTTTGACAATGATTCTACAGTTTTACCAAGTGCATCAACGTGCCACCATGCAGGGAGCCAGGACAGGGTGGAACAGACAGACAATCTACAGGCATGGTGCAATCTGAACGAGCAAGTACACAGACATTTACAGGGGAGTGTTAGGTGGCGGGTGGGCACGTGTTCGGGGGGTGGTCCAAGTCCATCCAGTCAGTGTAGGCGGGGGTAAATGCAAAGAGATGCATCTCTCTAGGGTCATTCACCAAGTGCAGTGTTGATGAGGCTAGTGCAGGTCCCGGAGGCAAGCGTGCTAAACACTGCTCGGGTTCCATGGGCCTGTTAGGCTCTGTGGTACATCAGGCGGCCAGTCATCGAGCTGTAAGGAGGGAGCGAGGGAGAGAGCAGAGGGATAGGTTAGCAGGGAAGAGAGAGAGAGAAGGAAGAGTAGAAGAGGAAACTCCTGATGAGTTCCAGGAACTAAAGGAGATGAGGCTCCATATGGAGGACAGCAGGGAGGCCCCTACTGATGATAAAGATCTTCCTCCAAACATCTTCTTCCAGAAGTGGCTCACTCAAAGAAGGTTGGAGGTGCATGAGGAGAGAGATTGGGAGGGAGAATATTTTTCCATGACTCGTTGCAGATAGGAACTATCCAGGCACCACAAAGCCTTGGGGACAATTCATAGTTACTTACATTTGAGACTTGCCGCCATGGGTAGTCAGTGGAGGGATATCAGTGCCATACAGATGCGGTCCCTGGTCTTGACAACAAGGATAAGTCTTGCTGTACTGTGGAGCATGGCAGCAGGGATGCCTCCACCTGGCAGAGGCGAGAGGCCCAGTCACGCCCCCATGACAGCACATCGTCAGGGAGCAAGGTGGCTGGTGCTGCACCGATACCATCGGGCAATGCTGTTGGGGGTAAGTCCAAGAGGGCAAATGTTGTAGGGGACTCCTAGGCAGCAGGGGGGGCAGGTGAGACAACACAGGGGCCATCCAGTGCAGTAGACACTCTGGGATCATCCATGTTGGTGGGGGTGGAGTGGGAGGAGGTGGCCATAGAAACACAGCCCACGTGGTCAGGCGGGGGTGATGAAGTGGGTGTGACTGCTGGAGTCCTGCCCCTGGGGCATGAGGCTGTGCAGGACACGCTTCCAGTGCCTGTGCAAATTCCTGTCCCTGGGCCAGCGGATGGCGCTTTATGCAGCTACCGGCATGCCTCAACCCGGACCCAGTCCCAGGTGTCAGATGTTTCGACACAGACCGACACCCCAATGCCATCGGCTGTTGCCATTCAGGACACTGTCGTACCCCTGCTGTGGTACCCCTGTAGACTGCTTGCACATCATCACAATGACATATGGCATCTCCTCACGTGGCTAGCAACATTCCTGGTCCAGATTGTGCTGCGTGGGCTGTCCAGTAATGCAACCCCCTCCGCATCTTCCTCCTTTGTGCACCAGTCGTCCTCCGGGGTGCCTTCCGGCCCAGATACCACCAGGGCCCCTTGTGCACCAGTCCCACCCAGATTGCCAGGTCTGGTGGAACCAACATCCTTGCCTGAGTTGAGAGTCAAGGGTTAATCGGCTGAGGTGGTCACCGTGCCAATCCAGGCACCGACAGGAACACCGGCAAAGGAGGGACAACAGGCACCCACAAGCAAGGCACGGGACGTACATCCCCGGGTAACGTCATCAGCCCGGAGAGTGTACACACGAAGCAGGCACCGGGCACTATGGCAACAGCAGGCTCTAAGGATGAGGCTCTTTTTCTCAGGGCCTATCATCACAGGGGGGCAGTTACACAGCGACAGGCAGGATGCAAATGTGGACCTACGCAACAGGGTGTCTTCCATGTTCATGCGCTACGGGCAGTGTATAGGGGCATGAGGCAGCGGACTCGGGAGGCGAGGGTGACGATGGCCAGGGCAGAAGTTGCGCTGGTCGGGCAAGGAGGCGGGCTGCCACCCTGGAGGCAACTTGCAGGGAGGAGGAGCGGGTGGAGAGGAATGTGCTGGAGTCCCTGCAAGCCCTCCAGGAAACAACAGAGGCCTGTCTGGGGGTAGAGGACGCAGCGCTGGATGTTGCGCTGGTGGAGAGTTTGAGTAACATTGGAGAGGAGGAGATGGACTAGCCCACTGCCTGTGTATACAGTTCTTTAGGTGTAGGTTTCCTTTTTTTATCTTCAAAGACTATTAGCAAATTACTCCCTTATTTTCCCTTATTCTCCCTTAACATTACTCCCGAGGATAGTCGTAGAGATTCTGGATGAAGTGGGTGGCGGAACAGGCTGTGGAAGCTGGTGAGGAAGGCAGAATAACAATGAGGCGTCATTCAGTACAAACCCACTTTCCTGGTCCGCACACTGCTATAGAATTCCCCGGGTAAACACGTTGGCATCTCTATTCAGAGATATTTGTAGGTCAGGGCTTGTGTGGATGGACACTGTTTCAGCCTAGTCCACTTGGCAAATGTGCAGGGCTTGCTCGCTGGAGCCCCGCCATTTACCAATGTGGTGCCTCCCACTGAAAGTGAGTCCAGAATGCAAGGGAGACATTCAGCAATCATACTTAATGTCTCCAGTTCGTCCTGGACAATTTTATTTTGTGGTGGGCACTATAAAATTCCTAACAAATGTCTATTATTAACACTGCAGATGGTTTAATTTAAAATATAGGGAGGAAAAAGTTAATAGTTATTCATGGTACTGGCATAGTTGACTTAATGCCAACTTGACCTGCTCCCATTTGATCACATCTTTTTGACCTAATTCGGTAGATCAAATGGTTCACTTTAATAAAAAAATAGGTGTGGGGTGGGATAGGGTAAGGGAATGAGTCGAGATGGGGGTAAATCGGGGGCGCAGGGGTCTCCCCCCACATTAGCAGGGGCTGCGGGGGGTCTATACTTAGATTTCAAACTATAAATATTGTATAGTATTTACGAGATTTTGATCCAACTTACTGGGAACATTAGACAGATAGGGCAGGATAAGGGGAATTGTAGCTAGCGGTTGGTCATGAACATTATGTAAAAATAAGGAAGTTACTGAGATGCTGAGACAGTGGGCCTCATTACAACCCTGGCACGGCTGCCGTCCGATTTGCATTTTTTCCCGCACCCGTAAATGAGGAATTACCGGGTAATTCTGACATTGCCGGACCCGGTAAATCCTGCATTGCCGGGTGCCAGTGCCTGTCAGTCCCCATTCCCATTTGAGCCCCATGGGGCTCAATGGGAATGGGGAAGCCGGATGCACAGGCACCGTTTTAAATGGTGCCTGTGCATCCGACATGCTGTGCTCGCAGGTGCCGCGAATTAAAACAAAAAAACAAGAGAGAAAAGAGAAAAAATAAAAGAAAAAAAACAAAACAGAAAAGAAAAGAAAAGAAGGCGTATATTGCATATACATTCACTCTCAATAACTTTGACTACTAAAACAGCTCACTAGAACATCCACTTCAATAGCAATTTTGAATTTCAGTTCATCTACTTAAATCAAATGGTTTGACTGACAGTCCGATCTGTCTCAAAAATCTTACTACCGCAACTTGAAGAATAAAATTACTTCCATGTAACATTTCGAGCCATAATCGTACAAGATCCACATTGTCCATATTCACAAATCTTAAAAAGTGATGTATGCATTCGCTTCGTATTGCTGTGCAATATGTTACAACGTTCTGTAGGGTTTTGGGTAACCCAGATAAACCACAGAATCTGCACAATGTCAATATCCCATTCCTCCTTTCCCACAGGTCTGTGATTTCCCTGGTAAGCAGCACGTTACATCTAAAACGCATAAATTCATTACGCCATCCTTTATCAGGAAACTTGGACAAGTATGATTCCACTCCACCCCCAATTTTATAACCAGATACCACCTGCCTGTATAATTTAGTTCCGGCTATCTTGGCGCATGTGGTGTTCCAATCAAGTTGTTCCGCATATTTTTTAGCCTTATTTAGACTAAATATAAGCAACTCACACGTTGTGCCAAAGGAGGTTAAGTACACTAGGGTTTCCCTTATTAGCTCGTTTAGATATTCAGAGACACATGTACCAGTTCGAATCCCGTTTCCCAACAGATCATACATCGTGTCTTTAGAGCTCACAATTCGTTTCCTGAATAAGCATGCTCGGCGCCACATGACAATGCTTCTAATATAAGGTAAACCAAGTTTGTACCGTAGCACTTCAAGTGGCACACAATTAGGCAGACATGTGAAGACCGATTTCAAAATCTTAGCCTCATATTTATCCAATTCGTCAATTGTCCACCTGGGAAACAACTCCAAACCATAGCAGAATTGTGGAATCATCTTGGATTTATAATAGCGCTGGGTCGACCTAAAGGAAAATTTCCCATATTTAGCATCTATTTTTTTAAATGGATGATTTGTACCTGCACCGTTTTGTCCAAAAATTGCTGATAATTCTTTTTTTTTTAGTTTCAAAGATCGAGTAGCCCAAATATCGCAAATGGGATTTCGCATACAGTTTTTCATTGTTCAAAAACCAGACAGGATTACCCTTGTAGCGCTGCAGTGTAGCCTTAGAATCACAGTTTTCTTAACGTCTATCAGAAGGGACTTAGTAACGGTATAATCTCTGAATTTTGTTAACAACCGTTGCAATCCCCGCGGAGTGTGATCAAACAACATAAAATCGTCCGCGTAGGCAGACCAGGATATCTTTGTTCCCTCAACTGTAGGTGGCACAAAGGCAGCTGTTTCAATAACATTGCCAATGTCTGATAGGTACAGGTTAAATATTGTTGGTGCGAATACGCACCCCTGACATAAACCATTTGCTGCAGAGATCGTCTGTGTAAGCGTTCCCGTATTGCTTAAGCGTACCTGTAGCTTCGAGCCTTCATGTAAATGGTACACAATTGACAATAAGTGTGGGGGTAGCCCCAGTAGATGTAATTTCCCCCAAAGAATGCTTCTGTCCACCATGTTAAAGGCCATGGTTAGGTCTATTGCAGCCACGTAAACTGGAGCGCTACCTTCTTTCCATGCTTTCTGTTGAGAAGTCCCCCGGTGTCCGTGGATACTTTTTTCCTGAAACCAAATTGGAGACAGGATAGAATCTTGTTTGTCCCAACCCACTCTCGGATGTGCTTCAGTACAAGTCCTGAGAAGATCTTTGAGTCCGCATCCAAGAGTGCAATGGGTCAATAATTTTCAGGGCATGTCCTGTCACCTTTTTTATAAATTATAAATTGGCACAACATAAGCAATGTGCCACGAATTAGGAATTACTCGAACTCTATGTCCTTGAAGAGAAGGAATAGTACCTTGGCCCAAACAATTGCATTACCCTTTAAGACAATATTCACCAGGCCATTATGTCCTGCCGCCCTCGACGAGGAGGCCTTGTCTATCAAGAGTTTAACATTGCTTATGTCAAAGTAAAAGTCCCAGGGATGATCTAGAACCATACTTTAAGGGATTTATGATCTTAGAATTCTGATAGACTAAACCAAAGTGACCCCTCCACTGTTGCTCCGATACGACACAGGTTTGTATTTTGTCCTGTTGGACATTACGGTCATTTATTAATGCCCAGAAAGATCTTGCAGAGGTATCCCTTAATGCTGCCAGCATTGCTTCACCATCCCCCTGATACTTCTTTGCTCTGTAAGCTTTCATTAGATTTCTCCGTTTATTTTAAACCAAAATTCCCAGAGCCTCCCTATCAGTATCCGATACATTATGTTTGCGCAGATGTCGCAATTCCCTCTAACGTTGGATTTTTAATGTTCTTATTCCAGCGTCAAAGGTATGAAGATGGTTTGACTTCCTTAAACTTGTCTTGGTTGAAAGTACATTCCGATTAATGAATGTATGTACATAACAATCAAAATGATCAACACAATACATTGAAGCTTTTTGCTCAAAACTAGTATTATGAAAGTCAGATTGGAATACAGCATTAAGTCGATCCACATTGTCATTATGCCAGGTAATATGAGTTCCAGCTTGATTAACCACGTATATATCAGTACATACCCCCTGATTCACCTCACAGTCCATACCTTTAAATTCAACCTCCAGAATCTTATGGTCGCTGCATTTGGTTTCCCTTATACACATTGAACTGACCAAACCACACAGTGAGACAGAGATAAAGGCATAATCTATTTTTGATGAAAATTTGCCATTAGACAAGGTATCCTTATCAGCCTTATCACCCCAGAGTTCTGCAGAATTAGTCAATCCCCAGTCATCCAAAAAACTGCCCCAGAGTTGTCCTTGGATGTTCTTATTTGTAGAGTCACCTCTTGTAAAATAATATTCCGGTCCAAGGGAACGTTTTCCTCCCATACAAACAGGAATATAACATAGAGATTGCGCACCACTATCAATAAAGCCTCATATTGCAGTACATATGCTTCTTCAAACATTTATCCAAGTAAAATTAGTGATTCATTCAAATTGTTTTTAACATTCCAATAGATGTTAACAATCAGGAAGTGGGTAGGTCCCACACAGTTCACAAATTCACAGAGAACCGCAAGACACCAATTTGACAGTCCAGAATTTTTAGTTCCAATAGGTCTACCCAATTTCCTTGTATTGCAGGTTCAGAAAGCACAATGTAACCATCAAAAGCACAATGGGAGTTGAACCATGTCTCCTGCAAACAGAAGAGTGCACACTTAGACAACATGGTACAAGGTTTCGAAGAATTTTTTTTAAAAACCAATGACCCCTCGTGTTCCATGACACAAGGGTGAATTTATCTTCAAACTTAAATGTTCGGTTTTAGATCCTGCAGCTGCGCTATGGAATCTCGTAGGGTAGAGGCCAACCACCGTAGACTAGACTCACTAGAGTCAACATCATTCGATTTAAGAGGTTTAGTTGTTGTCCTTTCAACCTGTTCCATGCCCCTGCCTTTGGGTGCCTGTAGATTGCAACCTCCCTCTGTGCCTTGAATACCTCTACCATAGCTTATGACATCATAACCAAGGCGATTAAAAGACTCCACTTCCACTAATTCAGCTTCATATATGGCTCTAGAGTGGAAGACTATCCGGACATAATCATATCTTTCCAGATGTATGAAGTCGATTAATTTGATATCCCCAGTTGTGATAAGACTGAGATTCGGAATCTCATTGAATAGAGCCAGAATTCTCATTCTAATCAATGATGAAGGACCACCTTGAGGCAACAAATAATATATTAGAAGACTGGGCAACTCCACAAAGTGGGGCTGCCTCAATTGGATGTCATTTGGCCAGGAATTGGAATAAAGATCTTTACTTGAGCTCTGCCCGTGCACTTCGTTGTATAGTACCTCATCATATTGCACATTCACAGTATCCATCTTTCTGTCCAAATCTACACCATGTCTGGATTCGACTACTTCAATAATTGCAGAACCTACCAGGTTCCACCATCTTTGACATCGTGGACAATTCACCCACAGTAGCTTCACCAATTTGTCCTCCAATGGCCGCTAGTCCAGCTTTACCCCCTTCTAGCATTTGTTTCATAATTCTCCAAATCATTTTTTCTGTTAAGGTTAACTCAGGGTCCTGTGCATCAACATGACCACTCTCTTTAGTCACTACTGCCTTACCACCCTCCACAAGGGCCAAATTATCCCTCCATACCTCCCGCTCTTCTCCCAAACATCGGGCCCCCCCAATCCATTAGATTGGGAGGCGAGTTTCATGTCCCTTTCAACTTTCATGTCCTTCTCCTCCCCTCCTCTCCTCTCCCCCACATTCCCACTGCTTTTCTCTCCCTATTCCCTCCAGTCGTATGGCTCTTCTTAATGGTTTCTTAATTGATTGATTCATACTGCAATTTGCTTCCACCGTTATATTGTTATGTTATGTTATTTGTATCAAGTTGTTCAATTGTGCAGCGCTTTGCCGTAAAGCGCTATATAAACTAATATAAATAAATGTATATATATGAATATATAAATATATATAAATATATAATATATATAAATATAAACTTCCAAAGGGGCCAATTTTACACTCTGGACCTCCCGTTCCTCTCCTAAGTATTGAGCCCTACCTGGTCCGTTTGAATGAAAACTGGATTTACCTCCAAACATCTTGGAATAGGATAATGGTGACAATGTCCTATAATCAAAAGGGAATAGAACAGACTTGAACCTAGGAATATTCGGGTTTATGGGGGGCTCCCCATTCTCAAACACCTCAACTTCACCAGTGGAAATAGCAGAGGACCTAATATCAACATATGGGTTGACTTCAGATTGCATGTTAACAGACTCTACATTGATGTTAATAGACTCCTTAGTGGAGATAACTTCAACTTGTGGAGGTTGTACCATCTCCTTCTCCCCTCTTTCATCAATCGTCTTTTTTTTAGCAAAGAAATTATAGAGGTTTGCCTTCCTCTGATTGTCACTCTGGGGAACATTCGCCACTTTGGAGCTACCTCCCTGTATTTTACCTTTCCCTTTTTTTCTTTTTTTTCATAGTTTCTGAGATTGTGCCTTTAGCTACAGAACCACCCTCTCGATTGCACAACCCCTCCTCCTCCCCTGACACATTCAAATTAGTATCCAGATGCATATCATTTGCATCTTCTCTTATTAGATTCCGCCAATTTTTCTTTGATATTCTGTTTTGCCCTTTACCAGATTTCCGCTTTGGGATATTGTTAACATTTTTGGTATGGCCCTCCTGAGTTTTTGGAGAGGAGACTACTATTTCTTTTAAGACCATGGCCCTCCCCTCAGGATCATACGTATCAGAGCCTGGGGGGACCCCTACCTTTTTGTCCACAACAGGGGGCCCAAGGTCTTTCAAGAGGAGTATGGATTGCCCATTGTCATAAACAAACCCAGTATTCGTACCCATATTAGACACCACCTTTACCTCCATCACGGGTTGGTTACTTTTATTCATCCCAACAGCCTTAATCAGATCCCCAATTAGAAGTGTATGTTATTGCAATTCCGCTAATATTTGTGCATTGAATATCCCATGTGGAGACTCCCCCCAGTTACATTCCTCTGGTCTGCTTTCTTTCTGTGCAGACGAGACCTCCGACTCTGCATCCTGATTCAAAAGGTATTGGAAGAGAGCAAGTAGAGAACTATCGATGGGAGTGGTGCCTATTTCCAATGAAGGTAAAGAGACATCCTCCACGTTAGATCTTTAAGATTCCTCCACACTTACAACACTGTTCTCATCCCCCTTACTCTGCCCTGATTCAATCAAAAGAATGGAATCATCACCCACAGAAATATTTGGTAATCCCAGCCCGGATTCACCTGGTGGAGAAGGGGGGGGTATGGAACCAGCAATGTTTACTTAGAGTGATTGGGAGTGAGCGGGAGATGTTGATATGAGAACAGTTATACCGAATGGTGTCATAGTATCTCTGTGTTCTAGTTGAGTGGTGGTGTAAGGAAGAGAGTAAGCGTAGGGTGTGGTATGATATTTGCTCTTTCAAATGTTCCCTGCATTCCAAAGCAAATTATGTACGTCACTCAATTCTATGCGATCAAGTCCGTTCTATGCACTTTTATTCATTTCAGGCGTTCAAGATTGCCCTACACACTCCGGTCTGCTCGACACACTCACGCACTCTAGTCCACCTTGCATGCTCTAGTTTATCCCTCGTTCTCCAGTGTGCCCCACGCATGCACTCCTGTATTCTATACGCATGCGCTCCTGTCTTCCCCACGCATGCACTCCTGTCTACCCCGTGCATGCACTCCTGTCTGCCTACGCACTCATCCGCTCTGTACACTCATCCGCTCTGTACGCTCATCCGCTCTGTACGCTCATGCTCTCTGTACGCTCATCCGCTCTGTACGCTCATCCGATCTACACGCTCATTCGATCTACACTCTCATCCGGTCCACATACTCATCCGCTCTACGTACTACTCATTCGCTCTACGTACTACTCATCCACTCTACGTACTCATCCGTTCAACACACTCATCCGCTCTACATACCCATCCGCTCCATACACTCATCCCCAGAGTATATATATACCCCAGAGTATATATATAGTAGCTATAACTTAATGCACTATTGCAATGTGTGGATAACTTTCTCAATGTATTACTTAATTCTTTTTTTTATTGTGTCCCAAGTTTATTGCAAACTTTAACACAAATCATAGAAATGTTTTCAAAATCATCCTTAAGAAACATCAACATGCTTACCAATTTACCTACACATATGCACGCGCATACCGGAAGTGCACTTTCTGCAAGTGTGCTGATATGGCTGATGAGGTGTGGGACGTGCGGTGAGTGGCTCATTTTCCTACTAGATGTGTTAATGCAAAGTTAGCTATTGATAGCTTTTGCTGTGTACACCGTTTTGCATAGTGTTCACAGGCCGACAGAAGCCATGTGGACGGTTACTGTGCCTACCTGACCTCGCGGTCTTAGTGCACTGTTTTGTGGCTCATGCCTCGTGTACTGTGTCAATGGGCATTTTGCTTTTTCTCCGTTTCTTTGTGCTTTGGAGGTAGTATCATAAGCCTGGCTGCGGTGCTCAGGGGAAGCAGGTGTTGAGCGAGCACGTTGCTTCTTTCCTGAGGGTGATTTACATCATTGGGCAATTCGCTCCTTAGGTATTACCAGAGGCGTAGGCAGGGTAGGGCCTGAGGGGCAAGGCCCACCCAAAATCTGTAAATGCCCACTCAGCAGCGCTGTGTGGGAATTTAAAGATATTTTTGTCAGTGCAGTGGGCCCAACTACATTAGCATCAGGCCCCATTTGTTAGACAATCCTGGCTACACCTCTGGGTATTACTGGTAATAAGTGATCTGTATGGTATAATACAAATAGTTTGAACAGTTCGACTGGATGCAATATACTGGTTATGGTTTCTTGTATAATGTGTTGTATGCCCTAAGTGTCTCCTCAGGCCTAACGCAGCCACACTCGGTCTGGATAAATCCTGCCAGAGCGAACATATACTCCTGATCTCTCAACCACCACACCTACCGCTAAGAAGCAGCTACTACACGAATTCCGCACCAGCTGCACACATACCTGGTGCGCACA
This sequence comes from Ambystoma mexicanum, assembly GCF_040938575.1. Lineage (NCBI taxonomy): Eukaryota > Metazoa > Chordata > Amphibia > Caudata > Ambystomatidae > Ambystoma > Ambystoma mexicanum. The sequence goes on from NC_090922.1 coordinate 815,645,191, forward strand.
CGCACCTTTGGACTCTCTCTACTCTCTCTACTGACCCGAACTTCGGTTCCCAAGGGTGTTCAACCTACCAGCGCCTTCAGACCATACCAATGGTATATAAGGCGCTATATTAATGCAAAATAACATAACATAACATAACTCTTAAATTATTGCATTGTTATAGGTGCAATGCACGTTGCACCCAAATAGGAGCAATTGCAAAGCATGTTTAAAAAGACACCAGCGCAGGTTGACCCCTAGCACCTATGCTCTTATTTGGCTTATAGTTTTGTAGTGCTTTTCCCATTTGTGGAGTACCATCTCTCAGGTGCGCAGGGGAGTCACTGCAACCCGCAGCACACCCTCATTGTGGTATCGAATAAGGTGGAAATCATTAAAATAAAATGCTACATTTTTTTCTCTGCACCACTCCCACTTTAACTTGAAGTAGTCTCCATGTCTTGTGTTAGGTGGAGTCCATATGAGGGTTAAACCATATATGTCACACTTGAAGAAACAGCACAACTTTTCAGCACCTCTCACTGTATTCCCAGGCAGTGTTTCCTTTACCTTTATTTCTTCCCACAGGTGTTTGATTATTTGCCCATCGGTATACTAATCCCTCTACCCATTCCCACCCGCTACCTGCTCTTCTGCTCCCAAAAGACATCCTTCTGTGATCTCCTTGAGCTATCCCTATTTACCAGAAACATCAAACTTGAGACAGCCAGTGTTGTTTGCATGCAGTCTTTTCGAGTTAATGGCTTCATTGCAGTTCTAAACATGTCCCTGGCATAATAGAAATGTCCTAACCAACTGTGCATTCAGCCACTTGGTTTATAAGCCATATGTGTGTCTTGACAGCTGTTCCTTGCACAGTGGTTTTGTTAGAAACAAGCAATGGCAGAGTTAGCGACAGGCATGTACAGTCTGTGCCATTAAACAGGGCTCTGCACTCATAAGGGTGGGTCCCAAAGGGCACGAGCTGACGTGTATATAACAATTGATAAACTGTGCTTCCGAAGAGGCTGCACTGCCTCCAGCATCAGGGCCATTCTCCTATCACTGAAAAGATTGTGCTCTCATAACCCAAAGCCTATGAAGCCCACAGAGAAATACTAGATGCTGTCATTGTTATTGTGGAGCATATAAATAGAAAGCAATTTGTAAGAGATGGGTCAGTTGAGTAACCATTGTTTTCAACACGAGCTTACGTTTTAATGTTTAGGTCAGGGGCGTTGCTAGGGGGTGCTAAGGGGGCTATAGCCCCTGATCTTTTGGTTGTAGCCCCGGATAGAATCTCAGGAGCTACAGCCAAAAGACTTGCTAGCCTCCAGTCCCAACAGTTCCGACATCAGCTTAGCCCAGGGTCTTTTCCAGACCTAGCAACTCCCCTGGTTTAGGTGATAGGAATTGCTTGCAATAGGGACATTTTTAGATTAAAAGAGCACAAAGAGCACCAGTTACTACCCAAATATATGCCTTCTTGCAAGATAAATAAACAGTCACACAAAAACAAAGTTTTAAAACTATCCCTTATTTTGATCAACGCTTATTTGATACCAAATGGTTTATTTTCGTCAGAAATTCAAAATCCCTTTGTCAAACAATGCAAAGCAAACAAGTACCCTTTTCACACACTGCTTTTGCTGTGTGTTTTTAAGTTTTGAAAGTACATTTACAAAACCCACAGGCCATTTTTTGGACGTAGCCTGAATTACATTCTGGTATTTCCAGTTCTCCATCCAAGAGCTTTTCAAGTCATCTCTTTAGAACAGCGTATTGTTGCAAGCCAAACATGGCGGTGAGGAGAGTAAAGGGGGCAAGGACAAGTGAGTCATGATACTTTGGCAGGTCCAGGGATGTGGAAAGAGAGGCTGCTGGCTTGGAGACTGGAGAGGTTGCTTCCTGAGGTCCCAGCACTGGGATACTTTTGTTAGCATTGGACCTTAAATAGGCTCTGTTTCAATCACACCATAAGGCAGTCCTGCAGTGGAGGCCCTTTTCTCTGGTGCAAAGCCAGTCCCAGCCATTAGGAACTTACAACCTGCAATTACAGCTGGAAACAATTTAGGCGTGAAGCTCACCTGGTTTAAAAAAGATTAACTCCTAGGCGATTCATTTCTTTTGACAGTCAAAATAATCCACATATGTATCTTGTGAACCAGGATGATATTGCGAGTTTGAGACAAGATGGACGAATATATACACAAAAAAATAAAACGAAACCGCTGCAAAAACAACAGTTAACTTCAGTTGGCAAAACACATTTTTATTTGCACCACAATCCAAAATCAGATGGGGTTTTTAAACCACAGTGGCAAAAAAGGACCTGCAGCCAACAATATGTCTACCAACTAGAGCTGGGAAGAGGCCCGAGTTGCACACTGCTCTCAAATCCCGGGTCATTTTACTAAAGTGTGTGCTGCTGGGCAAAACATTTGATCTCACTATGCCTTATCTGCCGGAATTACTTGAGTTCCTACAAATGGATCTGCTGCTCCAAGGAAAGCATCACTCGTGACGTTGCCCCGTGTATGACACATAGGTGAACATTATTTACTGAACATCACAACTGTTGGTGGTGGCTGCTCCGGGTCACCGGGCAGCCCCCATACTCATGTCGGGGGGGCACCCGACGGGACACACAGGTGCGGCGATCATGCCGCGAACTCATGGGTGGGTATCACCCCACCCACTCCGGACCACCAGAGCGCCATACGTGGCCGGGGACACCCAGCGCACAGCGGCCCGGCTCTGGGGGCACCCAGGTCAGGGTCGCCACCCTAGCCATGTTCACATGGCCAAGGAACCACACAGGGATGGCGTTGCCCGGCAGGGGCACCGTCCGGACGGCGTTGCCTGGCAGGGGCACCGTCCACCCACTGGGCCCCGTCCGTGGGCCCAGTGCATACAGCGCAGCACCAGCATGGTGCTCACAGGAACGACGCTGGAGCCAGTTTCCGTCTTGACTGACGAGCCGGAAGCAGCTTGTCTATTTTATTAATGTGGTCACATGGGGACCCATGTGACCACAGCACACATACTGGAATATACCATGTCCCTCTACAGGGGTGACATGCAACACCACTCCATTTTTTTTAACAACAAACAAAAGAACCCCACACTATCACTGTACCCGCTCTACTAGCTATTCACCACTTTATTAACCTGGGTGAGTGTTTCTACTATCACAAAATAACTCGAGGAACCACTAGCACCATGTTCCATATCCCGCCAACAGTGTCATTTTGAGCACGTACAGGTCTGCTGGCTCCGAGTCTTCCTGGGGCGTTGGTGACACTGTCCTTCTTCTGCCCTCTTGACGATGTAGGAGACCGGGCAGAGTCCTCACTGGTGTTTGCCTTGGACCGACACACCAGTCACACAACGAGAGACCGGCAAAGCCACACCTGGGAGAGCCCAGGGGCCACATCAGTGAAGTCCACAAGTCTGGAGTGCCACTGGAATGCAGATGTCGTGGCAGGATGTGTGAGCAAACGGGGTAGGAGGGCGCAGAAGCACTTATAAGAGCTGCAACCCTCCCTGTGGAAACACCACATTCACCACCACCATGCCCGGGTGGTACCTGGGCCCTTCTTTTTCCAGAGCCTTCCATTTCCTTGCTGCTCGGGAGGGGGCACTGGGCAGTCAGCCACTTCGGTTGAGGGCGCCTTGGGCTTGCATGCCCACATGTTCATTTAGATGGCTTCCCCCCATGGGGGCGAGCAGCAGCTCCCTTCTTCTTTCCATTGCGGCCCCAATTCGTGGTGGGCCCGCATCAATTTTTTTTTTTCTACCGCGGCAGGCCCAGGGTGTTTGGGGGCTGCCGTGGGCTTCCTTCTCCGTCGTGGGCCCAGATTGGGATGGGCCCAGCTTCTGTTGGGGGTGGGGGCAGGCAGCTCCCCTCCGTGTCACGGTTGGGGAGGGGCCGCCGAGCATCTCCGCTGCCTGCTCCTCGGGGCGAGCATTCCCCATCTCCGCGGGGCTGGCACCCATCGAGGCCAGCACGGCTACCGTGAGCCCCACGCGTGTTCCGGGCCACCCCAATGCCATCCCTGACACCAGAGACCGTGTGGGCCCAGCTGTCTCACGCTACGCAGCCCGCGGGTGGGGGAGGGGCAGCGCCTCTTTGTTGCGGCGCAGCCGCTCCCTGACTTCTTGGGGGCATACCTCGCTTCCCCCTTGCGGGCTACGACCCGCATTGTTCCCACCATGGTGGGGCCGTTTCTTCCTCCTCCGGGGCACACATGCCTCCTCCTGGTGCGACCGATGCCGCGGACACCCTCACTCCCCGCAGGGGGGGCAGCTTCCTCCCTTCTGATGTTGGTGGGGGGGGCAGGCAACTCTCCATATGCGGCCGACGCCACTCACCTCACGGCGGCCGTCAACGCGGCTACCTCTTTCTCCTCTCCGATGCCGGGGAGAGGTCTCCTCCATGATGGAGGGAGGGGCGCAGCCACCCACGTGGCCGATGCCGCGGACTTCCTCCGTCTCCCTCAGGGGACGGGCAGGCAGCTCGCCCACATGATTCCTACCTCTCGCGGGCCCAGTTGGTGTTAGGTCCGCCACGACATTTCTTCAATGCAGGCCCAGATGTAGATGGGCCCGCCACACCACGATGTCTACAGGGCACGCAAGGCCCGTTCCTTGTCGCCATTGTTGGGGGGGGGCTGCTCCGGGTCACCAGGCAGCCCCCATACTCATATCGGGGGGCACCCGATGGGACACACAGATGCGGCGATCACGCCGTGAACTCATGGGTGGGTGTCACCCCACCCGCTCCGGACCACCGGAGCGCCATACGTGGCCGGGGGCACCCGGCGCAGAGTGGCCCCAGCTCTGGGGGCACCCAGGCCGGGGTCGCCACCCTAGCCATGTTCACCTGGCCAGGGAACCACACAGGGACGGCGTTGCCCGGCAGGGGCACCGTGGGCCCAGCGCATAAAGCGCAGCACCAGCATGGTGCTCACAGGAACGACGCTGGAGCCAGTTTCCGTCTTGACTGACGAGCCGGAAGCAGCTCGTCTATTTTATTAACGTGGTCACATGGGAGACCCATGTGACCACAGCACACATACTGGAATATACCATGTCCCCCTACAGGGGTGACATGCAACAACAACATGTTTGCTGCTTGTCTTTCTCCTGGAAACTCCGTTTGATGTAATTTCCCATGATCCCATTGAGTATCAAAGACTAATTCCTTGGTCTCCTTTTCTGTGATGCCTACACAAAAGCAAAACGGTTGGCTTTTCCAATGCTTGTTTCTTAAGATTCCTGTTTCATATATACCAAGTAGTCCTAGTGACTGGCATACATAATTTCACTGTTCTTAGCAACATGTTCTCTGAAATAAAATGCCAACGCCCAAATGTCACCTACAAATATTTAGTCAACATAGCGAGGACATGGGTTCGTCAAGCCTGTTTCCCACCGCCCTTCAACATACGACTCCGCCCTCTGGCTACAGGCTATGTGCTTCCGTCTCTTCCTGCACAGCTGCTGCAGAGGCTGGCAAGAGGTGAGTGCGCGAGCGTTCTCCTCAGCCCTGCCGTTTCTTATAACTTTATGAACACTGTGCCCATGCTACGGGGGACCGGGAGAGAGTACATGTTTATTTGGGTAAGTGAACATTTCTCTTCCCCCTCCCGCAAGACTACTAGGGCCGGGCACATGGAAGGGGCATTGCCCATTACAACCCCCGTAATAAAGGAACCGTTAGAAACGGAGAAGAAAACTGCATGTGCAAATGCCAATTCTAAGAAGACTCAAATCGGGCGAGTCCAGTTGGAACAACGAGATATGCCAAGTTGGGTTTCGGGGTGGATTCTGAAGAGCAAGGGTGCCCCCTCGCAAGGCTGCGCCACGGAGCAGTAGAATTTCGATTCTTTGAGCCTGGTCCTTGCGGTTTCCGTTCCTCCAGGGAGCTGTCACTGGCTTGCCATCCAGAAACGAAACTCCCGATGCCTTGCTCCTCCCATTCATAGGTCCCCGCCCTCTGCGCCTCGTCATGCAGCGTGTACACCGGCCTCAGAACCGAAACTAGTTCTTTTTTAAAGTTTATAGTTCTTTAATCTTGGCCTTACTGCCAGTCAGGCGGCAACGTCATTGAGCTGAAATGTCAGCTGAGGTGCGGGGCTTCCGCGCCCCTTAACAGTTCAAAGGACCAGGAACATAATTCTGAACGCATTTTGTTTTTTCGAGGCAAATCTACCATCTGCTCGGCTCTGATGTTCAGAGCAGTGGTGTTGCCAGGAGTACAATTTAGAAGGGGCACAGAGGGGGCCACAGACAAAAGTCTGGGTGCCGCCTATGAAAGGTAATGTGTGACCTCACACGCACTCCTGCAGAGAGGCTTTTGTGCACAGCAACTACCCACCCCACTGCACCTCCCCTCTCATCAGAATGCAGGCACGAAACCATTCAGTAAGTAATGGCCCATCATTAGCACTTTTGTGCACTACATTCTGATGGGAGGGGGCTGCAAGCTGCTCTGCACTCTGAGGGTCACTGTGCAGAAGCCAGACAGGAACACCTGAGAAGTGACTTGTGCTCATGTTCAGCCACAATGCATACCAAGATCACTGCTAGCTTTGAGACAAAAGGAGAGTATTTGCTGTGTGAGCTGCACACATTTGCCTTAGTGTCACAAATAACACCACGAACAGAGAACACAGTCACTGCTCCCCTTAGGTAAAGGGGCACAATGGGGGGCCCAGGATTTCAGAGGGGTGCTCCAGGCCCTCCCTTAGAGGCGCCACTGTCCCAGAGTCATCAGGATGCTTCCCTGGCTCTGCTGGCTGCCCTAATGAACTCAACAACATGTTTCTTTTGTCATAAGCAGCATAGCCTTATTTATGCATGATGGTGAATTTCCAACTGAAAGACCACCAGTCACCTTGCAAATCTGTGACAGTTAAAGCGAGCAACACAATAAAAACACCAGTTGAAAATGTGTTCATACCCATAACCTCTAATAGCTTGATATGCTAAAAAGTAAAGTTTGCTTTGATGTCCTTAGTTGAATGTTCTTAAAACCATACATAACACGCTGGAGTTTATGACACAACTTATTTTATTGTGCGTCTTAAAGTGCTGAAAATAAAGTGGATTAATAGATAATTTGCCTTCTGCATTTTATAGTTTTCCATTCAGGATGTGGAAAATAAAAGGTACACTGATATTATTATGGCCAACATGCTGCTATAAGGATTTACATGTCATGATGCTTTATGATGCAATTTGCATATTTTGCAAGTTAACTATATAGGAGAGTATTGTTGTAGGCCTTGACACCCAAAACTTAAATATTTGTTGCAAGTAAAGCGTGGAAGAAAGTGGGCGTGCCCAAATTGCAGAGTGGGTTAAAATCCCTGCTTCGCTGTTTAGCGTAAGTGTGTGATCCCAGGCAAATAATGTAATCTCACCCTGACTTCATCTGCAAACATTGGAGTGCTTATATGTGATTAAGTTTACACCGTTATAATAGGACAGGTTTAATAAATGCAGGGACAAATTGGTGTACCCTGGGTCTCCTCTGCTAGTGGCTCCTATACTGTCACATAAAATTGCATTATTGCTGCACTGACCCTCCGCCAGTCTCGTAACACTTGATTTGACAGGTAGACCTAGTCTCACCAGCCAGTCAGTGCACCTGAGATTCTAGTATAGCGGACTAACTGTGCTTGAGCCAACGTTACATTTTTTCCCCTGTTGCTCCAAGCCACTGAAGTTGCTTGGTCTGTCCAGCGTACTGCCCCACACTCTGCTATGTCCCGTTATGCTATGATATTGAGTCTTTCATTACACACTATCTGCCATTTTCACACTTTCTAGGACCTTCAGGATCTGCAAAAAGTGGGTGTTTTCAGACTTAAAGGAGAGAGTTAACTGATTGAAGCTGCACTAGAATAGTCTCATTACAGTGAGTAATGAAGTTAGATGCCCCTACACAACTATGTTTGCCACTCCTCCACCGTCTCTGAAGTTAGCGTCTCTCCCAACATTTGATGGGTTAGCCCCCAGCTAAACTTTAGCCTAGGTACACCCCTGGATGTGTGCACTTGCATTTTGTTAGGCAGAGCAGTGAGGGAAGCCTTTCCCCGAAACTGGTGGTGTTAAAGTTTTACTGTGTTTGTTCAGAAAAATGTACTTGAACAAACGCAGTAAAACTTTAAAGCTGCTACTTTCAAGAAAGACTTTCACCGCCTCTCTGCATATTTCGCTTTAAAATATACTATTTGATAGTTGGTCCCCACACAAGACCAACTGTAGAACAGTGGGAGCGGAGCCTCCAAGTTGCCCCTTCTATTTGCTGAAGTGGCCCCTCCCATCACCACTTGCCCCCCGAAATGAAATGTAGGTTTCGTTGCGCCCCTGCTGCCAGTGTCCACGATGCCCTCACACTTTGTCCCCTCTGCTTCCCTCCTCTACCCGCACACACACTCTTCTCAAGTTCACTGATCGCTTTCTACGCCTGTTCTTGTCATTTTATTATTTCAGTTCAATCCCTAATCCCATTCAATTCCGAAGTCCCTGTCACTCTACTTGTCGTTGTATTCCCCACTCACATATTTGCCTCCAAAACAAGTTCTACTATCACCAATATGTGTTTGTATGTGGTACTTCATGCTGGATTCCCGCTGCTTCTAAGCGCTGCAACAAGTTATTATTGCTCAATTTATTAATGCTCAATTTATCGACTTCAGAAGGATGAAGGGTTGGGTCATCCCCGCCCGAATTCACACCTTTGGTCTGCAGGCACAAGTATTCAGGGGAGAGTGCTTAACTCCCTCTGCCATCGTACCAGCGTGCTCAATCCTTTCTCCTACTATACCTTCAATCACACTCATGTCTGAGATTAGCACTCACCCTTCACTCTCTTTTCTCAGACTCTCTCCCCAGATCTTCAAATCGTACGTAGTATGGGATTGCAGCAGGCATGATAAATAAATGTCAACTTCTAGTGGACAAGATGGCCCTTGCCTGTCATTTATATTAACTGTTCCAGGTAGGCCCAAGTGCAGCCTCACAGCTCTGGCACCCATGAAAGTGTTATTTATCGCTATTAGAACCAGGTTTTGCACAATGTATGCTTCCCCAGAAAAATAAATTACACATGTCTACAATTGGAAATAACTATTTCCAGGACCTGAAGATGAGCCAGTAGGTGCAGAGGTGGGAAGGCAGTGGGGTGGGGGAAATCAAGGTGTGTCACTCCAGTTCAGACTTGTCCTAGGGCACTGCCTCCAGGGACAGGGTAAAGGTTGGGCAGAGGCCTGGCATGAAATGCAGGTGGCTACTTGCAGATTCTGCTTGTGCTCCGGTCTCCGAACTGGCAAGCTCTCTCACGCAGATGGCAATATATAATGCAAACATAATCTTAGAGCATACAGTGCGCAGCCATTTTGGACACTGAAATCCCATCACTGTAATAAAAACCTGCGTCTCCGTGGGCCTCGCAAAATAAACAAGCATTTCAGTAGCGAAAGAAGAACAAGGTCGCATAACTACATAAATATTGTTGCCAAGTGGACTGACTGGAGAATAGTTATTGTATTGTCCGCTGAATGACGAATACAGGGAGGGAGTCGGAGCGTCCTGCAGGTGCAGGATAAGGGGTTCTCGGAATGAATGCAAGGAGAGGGGTGCTGGGTTTGTCCACTTCCGGCTGGTTTCTTCCACTCTCTGCCGCTTCCACTTGTGATCTGCTCTTCGGCCGAGGGTAGACACAACAGAGAAGGGCGGGGACATGCCCCCATAAAGAGAAGAGGGCATTCTGTGGCAAAGTTAGTTAAAACTTGGACCCCCGGGTGATGCAGTCTCGCTGAGAGGGAGGACGCTCCGCCTCAGACCCCGTTAGCACGAGTGATCTCTTCGCCTACCTGCTCTGGGACTAAGCAGTGTTGTAGTGGCCAAGATGAAGGTGTTTTCTATGTCTTTGCTAACGGTCAAGCTATTTATATCTACATTTCTATATATATAATTGTATGTTTGCTGATGTATGCTATGTTCATATATACTTATATGTGAATAAAGGGCCTATAATGAGCCATTTTCATGTTTTACTACAACAAGTAGTCTAAGTGTGATTTCTTGCCTGTCTGAGTCCAATAACTTGTTTTGCAAGGCGCCCGGGGAAACGTAAGTGTAAGTGTTCTCCTCACATGGCCAAGCAAAAGCAAAACTGCGCCTCTAAAAGACCTTCTAATTTATGCAGCCACTTACAGCCTCTGATGACCTGGAAAAACACTTAACCGATGGATACCCTGTCATCGGGCCTCATGTTTATTACCACTGAACATATGACTAACCTCCTCTAAAGATTTTAGTACAAGGGTCGAGATAACCTCTGTTCCCTTGTGGGACTGTAAACCTTGTCCTGTTCATACGCTGACCTTCTTACTAGGTAACTCATTCTTCTTTCCATCATGAATGTCCCTGCTACTTAGAATTCATGTGCAACAGCTAACCATGGAGCAAAGCACCCCATTGTGTCTATTGTGTTCTTGTTGAATTTGCAGTTTTAATATTGTATCTTTCTAGTGTGAGAAACCTGGGGGTATTCTCACTCCTATTGCCCATGGATCCTATGCGCACGTGGCCAGGGAGAGGCCATCTCTCTTGGATCCTGACCCTGGGGGTAGCAGGCGAGGGAGGATCACCTGGGTGGAGGGTTTTTGGGGAATGGGAGAGGGATGCCTTTGGGAGGGACATGGTATCCTCCTTTTCCTACTGACAACCAACCCAACCCTGTCCCCTCCTTCATGGGTTATTATGAGTCAACTCCCTTGACTTCTTCATATATAACCACTAACAGTACTGGGACGAAGAAGAGGCAACCGGGAGTTATGAAGACTAGGTGCTTTTACCACTTTGGTACTGGGACGAGGAAGATGCCTGCCGAGAGTTGTAGAGGTCAGGCATATCTCCTTAATGATGGTCAGGCATGGCTAATTACACATTCGCACCTGCAGCCTGTTAAAGGGCTGCAGGTGTATGCAAAGCCCAATCAAATGATACCAAAGGGAGAAGCAGTGGTGTTGATGTTGGAGCAGCAGCAGAGAGGCCAAGAGAAGCAGCAGGGAGCTGTATGTGTGCAGCATGCTGACAGTTCAAAGGAGTGCAGCCCGGACGCTGGGACTCCGTGGAACCAAACAAATGCTGAAAGGGGAGCCGTGCCTTGAGATCGCCCCCTTTTCTGGTGTTCGCAGTGCTCGTTCTCCTAGGGTCAGAAGCCGTCCCAGGAATGCCTGAGGGGCAGAAGGAGGAGCCCTGAGGCGGAGAACAGAAGGCCGAGAGATCTGAGCTGCGGGAACGCCGAAAGAAGCAACCAGTGCGTTTCTGGGAGAGAGGAAACCCGGTATGCAAGTGTTTGATCTTACGCAGAGGATTACTTTGTGTCAGAGTGGTAGCATGCATGATAAAACACGTTTTCGAAGGTCTCAGATCTCAATGATCATTAACTACAGAACAATTGAGAATACTTTGTAGAGGAGTGGTGGCGTGTACATGAAGGCACGGTTTCAAAGTCTCGGGCATTCTACAAAGACTCATAACGAAATGAACTGAATGACATTTTTTACAATTATTATGAGAGTCTGTGAGTGCTCGGCATGTTATTAAAGGCATTCTATAAAAATATATAATAATGAGGTGAATTGCATGAAGGTCTTTGGCACTTATTGAATTCCAAACCAAATGAAAAGCTTACCAAACATGTCTCCATACTTATTGAATACCGAACTGAAAGAAAAGTCTTATTTATGAAGATTATAAATCAATGGAGCTTTAAAATAAACCCATCTTGTGCCAAGCTCAAAAGTTGATGAAACTTTAAATGCAAGCAAAAATACATATATGTTGAATCTACAAGTCAACAAAGCTTTGAACCAAAGAATACCATACATATTGAACCTCAAAGTGAACAGAATGTCAGCAATATAAGTGAACCCAATGTGTATATTGGACTACAAAGTGAATGGAACTTTGGAGATGAACTTTAATAAGTGAATGAACTGCAACTTTCAGTCAAGACATTTTTGTACTAAAACCAACTATATACAGAGGGCGCAAGTGTGGCGCAGAACTTTAAGAAAACTGGAAAATATCCTTATAACATTGAAAGTGAATCTTGGGGAAGGGATCCCTAATGGTTTAACCTGCTTATTTTTTTTTTTTGTTTTTGTTTTTTTTTTGATGTTTTAGTTTTGTCTCAAACTTTTTCATCATTGTGATTCGTGCGAAATACGTGGTTAAAAGAAGAAAAAAAAGGTGTAGTCTGCGATGCTAGGAAAGCATTTTTCCTCCATTGATCTCGAGAATGCTGTGAAGGTAAAGGACAGCTGTGAATGTGTATTTGTTATTTTGTCCACTGAGAATCGCAGCCCATCTTTCGTCTGTTGTCATTTGCTGCGAGGCAAGGTCAAAGTAGGCCCCAAACTGCTTGCGCTGGTTGGCGAGAGAGGGACATTCCATGACCAGATGGAATATGGTTTCTGGTGTTGTGATGATTTCACAAAATCGACAGTGGTTCTGGTTTTTTGGGATCTGTCTTGTTGATGCCAAGTAGTCATTAGTTGGTAAGGTGTTCAGCCGGATTTTTAAGAAGGTTGATCTGATAGTTGGATCAGGGAATGATAAGATGTATGGTTGTGGTTCATGTAGTTTTCTGTTGTCCTTATTGCACTGCAAAGTCCGTTTGTATGTATTTTTCTTTTCGATGGTTTTGATCCAATCGTTTTGTAGCATTTTGATTTTGGCGTGTTGGGGGCGTTTCGTTAGAAGTTCTTCCGATATGTCTTCTTGCTCCATTTCTTTGGTTATTGTTTTTTCCAGGTTTGTAGTATTGTATTATTTAGAGCAGTTGAGTTGGTTTTCAGGATTTGGATTGCAGGGGTCTTGTCATCCGACAGTATTTTGCGGTAGATATCTAGTCTTTTCCATCGTACCATGGAACCGATGGATTGGGTAGCTACTTCGTAGCGAATTCTCGCCATGGGATATGATTGAGGAAGGGTTAAGATCTTGCGCCAGAATATTGCTTCAAATTTCGCCCAGTCTACCTGGTCTGCATTCATCATTGTTTCAGTTCCATATGTTATGATGGGAATGTATTTTTGTCTGTAGAACATGATGATGGGCTTAAATGAGAATTTTCCATATTTTCTGTGTAGAATACATCCCTGTCGTGCGAGCGCTTGAGCCTTTTGTTCTAGGTTGTCTAACCAGTCTGTTTCTGTCTTTGATTGATTGATGATAATGCCAAGGTATTTAAATGTTGTGACATTTTCCAGTCGTATTCCATTGATGTTGAAATCCGGTGGTTTTTTTGCTTTTGCTTTAGATTTCGTTAGAAACATGGTTTTTGTTTTTGTACTGTTGATTGTTAGCTCGTTTTGTTTCATGTAGTCACTTAGTGCTGTAAGAGAAAGTTGGAGTCCAAGTGGTGTTCTGTCGAGCAAGACAATGTCGTCTGCATAGGACATGATGGGGACCGGTATTGAGTTTATTTTTGGAGGGTTTGTTTGAGTGTTCGAGAGGTGTTGGTCAATGTCTGATGTAAACAAGTTGTATAGAGTCGCTGCGAGGGGGCATCCTTGTTTTAGACCATTCGCTGTGTTGATAGGCTCCGTTGCCAAACCTTGTTTTGTGAGTCTGATTTTTATTGAGGTGTTTGAGTAAAGTTGTATAATGGGTTCAAGGATGTTCGCAGGGCAGTTCCATTTGCTCAGTTTAGCCCAGAGCTTTTGACGAGGTATTGCATCAAAGGCCATCTTTAAGTCAATGAATGCCGTGTAAATCATGGACTTGTTGTTTATTGCTTCGTGCTTGATGACGTGCAATAGGAGAAGATTGATGTTAGTTCCAACGTTACGTGTGAAGCCTGTTTGTCGTGGTGAAAGTCGTCCAGTGGAAGTGGCCCATGCAGTGAGTTGCCTCAAGAGATTTGTTGCGAAGATTTTTCCGAGTGGGTCAAGCAAGGCAATTGGACGGAAGTTCTGAGGGAGGTCACGTGGTCCTTGTTTGTGGATCGGAACTATGGTGGCTGTTCTCCAGGTAGTTCGAATTCGATTGTGTATGTTTATAATTTCCAAAATCTGTGTCATAAAATCTGCCCATGTCGCAGGATCTTGTTTAAGGACAGCATTAGAGAGTCCATCAGGGCCCGGAGCTCTTGAGGGATTGAGGTTTTGGATCATGTGTAGTTGCTCTTCGTGCATGATGACTACAGTCCATTTTGTTTTGGGTTTGGGGTTGAAATTTTCTTGAGATTGGTGTTCGTGTGCTGCATACATGGTCGAGAAATGAGTAATCCATGTTTGTTCTGGTACGTTAGCTGTGAGCTTGTGTTGTTTTTGCTGGTTGTCGTTCAGTAAATTCCACAATTCTCTTGTATTATTTGCCTTGTAGGTCTTCATTATTGATTCTGCATCTGTCTGGAGGAGAATTACTTGTTGTGATTTCCTCCAGTTGTTATATCGAAGTTTCAATTTTCTACTCTCCGTCATAGTTTCTGGTGTTTTGTTTTTCTTGAGATGTCGTATCTGTTTAGCCAGCTCCTTTTTTCTTTGTGCTATTTCTTCGTTGTAGGAGTGTACATGAGTTCTTTGCGGACAGTTTTTTAGTGTTTGATGAAATGGAAGCAAAATCCATTCATAATTCAATTTTTCGAGATCTGGTTTTGTTGAAGCAAGTAATTTCATCGGCAGGAGTGATAGCGCTGATTGTGGTATTCGTAGCCTTGAAGATGTGCCAGTAAGTTCAAGCGTTGCAACTTTTACGTTTTGTTGGCTGCTTATTGACTTGAGGACGGAGTCTCAAGATATTTTGTGTTTGGAGCTGTGTTTTGAACCTTGGGGAAGGGAACCCCAAGTGTTGGTTAATTCTATATCGTTCTGAACTTAAGGCAATTCTGAGACTTTTTTTGGAACTTCTTTATACTTGGGGAAGGGAGTTGAAAGAACGATGCAAGCTGGACAGAGGTCTGAACGTTGTTCTGAACACTGTTTTTATGGTTGCTGACATTCCTGCACATTGTATAGTTTAGTTGTGAGGGCAAGTATAGGTTTTGGACACAGACAGATTCCAAAGTTGAACTGTTGGACTTTGACTTTCCTTAGTTTTGGTTTGGTAGAGAAAGTCCATTATAGTATAGGTCAAGATAGGCGTTTTTCCCTCTTGACTTTTAAATTAGTAAAGTTTTATTGTTAATTCAGAATCTGTTGTCTGTGTCTTTCTCCGAGATGCTTTCACACTACTTGCATGAAGAACTAATATGTAAACATTCTCAACGATTGCAACACTAAAAGTAACATAATTAACTCAATTTCCTTTATATGGATTTACAACACTGCACAGATCGCTGCCATCCCCCTGTCATCAATATGGTGTGCACAACATGAATCCCTCATAATAAAGGGGACCCTCCTTGACCACCCCGAAATTAGTTATATATGCATATTTTATTTATTTTAGATTTTTGTAAAGCACAACAAGCAAAAAAGAGAGAACTGATTTAGAGCGCTATTAGGAGCAAGTTACAGGGAGGGAGAGGGCAGTGGTGGAAGGGAAGAACGGGTGGGTAAGAAGCACAGCATTTAAGTGAGTCTGACTATTAACTGTCCTGATAGTTGAAAATGACAGTTTCTTTTGTGTCTATGGACGAGGTCATGGCTCCTAGGTCTTTTGGGATTCCATGGTGGATGATGCTCTTCAGGAAGGTCACTCAATTGTAAGAGATTCCGTATTGGCCGTTGGGTACATGTTGCAAGGAGTCATAATCTTCTAATACGGGGAATGTGGCCAGAGGTCAAAGTGACCTGGGGGAAGTAAGTGTACCACTACGGAGATGAGCTATATCGTGATTCATTTTACACAAAGGAGTCTAGGGTAAATCCCAGGGTGATAGATTTTCAGACAGCATTGAGGGCTCATGGCAACTTATGAAGAGAGCTCCTTGCTTCTGTGGGCAACACACCAACATTATATCAATAAAGGTTAAGACGAAATTGCTTTCGAAAAGAGTCGCTATTTTTGTTCTTATCTGAAATGCTTGTCCTTTTCTCATAGTCTCTGAGTGATTGTCAGATTTTTCCAGTTTGCTGGTCCAATCACTCTTGAAATCTGCCATCTTGGAGGCGATTTTGTTGGATCCGAGATTCCATTAAGGATTATACTGGCTAGGCTCAGTGTAGATGTATGCAAAGCTCTTGTTCCACATCGCTTGGGGAACCAGGCCAAGAGTCTTGACGATCACTTTGTCTTTGATGGGTAACCAGTGGAGTCGCTTCAGGCCTGGGCCAGAGCTGTCTCCTTCTTTTCAAAGCAAGTATCATACACATTGCTCGGTTCTGGACAAGCTGTAAATGTGTAATTGTGCAATGTGGTTAACCCCATGTATAAGCTCTTACAGTAGTCCGATCTGGATAGGACCAATCCCTGAACGGTTACAACCTTGAATCGGAAGTCCAGGAGTGGGAGAAGTTGGCAGAGTTTGTAAAGCTGACAATTTGCTCCTTTCATAACTGTGTTAAAGTGACATTTAAAGGACCAAGATAATGCCAAATGTCATACTGGTGTGGTTGGTTTTGGTGGGGGAGCCATCAATGTTTGCATATGAAATGGTGACTGATGGTGTTCAGCTGGCTGTATATTAGTGTTTCGGGTTTTCTCACATTTAGTAGCAGAACGCTCTATCTGATCCATGTCTGGATGTGCATGAGGCACTCTGGGACATCCAGTACCTTTCCCCCATTTTTATCCAGGCCTATATTATGTTATGTAATGTTAGGTTGTATTTGTATAGCCATTTGGGTTTTGAGACCAACCATGTACGTGCTGAACCCTCGAGGAATTTACACATGTATTATTGCAACTGAATCCTCTTTAAGATAACCTCATGGAATCATATATTCAGTTTCAAAAGTGTTTCTTTATTGTGATTTGACGACACTTGTTTCAAACGTCAAGGTCATTTTCAAGGTCATGATATGTGGTAAGATCCTGTAGCTTGTTCTGAGGTGGATGGCGGATGCCCCAATGCACAATTATAGTGGGTAATCCACAAGCAGGCTGGAGTGTCGCCTGTTAGCAACGCTATCTGTCCTGCTTACTTGCACTGGATACAGTGGTATTTGTATAGCGCCTGCTGCCATTGGTTTGGCCTTGTGAGGAGGAACGCCCTTTGGGAGACCATAGTCTGTGTTGAAAAGTAATGAAAGGAGTGGTAAAATGCATTTGTGCATTTTTTGCCAAATCGAAGGTTGGTAGAGAATGGCCAGTTCTCTAGCAGCAGCCCATATTGCAAAGGCGCGAGAAATGGGTGCTGTCTCAAAGTGTCAAGCTGTGTGAACAACTGGACCAAATTTTGCAAGGGACTCTGCTGTATTCTATGGGTCGTAGCGAAGTATGTTTAGGGTAAACCATTAGTCAAATAGCATACATCTCAAAGGTGTGAATCTATGTGAACAGCTGGACCGAATTTATGCATGGGGCTCAGCTGTAACCTGTGGGTGAAATAATAGTGCGGGAAAATATCAGAGAGGTGATGCAAAATGTATGCGTGGCGGAACGTCATAGTGGAGAGACTAAATGGGGCAAACCTAATCTGGAACACTAAGGAAGCAAAAGCAGGTGTGGAAAAACATAATAGTGGTGAGATTCAAAGCAGCAAACCCACCTTTGGAACACTTTGGGATGCAAAAGGCAAGTGCGGCAAACCACAACAGTGGTGAGATTCAAAGTACCAAATCTACATTTGGGTCACTCCATCAAGAAAAATGCAAGTGTGGCAAAACACAGCCGCAAAATGTAAGGACTATGCAAATAAATATACTGTCTAGTGATTCTCTTTTGTCCCCATCCTTTAACGTTATGATATGCTGAGTTTACACCCCCCTCCCAGACTGGACATTTTGGGAAAGATTCATTAAGAAATGAAAAATGTATTAAGAAACCAAAAAATGCTGTTTTTGGCCTACTATCATTCATTTCCCCATACAGAAAAAGTCCAAACCTCTGGACAGAATTGGATCAGGCACGAAACAACTTTGGCACGAAGCATTGACTCGATTTTCAGTAGGGGTCTGGGGTTATTCAGTCCAGTAGCTGTTGAAATATTTGACAGAGAAGGGGGTGACCCTTCTCCCAAAAATATATTGTGAGGCAGCCGTGATATCAAGAAAGTCACAGACTCAAATGTAACAGTTTCAAAACCTTTATTTAATACAGTTCTGAGGTTGTTTTAACACCTAGCTGGCCCTAACTTTAAAGGGATTGCTCCCTCAACAGATGTTTTTATGGGCCGTCGATGTCTGAAAGTCCAAAACCAAAATCTGTCTGTGTCTAAACCTATGCTTGCCCTCAGTCTTTGACAAAATGCGATAGGAAGTCTCTTTAAAGAAAACATAGTGATTCAAAAAGATATATAAACCAAGGCTGGTGTCAGGGGGTTTCTTCACCAGGTGTGATTCTGACAATGTCATCAAAGATTAGCACAATCCAAAAGGGTTGTTCGTTAACTCTTCTTTACAAGTTTCTTGCAATATTTCCAAATAACTTTCAATGTCTTTGGTTCTTGGGGATTCCCTTCCCCAAGCGTATGCCTCTCTGTTTCAAAAATAAGTATTCAACTTTGTTAGGCCTCTCGGGGTTCCCTTCCTCAAGCTTAGATCCCCTCTAGTTTCAAAAACAAGTTCAGTTTGTCAGGATGCACCTCTCTCTTACATACAGTTTCTTCCACACACAATCCTTTCATGGGGTAGAATCAGAGACTTTCTACAACACCAGGCTCTTTGCGCCTCCTATCATGACCACTCTGATCTTTAGCCCCTCTCTTTATTTCCTGTACTTGTTTTCCTTTTAGCCTTTCCTCTTCAGGTGCTTCCTGCACCCCTTTTTATCTCTGTGTTTCTCTGACTTTGTCGTGCACACTTGCACCTTCTTTTGCTTCCTCTTCTTTCACCTTGTGCACCCTTGCTCCTTCCTTTGCTTTACTTTCTCTGTGTTGTGCTTCTTGCACGCTTCCTTCTTTCTCTGGTGCACACTTGCACCTGTCCTTTTCCTTATCATGCCTCTTGCACACTTATTTCACTCTTCGGTGCACACTTGCACCTTTCCTTTAACCTTTTGGCCGCTGGCACCTTTTCTGCACTTTGGTGTTTCTCGCACCCTTTCCTTGCTTCTGGATCACTTGCTCTGTTTTCATCCACTTTTTATGCCTTTTCTTTATTTCCCGTCCTCTAGCGCCTCTCTCTCGCTTTCTGCTTACTTTCTGCTTTCACTCTCGCTCTCCGCTCCATGCTGCTTTACAAAATGTGTCTTTCTCCCTTCCCACTCCAGCCAGTTGCACGCTCCCGAGTTTCTTTCTCTTACTTGTTCGAAACTCACCGGGTAGCGTAGCGCTGGCGAGAGGTCTCTCCTGGATGCATGGGGTCGAGGTCAGGGCCTCACCACCTGGCCCTCAGACACCCTTGGGACGGCACACGTCCCAAGGGAACAATCAATTCCCTGAACACCGCCAGCAGGACACAGGCTGCCTCCCTCTTGCTGGCTGGAGACACGACTCCCTACCATGCAGCCCCTCACAAACACCGGGCCAGCGTCTCGGCATGACGTTCTCCTCCAGATCCTCCAGGCTTATCTCCCTGCAGCTCCCTGCTCCTTGGCTTCTCTGGTCCAGTCAATATCCCCAGCTCACACTGCTGTTTGTGCAAAACCACACCTTTTATAGTTGAAAAGAGAGTCAAGTGGAGTCAGGTGTGAGTGGTCATTATGAAATGCCTGACCTTGCCTGACTCTACTAGTGGCACAACCTAATGGTAGTTGGTGACTGTCTTCTCTCTGTTTCCCAGGGTGATTCTCATAGGTAAGCCTCACTACTCTCAGTTGCCTCTTATTCTTCCCAGTATTAGTTGGAAATGGTGGGAGGGAGTTGAAGTGGGATTAGCGGTTAGATCTATTTACTGGAATATTATTAGGGGATCGATAGGGGAGATAGAGGAATTCTCTAGCCTTGTTTTTATTTCATGGGATGGCTTCCCCTGTTGGTAGAGTATTCCATGTTCTGTTATACAAGCAGGGGTCTGGATAGTATTCCCTGTGGTCTAGAATGGTAGAAGATTAATGGATATTAATATCAAGTCCTGTCTTTGTCTATTTGTTTTTTCTTCTCACCCAATTCTAGGTAATTAACTCTTTTCCTCCCCCTCTTGTGTCATAGATAATTGGACTTGAATTAGGGATGAGGGAATCAGCATATCTCACAAAGAATGAGGGAGAATAGGGTGATGTATAATTAGGACAGAGGGGATAGCATGCCTCACTGTCCGGCATTCTCCCCCCAATCCTGAGAATCCCTCTACTCAGGTGAACCTCCCTTACTTGTCCCCTTCCCTGGCCACTTGAACAAAGTATCCACAGGGGAATAGGTGTGAGAATGCCATCCAGTTTCTCACAATATGTAAATGTAATTGTAATCATCATTTATATAGTGCCTTTCCCTCATTTGTATGGCCTCAATGCGCTTTGTGGTTGGAACGCCCTCAGCGACCGAAGTCCATGTATGGGAGATTCTACGAGGTAACATTAAGATGTGTGTGTGCATTGGGCCAGGTTAGTACTTAGGAGGGCTAGCTAGGCTCCAGTAAGCATGGGGGTGGGTGCTGGAGGTGGATTAGGATAGAGTGCTATTGCAGGAGACTCGATGTGTGCCCAGCTAGACTGACATTTTTCATAGGTTGTCGCTGCATACTAATGGCAGAGGTGCTGAGGCACGTAAGGGTTTCAGTGTGGATGGCTATGCAAGCTGCTACACCGGATTTGCATAGCCATAGCTGCATTGTATAGTGCATGGATGGGGAGCAGTGCTTGCGGCATGTGTCAACAGACGTGTTGAGAGTTATACATACCTTAAGCTTGGATGGAGTTCGATGTCGCTTTCCTAGGTCCAAAGCGATTGGCTGGTCTCGCTAGCTGTGGACTACCTCCACTTGAGAGCCTGAGCAGTGTGGAAAACGCCCAAGACTGAGGGTCCGCAGCAGAAGGTGTACCACCCAGACACTAGACACTATAACACTGGGGCAAACGCCCAAGTCCAAGACAAAGCAGTGAAAAGGCAGCGCGGTCAGATATGAGATGCAGCAGTAAATGGCAGACAACCCAGAGTTGAGACAATTGTGTGGTGGGAGAAATGGCCAAGTTTGAGACACAGCCTTGCATGGAAAGAAGCCTAAAAGATGAGGTACATCGGCGAATGGCGAACCACCCGGACTTGAGACCCTTGCGCAGTGAAAGAGATGCCCAAATCCTAGATTCAACAGTACATGGTGGAACACCTAAGTGGAGTATCAATAGCACATGCCGAAGCACCTACATTTGGAGCACCTAAGCAGTGGGAGAAACACCTAACCGGGACACCTTACAGTACATGCAGAAATACCTAAAACCTGGACTACCTGAGCAGTGGGATAAACCCCAAAATTGGAGAATCAACAGTACATGCAGATACACCTTAATTTGAGACTCCACAGTACATGGTGGAACACCTGACATTGGGATACCCGAGCAGTGGGAGAAAACGCCCACATTTGGGAGATACCAGTACATGCAGAAACAACCTACATTTGAGAATCAACAGTACATGGTGGAACACCAGACATTGGGATACCTGAACAGCGGGAGAAAACGCCTATATTTGAGAGACAACAGTACATGGTGCAACACCGGACATTGGGATACCTGAGCAGTGTTGGAAACGCCTACATTTGAGAATCTACAGTACATGCAGAAACGCCTACCTTTGAGAGTTAGCAGTACATGGTGCACCACTGACAACTGGGATACCTGAGCAGTGGGAGAAACACCTAAATTTGAGAATTTACAGGACATGCAGAAATGCCTACATTTTTTTAAAAACTGTACAGTGCTGAATTACCCTTATTTGAGATACATGATCCGAAATGAATTACTAGCTCACTAACATGGGTTTACTATGTTAAGTAGGGTAATACAAGAGGTAGGGCTTTAATGCAATACAGTAATGTGTCCCACAACGAATCAGCAAGGCTTTTCAGTGTCAGGTGTCTTGACCCACGTTTGAATTATTATGCTACATTTGGTGCTGTGGGCTTAGGAAATCCAAGATGGCAGAAAAGCCCACATTTGCACCAGAATCCAGGAAAACCGCATAGTTTTTGCGCACACCAAAATGGTCGTCTGACCTGCCACCTACCAGTGCGAGCGTGATGGGCCAGAAGTGCCATGAGTGAAACGTGGTGCCAAAGGAAAAACAGCAGTGCCGGTTAGCTAGAAAAGCGCTTTGAAATCACATTTGTTTCTCTGAAATGCAAGCTAAAAATGCCTATTTTAAACATTGCAAGATATTCAAAATTTTCACTGAACACCAGCAGACATTTGGCAGAATGTAGTCTTGTGTGCATACAAAATCTGGAAAGATGAAGAGCCTAAAATAATGTTCATAACACAACTGGCTGAGCAGTGGATGTCAGCAGCTTAAGTGAAATTGGACTTAAAGCCACTAAAATTGAAATTTTTAAAATAAATGAGTGATTTACTTTGGAGTGTCACATAGGTTGCAACTGTTTAAATGTCATAGTTTTGAACTTAGAATCAGCATTCTAGCTTCATGTGTCAAAATTGTAAGTTTGATTTGCATGAAAAAAACTGGAACTAAAGTGACATTGGGCGGAAGCCTGGCATGAAGAGATTGAATTCTGCCCGGCAACTACCCCCGACAGGATTTAAAACATACCCACCAACTGCATTCACAGGCCTGGCCTGCCTTCTGCTGTTCCCACCAAAAGGAGATTACACCTCTCTGATTGAATTAGGGGTGGGGTACCTGGGGCTGCAGGAAACAGAACAATGAGCTTTCCTTGGCTCAGGCAAATGTTAAAATAGGGGGGTCCTAAACGGCTTCCTCTTGGAAGAAACTGGGAGGAGCAGTGCTTCTGGGAGCCACCTGAGCTGGAGGCGGGGACAGACAGAAATCCCCCCATGTGCTTTGGAACCTAAACCACACCCATCTGGGCCACAGCATAATTTTAAAAAGATGGATAATTCATAGTACGAAATTGTCAAAATTATATAATATCATTTATTCTTGTGATTTTTCTGTGCACATTTTAAGAGGTATTAGGACTCTGTGGTATGTTCTGGGGGTAGTAGCTGAAAATAGGGTATTACTCCAAATGTCTGTATGTTAAAAATCTGACACTTTATCATCTGATGGCCATATTCCTTGTGCATGTTTGTGTAAATTCTGGAAAAGTTTAGAGGTTGTGTTCTGGATGAAAAGGGCAGAATTCTGTCAGAAGTGGACACGACATCTTACAAAGACAGGGATTGGGTGATTTGGTGCTACAGAAAATATGTTAACTGGACATATAATATTAGAAAAATTGTACATAGATAAATATGTATT
Organism: Ambystoma mexicanum; assembly: GCF_040938575.1. NCBI lineage: Eukaryota > Metazoa > Chordata > Amphibia > Caudata > Ambystomatidae > Ambystoma > Ambystoma mexicanum. The sequence goes on from NC_090922.1 coordinate 815,668,616, forward strand.
TGGATCAAAAATAGATTTGTGTGCAAATTGACAAGGGGAGGATCCTGTGACCCATAAACCTACCTCATCACGATGACACTCCATTTCCTTCCCCCAATCAAGAGAGAGAGGAGAACTTGGCCAATGATAAGTTGTGAGGGGCAGGCTTAGTTATGCCCACGCACACACCCATTTTCAAAAGACATAAAAGGAGTCAGTGAGATCCAGGTAGACGCATTCATTTTCCATTTCAAACTGATTTCTTGCGAAGCACTCTGCTGGACCAGAAAATTTCAAGAAGGACCATACAGAACTTAGACTCAAGACTCCAGAACCTTTAAGCAGAGGGGCCTGAACTACAAGCTGAATCCTTTTCAGCAGGCCTCAAAATCTTTTGCAACCTGACTCTTCAACAGCCGGGCTGTGCTGTTTGATTCTGGCTAGAACCCTATGCCAGAACCCAGAAAGCAGTGCTGTATCCAGACCAGACCATGCAGTGCCAAGAACTTTTGCCAGAACCAGAGATCCAGACCAGCAGAGCAGAGCTGACCCAGATCGCAGTGAGCAGAACCGGTACCAGAGACCATCAGTGGCGAGAGAACCGCAGCTAAACCTGTTGACCAGATCTGTGACGGAGGCCCATTCCTTCCAAGACTAGGAGTGAGTATCCTGAAAACTGTGCCAGAACCAATCTCTTAGTCTAAAATAATCTGATTCCATTCTCTGACTTTAAACCTGTGAAAGTGTCATTTGCCATTCTGAATCACTACTTTATTTCTGAAAATCTACCTCTACGAAATTGTCCGTATCTTTGGAACCGCGTGTGCTAGGAACGAGATTTAACTTTCATCTGAAAGCTAGGATCCTCAGCTTTCCAACAAGCAGGACTTTCTACTCCTTATAGGTTTTCCGTAATCGCGCTCGAAGCACTCAGAAAAAGTGCCGCGAATTGCAACTAGCTCATTTCACCACTTGCCAAAAATCGCTGTCTTTTGCTTTGCATTGCTGAAATTCGTTTTCAACCTGATAATCCCTCCTGAATCATTGCTAGTGTTGACCTGAACTCATTCAAAGTAGCTGTCACCTACCCTGAATCTCCTATAGGGAATTAAAATCATTTTTAGCATATTTTCACTTCTTTGCAAATCACATTTAAAGTATTTTTGCCTGTGTTTTAAAATCATCCCTGTGCTCTAAGCTTGCTAGGGGGGAACTGAATTGGTATTGCATTTGATGGTATTCCTGAAAATTGTGTGTTCATCTTCCATCTCTTTATACTGCATAGGGGGGGAGTGAATTGCCACAAGGGGAAAAGTGATTATATTCTCTCTTGTTGAAACCATATCAGTTTATTTCTGTGCTGCATTCCTTCCATCATTGTATTTCCTTGAAACCATATAAGCATTCTCAGCTACCTTATCCTTTCTATCCCAACTCCTAAGTGATTATAAAAGTGTGCTAGTGTAATATTATCCATTGTTGATCACTGTCATATTCATAAGTGTGCGATCAAATATTAATTTATTATAAAAGTGTGATATATATATATTGTTTAATTTGTAAAATAAATCTTTTAATTTGCAAAACAAACCTACTTCTTGGCTCAGTGAGGTCAGGGGGATTCAAAGAGAGGGGCGTTATATAAGGGTTTATCATCCAGATTATAACTTGTCATAAAAATATATAAATAAGGGCTTCCCTTGGGCATCCCAGACTCGACATTGACTTAGTGGGAGTGCTGAATTGAAGTCCCTTAACATCAGAAATTAAAAATCGGGCTTATTTTTATTTTTTCTCGATGCAAGATTTAACCGCAGTTATAACCTGGGTTAGCCGAAAATGAAAATTGTAAAATAAAAGCCATTTGCATGAGGAAAAAGGATAAATGCCATCAGGCTAGAGGTAGGGAGGAGGGGGAGAGGACACCATGTGAAATTGGGGAGTTAGGGGTGGTCAGAGCACAGAGTTACAGTTCAAATGTTTGTTTTCGCATAACCTGGGTTATACTCGGGGACAACCATGGCTACAACGGAAGACACGAGCGGGAACGAAAGTGTGTCACTCGAAATGAAGAGTGATGGAGGTAATGGGAGATGGCTAGGGAGGGCATAAAGCACCGGAGGGCAGTGGGGGGGGGGCATGGGGAAGAGGAGGGAGATACTTGGTGAGTGCCTGTGAGGGTGGGGAAGGACTTTGGATTTTTAAAGCGTTTTCGTATAGCGGGCGTTACACCGGGGATAACTCAGGTTATGGGTAGTTCAATAGTAAAACCGGGGTCATCATATAAGATTTTTTTTTTAAAAGGACATTTTACATGGGAAAATAATTTTAAAAAGAAGTGGCTCTGGCCATGGCCGAAGTCCATGGCTAGTGGGCCCTAAAGAAACCTATTGGTGGAACATGCACAGTGGGCAGGGCTGAAGACCGTGGCCACTGTTTATGCTGATCGCCGTCCCTAAGGAAACCAATAGGTGCAACATGTACAGTGGCCATGGCTAGTGGGCTCTAAGGAAACCAATAAGTAGAATATGTACAGTGGTCGAAGGCCATGGCTAGTGGTCCCTAAAGAAACATATTGGTGGAATATGTACAGTGGCCGAAGGCCATGGCTAGTGGGCCCTAAAGAAACATATTGGTGGAATATGTACAGTGGCCACGGCTGAAGGCCATGGCTAGTGGGCTCTAAGGAAACCGATAAGTGGAATATGTACAGTGGCCGAAGGTCATGGCTAGTGTTCCCTAAAGAAACATATTGGTGGAATATGCACAGTGGGCACGGCCTAAGGCCATGGCTAGTGGGCCCTAAGGAAACCTCCGGGTGGAACATGTACAGTGTGCATGGCTGAAGGCTATGGCTAGTGGGCCCTAAGGAAACCTATAGGTGTAACATGCACAGTGGCCATGGTCGTGGCAAGTGATTCTGAATAAACTATGGTATAACAAAACCTTTGAAATTCTGTGTAGAACTTTAGCTAAGGGACAGTTAAGGTGATCTGATTTCATGCAACAAAACCCTTGAAATTCAGCATATATGGGAAGTGATGATCATCTTAACTCGGCTTCCTACCTGTTGCAAAGCCTATGTGCACATTCATAACAAATGGGATTCACAATGACAAAGTTAGAGGCTGGCAAGATAGCTCAGTGAGTTGAGCGCTCGCTGCTGCCAATTGTGTGTGAATACATCATTAGGGGTCATCAACAGGGGGACCTTCTTTTTTGTGCAAATGGTTCTTGTGTAGGATGTTGCAGTTAGACAGCTGTGAGGAAATGACTCCTGCTATGCAGGAGTACAGGGATGAGTAGTGACTTAACATTGAATTTTGGATAGTTATTGTTTAATCTTAGTTTATTACTATTATGTCAGAATTGTAGGAATGTGATGAAAGGTTTTAAGGGTACTTGAATTGTATTTTGTATTTTGTGCTATCTATATATTTTAAATGTTTATTTTCAAATGAATAATGTGTAAAAAACCCAAAATGTGGTTATATCACAATACATTTTTTTTTTAAAAAAGTAGTGACTTAACTGCCGTTTCAGCACAAAACTATTCCTAAAATTGCAGTGGACTCAATCATAAAGATGAAACAGGTAGAGCCCAAAAGGTATTCCTCCTTTGCCTTTTTTGGTAACATGGGCCGAGAGCAGGCTATATCTTCAGGAGAGATGTGAGCTGATAACAATAGCAGCACAAACTGCTTTAGAACAATGGTTCCAAAATAAAAGAATGTCCAATCCATGTTCTATAATAATAGCGACTTTAATAAACAATCAAATGCAAAGAAACTGATTAAGAAACACAAGAAATGCAGAGTTTTGATGTGAAATCACACTTTGGGTTGATAATTAGGGGTGTTCAGGCAAGGGACTAAGCAGCAATGTCAATTGTTTATGGATATTTCTTTGAAAGGTCTAAAAGTGGGGCTTAAAAGTCACTAAAGGTCCTTTAATTAGACCATGAGGACAGGGCATGTTCAAAATACCTTAGTTCACTGTCTTGAGTGCTCAACAGCATCTTGCTGGGCTTCTAGGAGTTTTTGCACAGTCGAGCGGATGTCAATGTGTTCAAACCGAACATGGTCCCACTGGCAGGTCAGCATTGAGTTGGTTCGAAGGTACAGGCTTTTGTTGGGTTGATTCAGCATTCGAGAAAGTCATGATGATGGCTTCCAGTAGTTCAGGGCGGTGGTCGAAATCAACAGAGAAAAGATGCTTCTGCTGGGTTGAGTCTGCATTTGAGAGAGACGAGTCTATGGCTTCCCGGCTGGTCGAGTCGGGATGCAAATCCGTCATCTCCATGGAGTTCAGCTGGTGATCGGGTTGACCGATGTGGTCCGCAGCAATGTCTGAGTGTGTGGAAGTGCAGAAGGCAGTTCAAAGTTGTGCAGAGTGTTAAAAGCAGCATGGGTCCTGACGTGGCTCTAAGTGCGAGCATGGTTGAGCCGGCTGGCAGACATTTTCAGTTAATGAAACGGGGCTCAAGCTGCCCCGGGGTTGCTGGGAGGCCCAATCCAGGGTCTCCAGGACAATGTGAGTCATTTAGTTATGTGCTTTCACTCCAGAGGCTAGCTGTCACCTGCACAGGGTCTTTCTGCTTCAGTGAGCAGGATTCTGGTTCGAGTGCAGCCAGCATAGAGGTCTTGGTTCACACCCCACTGCTCCCCGAGGAATTTTAGGGACCAGTGCTTCCCTCTGCCTTGGATGCCTTCTGATGTCACCTCCCTGGCAGAGGACTTTGGAATAGGCTATATTCCCAGCATAGGTCGAGTGCACCCTTCTTCTTGTCTTCAGACTCCAAAGATGCCCTATCTTATAAAGGCAAAATGTCACAGGCGATGGATCCATTGAAAACCTGATGTAAGAGGTTCTAACCGTTTTTGTTGTAACAAGTTCCCTTTGCCTTCTGACATTATAACCAAAGTGTCTTGTCTTGCAAGAAGGAGGGGAGACAGGCAGTTGTAGAGAGCCCTAGCAGTAGCCAAGGTATTGGAACTACTCTCCTGGCCTACCCTTCTCTTTCTGCTACTCTATCTCTATCCAATTCCTTTGTCTGTTGGTCTCAAAGGAACTCCAGCGGGCAGCACCCTGGTGGGACTGTGGCTTTGTTATGTCAGTGCCTGGGGTGGGATACTGCTCCCATGGAAGAAATATGTTAATATTCCTGCCTGAGGATCAAAGAAGCAGCTTCTTAGCCCACATGGCAGCTTTGGAGACAACCAGGACAGACAGCTAATACACATTGCTCTGCCATAGCTGAGACTTGCTCACAAATCTGACACTAGTATAATATCAAATTGCGTGTGGCTGTATAATTGTGTGAAATTAGCAACCACCATTCTGCAACTAAGAATGGCTTATTTTTCAGTTTAACGTGCCACCAGGATGACTAGGTTACACAAATATTATGATTTGAGGTGCTGGCAAATAAAAAGTCACCTCTGCTGCCTGCAAGCCCCTGCAGCTGCCATGAAGACAGATGTGACCTTTGAACCTGCCCTGTGCCACTGCAAAAAACCTTTACCAGATGGCATTCTATCACAACAGCATTATAATGTCAAACATGGTTGGGGAGCTGACATATAATCGGGTTTCTCGAATTGCTAATAGAATAGGGTTCATGTCTTCAATTATGTTATCTAAGGAGTATTAGTACCCGGCGAGGGCACAATCAGAATGAAAGAACCATTCTGATTGGCCGTAGCCAAGGCATTACCCGTCCGACAATCCTTTGATTCTCAGCCGGGATTCCAGCCGCCTTGTCCTTGCTGGGGGCGTGGCAGCCCCTCAGCCAATGAGGAGGCTCGAAGCGGGGCCATCCCCACTCCGAGCCTCCCCACGGCTGAGAGGCTGCCGTTGCTCCCTGCCACGGTAAGGCTTTTTTTTTCCTCCCCTTTCTTCCCTCCTCCCACCACCCTAACCTCCCCACCCCACCCCACCCGACGTCACCCCACCCCACCCGACCCCACCCCACTTACCTTCTATCCCTTGGTCCCCGCTGGGAGATGACTTACCTTCTTTTCTTTCGGAAGCGGGCGCGTTGGGAATGCTTCTGTTCCCAGCTCGTCCACTCCCGATGGCTGCAATGGAAAGGGAAAACGGACTCAGTTTTCCCTTTCCCGGCAGCCATTTTCTTTGTCTTTTTTTTTTCTCCAGAAATGCTGCAGCGTTTCGGGACAAAAAAAAGCTTTTAGTGCCCCGGTCACGCAGTTCTTGTGGGCCGGGGTACTAATAGCTATATGTCCCCGCCGCTCGGGGCATATTGCTTATTATTGTTAGCCGAGCAAGCATATATAAAGCGAAAGGCGGTAACATTGTTATTTTTTTGTAGATGGTTGGTACTGGAGGGTGGGTCTTGCTTGGCAAGATGGTTAGGCCTGATCACCAAATCTTGGCTTATACAGTAGAAGGCCTCATTTGTGAGGGGGCGTGGGATTTTGGCTCCTTATTCTGTATCTGGATGTTACTATTTCTAAATGTTTAGGCTGCTTAGACTGGGTTGATCAACAAGTGAAATTGCTCAGAGCTCTGGGATCAGCCTGGGTATAATGGAAATTACAGGAACTGGGTTAATACTGCAGAGGGGAAAGAAAATGAAAATAAACAGCAGTAAATGTTTGGTTGTTAGTGGTATTTATCATTTGCATGCAATCGTATTTTATTTACCTATTTATAAAGCTCCAAAGCTTGCAAGCATCTGGTAAATGGTAAGTAAATGTCTCCTTCACCTGCCATATAATGTGCTGTTTAATATCTTTGTCCAGACTATGAACTGCCAAACTCCCAGACAACATAAAGCACTTCGAGACAATGACAATGGCGGTTAGGCCCTAAACAAAATTGCATAACCTAATATAACTATGGTTTAGGCGTCTCAACCTCATTGCTGTAGGGCTCAATGGATCCAGAAGAAGGCAGGGATTTGACCTGATACATATATATTGTGGCGGGCCAGAAGAATGACGCGGACACTCTGAGGACATTTTCACCATATCTTTTCAAAGAATAAGGCATATCTTTCCCTATCGCTAAGATACTCATCAGTTGTTGGTGAATGTCCAAAAGGAATAAGTCTACTGTCCAAAACTAATCGTAACTGACCCTACCATTATTTTAATCAACTAAGGCCAGAAGAATGACTCCCTTCTCCTGATGTTTGTACTTCTGCACGCGTCTTCCCTCCTTTTATAGGTGTTGTTAATATGCAGTTTTTAAATAGTCTCTCGTTATCCTTAGTATCAGTTCTTGTAACTCCCTTATGCGACTGCTAGTCATTCTCTCCTCTTTAGTATGGGTTTTGCCTGTCCATGTCTGAATCCTTTGCTCTGTTTTAGAGAGTTCTGGATATTCTTGTCTAATACCTCTAGGGCTTTGACTTCCCAAATAATAATATTTTACCTTTTCCTCGTATGAACATTCTTGTACAATGTTTAACCTGGGAACCCCTCTGGTCTTTAGTTCACAGTCACGTTTGGATAATGGGTAATTTTCCCTTCCTCCCAAGGTGGTAATACTCTAATTCTACTTCTCTCATTCTTTGGAATTTCTATGCTTCTGTTTGTCACATTAATACAGTTAAAGCTCATTAACTTGGTTTTCACGCTTTCGTCATTTGTACTGGGACGAGTTTCTCTGATTCTATAGCAACTCCCTTTTGGCTTCACAGTATTCCTGATTTCCCCATTACCTTCAGTATTGCAGGGGAACATTTCCGGTGTCTGTAGATACTGGGGACCGTCTCCATCCTTCCGTGTGCTTCTCGGTTCACTTTCTATGCCCTCCTTTCCTTGCAGGTTTCTCTTTCCTTCTCGGCTTCTCGATACAGCTATGGGTAACCAGTCTGTTCATTGCTTCCTCTGTGGGTGGTGTCATTGAACGGGCAGCCTGGCCACCAAGATTACTTCGTGGCCACTCTACCACTGAGCTTTTTGCTCCAGCCATCTCGACTTCTGGCTTCTCGTATATGCCAGTCTCACAGAGCTTTCTTCTATTGCTTGCAGCACTTGTGAACTTCGCAGGCTTCACGGTTGCATCTGCCTTCCTCTCTCTTTCTTGTTCTCCTTTACAGTGAGCCCACTCAACCTGAGCCCGGTACCGTCAAGAGGTTGGTTGTACCCCAGGAATACAGTTCCTTCTGTTGCAGTTGACACATGAGATGCCCTTAGAGATGCCATTAGCTGGTCATCTTGGCACCAAGAAGACTAAGCAGAGGCTGTCAGCCCACTTCTGTTGGCCCAGAATGGGAGTAGAAGTGGAAAGTCACTGCAAGACCTGTCCCACTTGTCAGTTGTCTGTCAAGACTGGAGGCAGTGTCATTGTCTCACTGCAGCGTTATACGAAAGGGCACCTGGTTAATGCCTTGCTCTGCCCAGGCGGGTAATAGCATATATGAAAGAAAGTGAGCAAGGTCATGGGGTACCTGACTGATAAACGAGAGAAGGACCCACTCCTATCAGGGTATCACTAACTCTTGACACAGAAGAATCTGGAAAGAATAAATGAAGTACTACAGTTGGAATTTAATGAAACTGTAGTATAGGTTGATAGATACACTTGACTGGGTTTTACACAAGATACAGAGGTATTTCCACAAATATGGTACAATAACCAATATGAGATAAAGCAAATGTTGATTGATTGCCGCGTATTAACAATGCATACACATCCACTGAAAGATCCTTGGGAAGGATGCCAGTGGATTTAGTGAAGTGATAACATTTGGTAATCAGCGAGAGCACATCTGTAAGATACTGTAAATGGCCATTCCTTACTCACGCCTGCAAATTCCCAAAAAACTGGGTAGGGCGGGCTGGCGTGTTGATTACACGACAAAAACTGCAGGCTCAGGGGCGGCGGTGTCCGACAGGAAGGCTGCTACACGAAGCGTCGGCGTCCGCGGTCACAGACACCGCCGCCCCTGAGCCTGCGGTTTTTGTCGCGTAATCAACACGCCAGCCCGCCCTACCCAGTTTTTCGGGAATTTGCAGGCGTGAGTAAGGAATGGCCATTTACAGGATCTTACAAATCCTACAGTGTACTTAAGAAACTGCTTCCAGCTGATTCTCAGCGCACCGAAGTCCCGACCCCGCAAGATACTTCCCGTGTTTGGAATATCCTGTCCTGATGAAGGCCATACCATCAGAGCTTAATCTTGCTCACCTTCTGGCCGAAACACAGTCGTGTAGACCGTTATATTGTTCTTTGTTGTTCTTGTTCAACCCTACTTTGTTCAAATGTGCTCTCGCTGATTACCAAATGTTATCACTTCACTAAATCCACTGGCATCCTTCCCAAGGATCTTTCAGTGGATGTGTATGCATTGTTAATACGCGGCAATCAATCAACATTTGCTTTATCTCATATTGGTTATTGTACCATATTTGTGGAAATACCTCTGTATCTTGTGTAAAACCCAGTCAAGTGTATCTATCAACCTATACTACAGTTTCATTAAATTCCAGCTGTAGTACTTCATTTATTCTTTCCAGATTCTTCTGTGTCAAGAGTTAGTGATACCCCGATAGGAGTGGGTCCTTCTCTCGTTTATCAGTCAGGTACCCCATGATCTTGCTCACTTTCTTTCATATATATTGTCCCACTGCAGCCATTGGCAGTGGTTGGCACTCTATTCGAGAAGGTGGGCATCGACATTGTTGGTCCCCTTGACCCTCCCACATCAGGTGGACACCGGTTTATCCTGCTAATGATAGATCTTGGCACCAGGTACACTGAGGCTATACCCCTTTAGACCAAAGCAGCTAAGCTAGGGCAAGGGCAAGGTTGCTAGGGCTCTCCTGGGTATCTTTACCAGAGTTGGATTCCCTAAAGAGGTGATCTCTGATCGAGGAACCAATTTCATGTCGAGTTACATGCAAGCTATGTGGAAGGAATGTGGTGTAACCTATAAGTTCTCCACCACCTACCATCCTCAGACCAATGGTCTGGTTGAGAGATTTAATAAAACACTCAACAGCATTTTAGGTACTTTGGAAGAGCCCCTAAGGAGGAAATGGAATCTCCTTCTACCATGCCTGCTGTTTGCTTACAGAGAGGTGCCTCAACAGGGTGTTGGTTTCAGCCCCTTCGAGCTCCTCTTTGGACATTCAGTGAGGGGGCCCTTGCCTTAGTAAGAGAAGTTTTGCAAGCCATCCCCCCAGGTCCTGCCAAGCAAGTGGGGGCTATGTGTTAGGCCTCAGGAGGAGGATGGCACAGATGATGGGCCAAGCATCAGCACATTTTAAGGCCAGCCAGGAATTGAACAGGTACTGGCATGCCCTTAAAGCCTCTCAAGTGGATTGGACTCCAGGTCAGGAGATCCTTGTGATAGAGCCTACCAAGCTTTGAGCTTTGGCAGATAAGTGGACTGGGCCGTTCAGGATAATCTCCAGGATGGGTGAAGTCAATTATCTAGTGGACATGGGTATCCCTGGGGTAGCCCCCAGGCATTCCATGAGAAATGTCATGCCTCTTGCTAGCTTCAGAGCAAGAAGAGGATGTGAGTGAGCCCCTTCCTGATTTGCTGCATAGCAACTTGCAGGATGGCTCAGTGGGGGGAGTGCAACTATCTTTAGATCTGACACCAGAGCAGCAGAGGACCTGCAGGGCTTTGCTCCAGCAGTGTGCCTCTCTGTTCTCACTGACACCCGGCCTTACCCCATGGTGTAGGCACGATATTGACACTGGTGACAGTGTACCTGTCATAAACAGATGCTACCGGATGTCAGACACTGTAAAGAACCACATCCAGGCAGAGGTCGCCAAGATGTTGGTTACAGGTGTCATTGAACCCTCAACCAGCACCAGGCCAGTGGTCTTTGTCCCCAAGGCAATTTCCCAGGCAGGTACCAAGGATTGGAGGTTCTGCGTGGACTACAGAGGAGTCAATGCAATCACCAAGGCTGATGCACACCCATTGGCAAGGGCTGATGAGCTTGTGGACAAAATAGGTGCTGCCATGTTTGTGAGCAGCTTCAACCTCGCTTCAGGCTATTGGCAAATAGCTCTGACTGACCAGGTCAAGGAGAAAATGGCTTTCTCAACACCTGAGGGGCTCTATCAGTTTAGAGTCATGCCTTTTGGGTTGAAGAATGCCGCTGCCACCTTCCAAAGGTTAGTCAATCATGCTCTCAGTGGGCTGGAGGCCTTTTGTGTGGCCTACCTAGATGACATTGCTATTTACAGTTCCACCTGGGAAGAGCATTTGACACACTTCAATAAGGTGTTGCAGGCCATGGAAAGGGCCAGCCTCACTATCAAGGCAACCAAGTGCCGGATAGCACAGGATAAGGTTACCTACCTTGGTCATGAGGTAGGAGGGGGTCCAATCCAACCTCTCCCTAGTAAAGTACAAGCACAGGACTGGGAGACTCTCTCTACTCAAACCCAGGTGGGAGCTTGTTTGGGCCTCACTGGGTACTACCAAAACTTCATGGCAGACTATGGCACCATAGCTGCACGTCTGACAGCTCTGACCTCACCAAAACAGACTAGTAAGGTTCATGGGAGTGAAGACTGTCAAAGGGCCTTGTATGGCTTGAAGGGAAGTCTGTGCAGGCCAACTGTTTTGTGTGCTCCTGAATACAGCAAACTCTTTATTGTGCAAACTGATGCCTGTGACACCAGAATTGGAGCTGTCTTGTCTCAGTTAGACAGCAAAGGGAGGGAACAACCAATAATTTCCATCAGTAGGCAATTTAAGGGTAGGGAACTTAGGTGAGCCACAGTTGAAAAGGAGTGTTGCAGCATAAATTGGGCCCTTGGTCGATTCAGACCTTACCTTACAGGGTCTGCCTTTAAGGTCCAAACTGACCATACGCCGTTAAAATGGCTTATGCAGATGAAGGGTGAACACCCCAAACTGTTCAAGCGGTCCATTAGCCTGCAAGGGCTAGACTTCACCATTGAGCATAGGCCAGGTAAGAGTCATGATAGTGCAGCTCTTCATTCTTATCCTTTGGTGAATGTCACGCATGGGATACCCTTATGGCACCCATGGGTGGGGGTACACCCGTGTATCCCTTATGCGTGTTTTTGGGCACCTGTGGGTGGCCCACAGAGCAGGGTATGGGCTGGTGGCAGCTACATGCTGACTTGACAGTGGCTCTGAATATCCTCCATTTTGGGATACACAGGCCCTGCAATAGGAACCAGTGGATTCCTGACAGGAAGGCAAGATGGCCCCTGTGGCCTCTTGGTTTCTATTGCCTTTTACCTTGTTTCCCAAAGTCCTGGGAAGCCCTGACTCTGTCCCTTCCTCCTGAATGGCTGGTGAGCGGAAACACATATATGTCTCTGTTGCTCCCTTTCCCACTGACTGGATGTTCTGTGGAAATACCATATATGGCTCTGGGGCTGCCTCCTGTCAGACTGACTGGAGCCTTCCAAGGTCTTGTGGGCACACCTTAGGGGTGGGACCTGTGTGAATGGAGTCTGAAGCAAACTCACATTCTCTGTTATGGGTGTCTGGTTTCTGTATGTGTGACACAAGGAATGAGATAGCCCTGCCTGAAACTGACATGAATGCAATGTAGTGTGCTGAAAGGCTGGGTACTTGTCCCAATCCACATCTTTTGTTATGGGTGTCTGGATGGAGCGAATGGCCTTAATGCCCGTGAGCCTGATTGGCTGCCTGCCTGAATGAATACCCTACTGTGTGATTGGCTGACTGAGCCTGGCTCAGCCAGAGTGAATGAGGGACAGATGTGTATATCTGGGGACCTCTCACTTACCAATTTGTTCAGTTACTGAAGCCGAAGCTTAGCAAGAAGAAGCTGCTCCTTGAAGCCCAGCTGGAAGAGAAGTCTGCTGCTGCATTTCTTCACCAATGAAAGCTGGTGTGTCTCCAAAGGACTGATCCAGAGAGGACCTGCAAAGGAGACCTCTCCCCAATCTACGAGGGACCATTGTGCAAAACTGCTACACTTCATCAAAGTATTCTGGAAGCGAGTCCTGAGTGCATGCCGTCCGGAGAATGGGCCTTTGAAGTACAGAAGAGGAGTGCCAGACATCTCGAGCCAGAGAAGTCCATTGTTGTCGGCCAGGGTCCGCAGGTGTGTTTCATGACCTCTGGAAGCCGTTGCTGTCTACTGCCCAGAAGAGGGGGTACCCTGGCACAGTGCTGCTGGACAGCCTGAGCTGCGAAAGAACATTTGAAAGGACATCCTTGCAGTCGCCACTGACCACTTTTTCCCGCCGGAGAGAGCCCAGAGTTGTGGAGTGCCCTGGAAGGTCTGCCGGTGGGTTCCCTGCCACCAGAAGCTACCAAAGTCATCCAGAGGGTCTAGACTTGGTGAGGGTCTGAGGTCCACTCCACTGGTCGAGTCCAGATCACCAGAAACTGTCCAGAGTTCCGTGTTGTGGCTGCAGCACAGAAGAACCGAAAGTCGAAGAATCGCGATTTCCGAAACCCGACACCAAAAGTGACTTATGCACCCGTCTCCGCCAGAAGTCATCGAAGGGTTCCAGGGGTCTTATCTTCATCCACCAACGCTTTAAGGAGACCACAGCAAGTTTGCTCTTCACCGGGCTTCTACAGTAGGAGAAATCGTCAATCAAACGAGAGCACTGCAAAGAGCCAAACTGCTGCAATTCTCAAAGACTTTGGTTCCTTTTTATTCTTGGACTCTGCATCCCAGTGGTTCCTTCTTCCAAAGGGGGTCCATCCTTGGAGGGAATCATCAAGTAAAGCCAAGAAGCTCTGCTGCTTCGCCTACTGTGACGAGGAAGAGCATTTTCTAGCCTCAGGAGTCATCCAGGGGTCCCTGATTCATCTTCAATCCTTTTCTCCTGTGGCCTCTGAGGTACTTTGGGGTGGTAGAACCTTTTAAAAGAAAGCACAAACGTTATTGAGCAACATTGGACTGGGCTGTAAAAGACAACATAAATTACTCCCTAACCTTTCTCTTACAGGTTGCCCAGATAACAATCTGCCACTGTTCAGTCTTTACAGAGTGACCCAAATAAAAGGTGCCATTTGGCTATGGTAAGGATAAAACTGATTCAAAAGCTGCTTTTGGCGGCTAACTGAGGTATAACCAGGGTCACACTGGGACAACAAGTAGGCCCATCTACCAAAGTAGAGTGGCCAACATTTGTATATGGCAACAACTGACTTTTTGTGACCAAGCAGCTGAGATGCATTTTCCAGAACATTTTGGGAAAATGGTGCATTCTGCAGCTCATTGCTTCAAACTTTGATCAGAGCAGTGCACTAAAGTTTTTGTATTGGCCCACATCGGCCCCAATACATGGGCAGGCTTTTAGTGTCCTTAAATGTGTGTAAATTGAGCTCATAAACCGGGAGGAGGAGAGGTAAAGTGCAATGTTTGTTAGGCAAGAATTGATGTAGTAACACTGTGTGAGACTACACAACCCTTATCTAGTTGGTATTAGGTAACCCACCTTTTGGTATAGGTCTGTACTACACAAGTTGGTAGTGTGACTGAGCAGCCTCTCTCAAGAGGGGTAATTGTAAACTGTAAAGCAGTAGCAATGACATTCGTAAACATACAAGTAACCAAGTAACACTTACACTCAAGGTTTCAATTTAAAATAGTTATTTATTTATTTAACAGCAGTTTTTAAATAGGCATTCTTTAAAAAGGGCAAGATATGTAACACTGTAAACATACTTTAAAATACTTTTCAGAATCAAACAAGTTTTTGGATACTCTTTGGATATGCTTCTTACACAATTCCTACACCCTGGGGTGACTTCATTCACAAGGACAGTAATGGCATTTATATATCACACTTGTTATACTTTTTAGATTCTGAGGTAGTAAGAAGGAAATGTTCAAGGAAGGAAAAGGTTAAACAGGTTCTCAGTATATGTGAGGACAACTAAATCTTCCAATGAAATCTAGACAAGCCTTTCCCAGCGGTAACAGTCTAAAACAAGTGACCACCCATGAGGGACAAACAATATCAAAGTCAATGGGCTAGAAGAGTCTGCAGGGAGCCAGGACAGCCAAAGTCAATTGGAACACAGTCTATGGAGCTGCGGCACATCTTAGATAAAAAGCCTTGCACAACGTTAGAGTGTTTGTAGAAAAATCACTTGTAGGGTCACAAGCTGGTTAGCCTGTGAAAAGCAGAGTTGGAATCAACTCTAAAGGTAAGCCACTACAAGTCTCAACTGAGAAAAACCCAGCTCAAAGACACTGAGGTAAGTACCCCAAATCTAAACAGTACCTCAGGTTTGAAGAAGAGTGGTCCAGCTGGATTATGTCCTGTTGCAGCGCTGCAGACCCTGAGTTCCTGAGCCTCAGTCGTGGGCACAAGAGGGAGGGTGTCTGGAGGGATCCTGTGGTGGCAATTTGGAGGTTGTTGGCAGCTACAGGCTCTTTTTGGTTCAGCTGCACTTTGCGGTTTCAGCGCTTAGTAAACAGCACCGTCACGCATCTCGGATACTGGTTGGGCTTCCTTCACTCCTTGGGTCCTGCCCTGTGGTGAGGGGACTCGAGCTCTGGTCGTCCTGCTTCTGGAGGGTCCTTAGGAGACTCATGGAGCTTGTTGCCAGATTTCAGACATTGCACTCGACTGCGGATTTCTCGACCCCTGGCACTCGGTTCTTGCAGCAGCGAAGAAGTACAGCCAGTCGGGGAAGAAGGTCCAGTGGAGTTCGTCTCGGGGTTAGTTGGTCCCACTTAACCAAGGGAAGAAGTTGTCCCTTCCGGAGCTTCTCTGTCGAATTGAAAAAAGGAGTTTCAGCACAGCAGCAGGGCTCAACCGGGCATTTCAAAGGTCCAGGAGGATGCAGCAAGCTTCGTTCATGGTTTCTTCATCGGGTGTTTCTCCCAGTGGTCGACTCTGCCTCTAGTCCCCAAACCCTCACCTTTTAAGCAGGTTTCTCCCATTCATGCACACCCTAGGCCGTCAATCACACAGCAGGGTGGCTGTCCTTAAATGACAGACAGCCAGCCAATCAGGACTGGTTATTCAGGCATTCCTAGAGACAAAGTACAGGGGAGTTTCTGGAACCACTCTCACATCCTGCCTTTCCAGACACACTGGAGCCAGAGCGGGCTTCGGGGCTGAATCCCGCCAAAAGGCAAAACAAACAAAGGGCTCAAATCTGCCTCGACGCACAGAGTAAAACCCAAGAAAGACCTCACAAACAGAAAATGGCAAAAAAAGAAGATCAGGGCCATTTTGACGAAATGGTCATCCATGGGTGCTATACTGCAGCTGAGGATTCAGGCAAATTTAAACCACTGCCACCAGCCATTTAAAGTAGTGAGGGTAACATAAGAAATGCCACATGAGAGAGTGGGACAAAGGGCTACTAAGCAACCCCGCAGCACTCCACATAAGATGGGGTGTGCTGGACCTACAAAGTGAAAAGGTAAGTAAAGTCAATTTCACTTTACTATTCTTGGGAACAGTAGTTCACACAAGAAAATGCATTTAAACCTTATGAGTAATCTAAAAGGATGTATCGGTGACGCTGCACTGAAGGTGCTGTGTGTCACCATACCAAAACTAGATGCCTATGGAGTTTGTCAGACTCCAGAAACAGAGGAAACACATAATCAAAATCAGGTCCGAACAAATGAGAGAGGGAGAAAAAGGTTTCACTCACTCCAGGGTTAAAATTAAAAAGTCCTAAACTCCAGAAAAAGAGCTGGGGGGTCTCTAAGGTTGAAGGCATTTTTTTATTTTTATTTGTATTAGTTGAATTAAATCAACCTTTCAAATACAAAGTACATAACATTTATACATAGAAATATAAAATCATATTATTTACATTTACATTACATTCCACTAAGCCACAATGAATCACGCAAGATAGGCATTGTCATATAATCAATACATGATGAAACAAACAGACTTGTTGTATACATTGTTCCATTTGTGGCTTCATGGTTACTGAAATTTGCTGTCTAAACGTAAACTGCAATCATGGAGAGATTAATATAACAGATGATTAGCCATAGTTTAAACAACAGTGATAACTTTAGGTTTTTATAGCATCGAAGTCTAAACATGATAGAAAATGTACCGTTGCAATTTGGAAGGGTAGATAACCAGAACCCAAAATAAATGACCAACACAAACGCTGGTCTGTTAAGCACATGTATTTGCAGTGTGTTTCATGTGAGGGCCGTAAAGCACAGCATTCTGTAATGAGATGTTCTAATGTTTCACGAGTGTCCATCACTAAGCAGAAACGGCAGAAATGATCGGTTCTAGCCAGTAATTTCCGTTTTTGCTTGTATATCCCTGGTCTTCCACAAATTAAAGCGTAATCTTAGAATACCATTACGCAGTTTGAGTGAGGGGCACCGGACCAAATATGAGGCCAAAGTTCGCATTTTTTTATGAGTTAAACAACATTCCTCTATGTCATGATACGATAGACACACAGTTCTAGTGTTTATCCAGTCAAACTCAAACAATTTTGATTTTGCTTTATCTGGATTATGTAGTAATAATTCTAGTGAAACATCTGCCGAATTTAGTATGTGATAGACCTTCGTGAGCCATAACTTGATGAATGTTTGATTAGTAGTAAAAATAGATTTTGTTAAAGTTTTCAACAAGACATTTAGAGTAGTCGAGACCAAGTATTTCCTAAATAACGAACACAAGCGCCAATGATATATGGCCTGCATGGAAACTAATCCTAATTCATATCTTATCCAGGAGGCAGGTATGCAGTTCGGTAGATATAATATACGCCGCCAGTATTTTGCTTCCCATTTAGAAAATGGAAAGGGCGAATTTATATTTTAAGTTTCAAGGCCATATAAGAGTGCCGGTGTTGTTTTCATGTTCCAGAAGAGCAATGCAGGCATGATTGAACATGTACCATATTTGAACACAATGATTCTGGCTTGTGAGATAGATGAAGTAAGCCTCGATTCTAGTCGTGCTAAATGGCCTGTTCATTGGTAAAGGCCCTCAAACAATATACCAAGATAGGTGTACTGTGGCACCATTTTTATGGGAGACTGATTGAAAGTCCAAACATATGGTAAAGGACCAAGGCGCCTAGGTGAATATGCAACAATTTGTGTTTTACTTATGTTGATTTTCAACTCATTTTTTTGGGTATAAATGAAAAACGCTTCCAAGAGGCGCTGCAAACCTAGTTGTGTTTTTGAGATGAGAACTAAGTCATCTGCATACATAAGTTTTTGGATAGGTTGATTATTAAGTTTTGGGGAGTCGGACACCACATCGATCAGAGCAGATCTGACATCATGGATAAAATAATTGAAGATTGCTGAGGCTAAAAGGCATCCTTGTTTTAGACCCCGAAAGGTACTAATCTAGTCAGATAGTAAACCATCTAACGAGAGACGAACTCTGATGGAAGTTTTGGGAGTGTAACAAATGGATAACATCATACAATGTTGCCGGGCAGTTATCTTTATGAAGTTTTGATAACAGGAGTAACCGACTGACTGAGTCGAAGGCAGCATTAAGATCGACAAAGGCAAAAAACACCTGCTGTTTGTACATGTGACATTGCATTTTAATGGAGTTAAGAGCAAATACATTTATAGTTGTACCCATGCCAGCAATGAATCCTGTTTGATGAGGATCACGGACCTGGGATTGTAGAGTCCAGGCATTAAATTCAGAGAGAATCAGTTTGGTAAACACTTTCCCTGGCGCATCCAATAGAGCGATGGGCCGGTAATTGGCGGGTACACTACGATCCCCCTTCTTGAAATTGGGGATGATTATTGAAGTTTTCCAAGATAGAGGGATAGAGCGTGTTGTTAATATATCCTTAAAGATGGTGTATAGAATATTAGCCCATTCGTCTGGGTGGGCTTTAAACATAAAGTTTGAAAGCCCATCCGGACCCACCGCCCTATTATATGATATTAGCTCAAATACTTTCTACAGAAATCTGTAATTGCCATGAAGAACCGGATGTTGATGTATACACAGTTTTTGCAAAGCCAGGGTCGGCATATAAAGAAGAAAAATGAGAAATCCAGGCTGATTCCTGGACGCCGTTAATTTGGGCGTCTCCATGGAGATGACATCTGCGATCATTCAGCAACTACCACATATCAGTGGAATTTTTGTTGGACATGGCGAATTGTCTCACTGTCACGTTGAAATTGTGCCGCTTTTCTGCTCTTTAACCAATTTTTGTAACGGCATTTAGCTGTTTTTAAATGCTTCCAGCACAGAGGATCTTGTGATGCTGCTAATTTTTTCCTGAGTTTTTTAAAGTCTGCTTTAACACGGTGGGTGGGTTTTTTAAAGTCTGCTTTAACACGGTGGGTATCTACATCAAAGGTGTGTGGGTGACGGATTTGATTGTGCCGTGGAATAGTGATGTTCTTCATGAATGGTTTTAAGAGATCAGAGTATTGCTCGGTATTGAATTGCAATACATTATAATGCACTCTGTTTTTAAAGGTGGTTAATGTAATTGGATTCCACCGGAGACAATTTCTTGTTGAGTTGACTGTCGCTTCTGCTTGCAAGACTGGGTTATCTCTAATTTTCACAAAGTTCCAGGTGGTATGTGCGAATAATAGTCTGTGGTCACTCTGAGGTTGGTCACTAATGACCAATTTTATTACATTTTTGAACAATCGGGAACACATGTACATATAATCGATTGTACTTGTGCTCATCCCCCTCAACAGAGCCGTTAAGCATTTAAAAATTGCGGTCTTGTATAATGTTACTCCATCTCTGAACATCACGAATGTTACCAGACGGCTTCCAGCAGTCCAGATTAAGATCACCCGCGATGATAGTGTCGGAGATTGCATGGTTCATCAATATTATGTCTAAAATCATGGTTAAACCATCATAGAAGGTGTCATCAGACATTACAGCGGTATTCCTATAAATGTTAACTAATGCTATCATCTGAGTGTGACTAGTAATTTGGACTAGCTGGATCTGAGCCCCCACAGATGACCACGGCTTAACACTCAGGCCACTAGAAGTGTGCACAGCTACAAGAAGACCTAAAGAGGGTCTGCCACCACTGGGGAGTGCTGGAAGCAGGGTGATGTCATAACCATCCCATAGTGGGCAGGAGATGAGCCAGGTTTCCTGGAGTGCTATCACATGATGGATATCTAACCATTTAGCTATGGATGTGTGTAAATGAGAATGACCCCTGGTGTTCCAGCTTGCAATTTACAGAGTAGCCAGTTCAGGAAATCTTGGTGGTTAATACTGTTGAGTGGAGACGCCCTGGGTATCTAGATTGTCTCGGTTCACTCCTTGGTAAATATTCGGTTTCGAACAAATATTTTGCGTTTTAGGGTGGGCAAATGCTGGGTCCTCTGCTAAAAGGAAGCCCATATCAAACAAATGCATCCGACATCGCATAATGGAATCCCGAACCAAACCAGATGGGATCCATAATCTCACTACTGAACGGGTAACGTCTGAGATGAATTCTATTTGGTCAATGTCCTGTGTTGTCACATTGCACAGCTCAGGAACATCTCCAAAAATATTCAAAACACTGGCGATTCAAGTCGTAAGTTGGCAAATTTCCATCTCGGCATTTTAAGATGAAGGTATGAAAATTCACTCTGCGTGGATGCAAGTGGCGTGAGGCTGATTGCAAGTTGTTTTTCCGTGGAATCCATTTTAATTTTGTGTTATCAGCACTCGTGCTAGGATGAGCACTATGTATTTCCTCCTGCATATGTTGTTCCGTATATGAGGGAGTTTGTGGGATTTGACCACTGGATGCAACCACGGCAGCGGGAAGGCTGCTATGCATCCTGGCTATACTAGTGGCCAAATATTCATACAGCTTCTGTTTAAAATTCTCGAACACATTTTGTGAGGGTGGTAGATCTGTTGTGTGTGCCTGAACCTGAGGGCAAGAGGCAACAGATTGTTTAATAGTAGGCACGGCGATCAACTTGGGAGCTTGTCCACTTGAGAATTTGATTGGCATAGTTGGCAAACCTTGAACTGTGGGGACTGAAGTCAATTCAGTAGACATGGCCAGAGTCGTGCCAAACAGGGCGGCATTTTGTTTCTTTAATAAGGCAAGCTGGTTCTCTGCCTCATTATTTCAAACTATTGAAAGGACTAATTGTGAAAGAGGCGAAAGAGGACCGCATGGACGATCTTTGTTACATGAGCCAGTGTTGACTGAAGGCCCCAAAGGCAGAGTTGGGGAAAGTGTAGGTACTGGTATTGAAATGGGGGCCTGCCCTGTTGTAGCAGCTACATTGTTTTGCGCACCACTCGTTTTGCTCAGTGCTTTAAAAAAAGAATTAAGTGTTTTTTGGTATGTTTGATGTTTACCATGTTTTTCATTTTTTTCAACAAGGAAAGGGGTTTCTTTTGAACAACTTTAGGATTTCTGACTTTAAGCGTATCTAGGTGGCTTAAACCTTGGCCTGATGGTCGCTCAGGTACAGCCACCATGTTCACCTGTTTCACCTATGAAGCGCTAGCTTGGGGCGGTTGAACAATGGATACATTCTTTAAATCAGAAATGGGGGTGGGACAAATACTTGTGATAGGGCGTATTATGCCAGTGATCAAGGGTAGAGCACAAGAACCTGTGGCCCCCTCCTGATGAGATGTCTGTGTGTGTGTGTGCACTGGGCATGACAGAGTTAAGCACAACAACATCAACATCAGCATCAACACATTCCACTGAACTATTCACTGCATTCAATTCATTATGCAAGAGAAGACTCTTAGACTGTGTGGATGAATAATAAGCTGATAACCACTTCGTTAATTCGTCGAATTGTTTCGACTGGTGAGAGACCTTTGTATCAAGTGATTCAAAGAGTTTACACAGACGCATGATGGTGGCATTGATAGCAATGAGAGCCGGTTGAATCATGGTTGAATGCTGTAAAAATAGATCAGATGGGACTGTTTTAATTGTTCTGGGGGTGGGTAGAGCAAAAGAATGTAACATGGGATTGCGGATATCTGCCTGAGACTGTAAGTGAGTTGAACCGTCCTCCCCAACACAAGAACCCATTGGGGATTCGCATGGGCTTGCATGAATGGACAAACCGGTTTGATCATGAGACAAGGGAGGGAAATTAATTGAAGAAATGGCAATGCGTGAGGAAGAAAGAAGCGGGCAATGTTTGGTAAATGCTAACATCGTGTTGTCAGAGAATGATTGTGGATTAACTCTTGCACAGGGTGTATTCACAGGAGCTGGCATATTATTGACCTCTGAGGAGCAAGATTTATTGTGACTAACAAGACGAGACATCGACATAGATGAAATAGAAATAATAGATTCGTTCATGTGTTCATCAAAAGTAAATTTGGGTTTTGGACAGGAGGACACACAAGTTGGAGTGATTGAAAGAGCAGAGTAAAATTTCTGCTTGGAAACCTCAGGATCAACGTGACTTAAATGGTTTAATGGTTTCGATATTAATGTCAAATGTGGATTGCTGGACGGCATACTTGTTGTTAGTTTATATGCCATTATTATCTTAGTTCACAAAGGCCGTAACACAGAACACAGAACAAGGTCGGGGGCCAACTCAAAATATTAAATAAATACAATTGACTATACCAACAAACACCAACAACATATACACTGAATTTTGCAAGTCGCAAATAAATATAAAAAAAAAATGAGGAGAGCACTAAATACGTCTTACTTTTTTTTGTGGGAATATCAAGTCACAAAGGAACAGAGAGCAAAATCACAGAGGGAATTGCAAGTAAATGTCGGAGGCACCGCACCACCGCGCGGCTAAGCGGACAAGCAGTACTCTCCCGGTACTCCCATGAGTGCGCACGTGCTTTGCGCGAGCACTCTCGTGATATGGGAGGTCGCTGATGACGTGGGAAATGGGCGTTGGGAATGGGCGTTTCCTCCAAAAGTCCTTCGAATAAGCACAGGCAAGCGTAAAGGCGCTGGCAGCAGGCAGCAAGGCAAGTCTAACGGCAATCCTGCAGAGTGTAGCGGACAAGCTGTACTCTCCCGGTACTCCCACGAGTGATTGAAGGCAATTAGCACAGAAATGAGAATTCTCCCTAACTATGTCCACCCCTTGGAATAAGACGATGTTGTGTCTTATGGCTTGATACCCCGGTTGGTCCAGCTGATCCCTTGCACCTGTGGGTCCCCCCTCACCTTGCTGGTTGATCCATTTAGTACCACATTGTGGCTAATAATTACAGCAGTAGATTGTTCCACCATGGTGACATGGAATTTTTGTGTAATTACTGCTCTGATGCCATGACTATCTGATGTACTTTCATCCACTAATATTTTGTCTTGCTCCTTTTGTGTCCCCGGGAGCAATATGCATCTGTGGGATGTTTATTTCAGGTTCTCTGTGCCCTCAAGGCTGCGCACCATCGACTTGATGGCGGGTTCTCCACGCCCTGCAATGACGGTAGCTGTCAACACCTCTGCATCCAGAAACGAAACTAAGCACCCACGCTGAGTCACTCCTCCCAAGCCAGTGTTAATCACCCATCTTAGGCAGGCGTATGCCTAAGGGGCAAAGCCCGCTCTCGATTCCCCTGGGCCCTAACTGTGGCAGCAAAGAGAGGGTAGGAGATGGGTGCGGAGATTTCTTAATGGGGGCTAATGGGGTCCGTGCCCAACGGGCCCACGTGGCTGCCTGATTACAAGGTAGCTGTGGTGTCACGTGCCCTGACGTGAAAAGGTCACGTGACACAGGAAGGGGAGGGGGAAAAATAAAGGTATCACCGGAACTGGCGGTTTCGCGCCAGTCCGGGTTTATGCAGCCCAACAACGAGTCGCGTGTTATTGCTGCGCAGCGGCCTGCATGCCCCGCGAGCAAGACGGCCTCAGCTGAAGGCCGCGATCACTCTCCTGCCGCCGCCCGCTCCACCGGCAGCGGCTGACTTCACTCTGGCGACGAGGCGGTTGTGGACTGCACACCTTCCGGCATCGGAGGGAGCCGCTGCATCCACGGACCCATGTAAACGTCGCGGATGCCGGTAAGCACCGTCCCCGGCTCCGCCCACGCTCAACGTACGATCCTGCTGGCCGCACCTACAACGCGCGCGTGTCTCGCGTGTTGGCAAAATAAAAAAAAAATTAAAAAAACCCTGTTACGCCCGCACCCCAGGAGAACCACAGCACGATCTGTCACACGCGGCCCGCGCATATCACACGCGGCCCGCCCAGAACTGCAGCGCCCCATGTAGGGGCCACGTGCCATCACACCAGGCACCCCAGTGGCCACGACAAACTCACCAGCAACACTCAGCCACCAAAGTCACCCAATAGAGCAGCATGTCGAGCCCAAACACCAGCCCGACAAGAATCAACACCAGCTCATCATCATCAAGGAGAAGCATCACTGATGAGCGCAGCGATCCCACGCTAACAACATTCATGCCACCGTTCGACCCTTTCACCAGCGGAGCTGCCATCAGGTGGGAAATATGGCTGCAACAATTTGAGATGCACCTGGAGGCCAGAGACATCGCCACACCCAAAAGATGCGCACCTTCCTCCTGCTCAACGTAGGGTCAGCGGCTCTGCGCCTTTTCAATGCCCTGCCAAACCGCAGGACCGACATCGACTACGCAGCGGCGAGAGCTGCGCTCACCAACATGTTTAAACCTGACCTCAATCCAGACTATGAGCGGTTCCATTTCTGTATGGCAAGACAACGCGAGAGAGAGACGGTGGACAAATTCCACGCTCGCCTTCGCGAAATGGCCGTAGGCTGTGAATTCCCGGACGAAGAATTCGCCATCCGCCTCCAAATCATCAATGGGATTTCCTCTGAGAAACTAAGAAGGGCAATTCTGTCAGAGAGGAACATGCGACTATCGCGCATTCTCGAGACAGCGCGCCTCCGTGAACAGACAGAGGACCAAGTAGCGGTAATGGAAGCTGCCATCCAGAGACTACCGCTAGACAGCCCCAGACCCGCAGAAGACGTAGCAGCTATCTCCAAACAACAAAGCACACGCCCGAAACAGAACCAGAGGCATCACCCGTCACAAGGACGAGATCAGGCCTGCAAATGGTGCGGAGGCCCATGGCATAAAGGCGAATCTTGCCCCGCTTGGGGGTCCACATGCAGAAAATGCAATCGCCTAAACCACTATGCAGCTGTCTGCCTGAATCCGCCGAACAGGAATGACAAAGACCCAGGCTCACGCCCAGCACAAGAACAACGAAGAAAATTCGCACCCAGAGAACCTCCCCGCCAACAAGCGAGGAGAGGTAAAGCTAGAGCAGTCGATGAGTCCCAAAGATCCCCGAGCTCGAGCGACAGCGACGACAGCGGCAGCAGCTCATCCCCCGAAAGGCAGAACAAAGGGAGGAAGAAGAAAGGGAGAAGACGAGTGCACCGTGTACACCTAATATCAGCAGTCAAATCAGGCCGATCACGCCAGAAGAAGAGACCATCGTGCACAGTCCTCTCCAACGGAGACCCACTCAAAGTGATAATTGACACCGGCGCGACAGTAAACGTCATGCCTGTGACAGCATTCAACAGACTTCACCCAAAACCAGAACTCCACAAGAAGAAAGTCAGGCTATATGCCTATGGATCAAAAAAAACCCTCCCAGTGCAGGGATCGTTCAAATCAGACTTTGCGCACAACAACACAAACTGCCGCGCACGGATCTACGTCGTAGATGCCGGTTGCAAAACTTTATTGAGCTGCAGAACAGCGGAGAAACTGAAGCTGATACACTTTGCATTCAGCGTTCGACACGACGAACTTAGCAACATCCTAGGTTGTCACAAGAAACTATTTCAGGGCATCGGATGCCTAAAAGGGAGGTCTATCAAACTACACATAGACCCTACCGTTGAACCCAAGGCGGTGCGCCACCGGCGGATCCCATTTCACCTGAGAACTGCAGTAGAGGAAGAGCTATCCAAGCTCCAGGACGCAGGAATCATCGAGAGAACATCAGGCCCGACCCCGTGGGTCTCGCCAATGGTGGTAGCCCAGAAACCGAAACAGCCAAACGCAGTAAGGATATGCATCGACATGAGGCTCCCCAACGTAGCCATCGGCCGAGAACGCCACGTAACTCCCACCATTGACGAGCTCATCGTGGATCTCACAGGGGCGAAGGTATTCAGCAAACTCGATCTCCGGTCGGGATACCACCAGCTAAGACTATCCAAAGAATCACGATATATCACCACATTTTCGTCCCACCTCGGCCTCATGAGGTACAAGCGGCTAAACTTTGGGATATCATCCGCCGCGGAGGTTTTCCAGCATGAGATCCGCAAAGTCATCACAGGACTGGCAGGTACCACCAACATCAGCGATGACATCCTGGTATACGCCTCAGACAAGGACGAGCACCACCGACGACTGGCAGCAGTCCTGAAAAGACTTGAGGAAGCGGGTTTGACACTCAATGCCGAGAAATGTGAATTCGACAAGGACGAACTATGCTTCTTCGGCTACATCTTCAGCGCAGCAGGTGTATCCCCTGACCCATCCAAGGTACATGACATAAAAGAGTTCAAGCCCCCCCAGTCTGCCTCGGAGGTGCGAAGTTTCATGGGGATGGCAACATATTGCGCGCGTTTCATCCCTGATCTCGCCAGCACCGCGAGCCCTCTCCGGGAACTGACCAAGAAAGACCAAAGATGGGAGTGGACCGAAGTCCACCAACAGGCGTTCCAACAGATCAAAGACGCCCTGTCCGCCACCACGACCATGGCGTTCTTCAACGTGGAACGGCAGACTGAACTCCTTGTGGATGCCAGCCCCGTGGGCCTAGGAGCCGTGCTGACCCAAACAGACAGCGAAGGCCGAGTGTTCCCCATCGCATTTGCCAGCAGGGCCCTCACGAAGCCAGAACAAAACTACGCCCACATAGAAAAGGAAGCCCTGGCAATACTGTGGGGGTGCCGCCACTTCAAGGTGTACCTGTTAGGAAAAAAGGCAAAAGTCTTCTCCGACCACAAGCCCCTGATACCGATATTCCGGGGTTCCGCTCCACACCCTCCTGCCCGCATAGAGAAGTGGATGCTGCAACTGCAGCCGTACAACATTGAGGTAGAATATCGGCCAGGCTCGGATAACCCGGCAGACTATCTGTCCCGCCATCCACGACCCGCTACCGACAGCGAACAACATCACGCACGAGAAACGGACGAGCACGTCTGTCATGTGGTAGCATGCGCTAGGCCGCGAGCCTTGACACTGCAGGAAATAGTACAAGAGACAAAAGAAGACATAATTCTACAATACACTGCCTCTGCTATTCAATCAGGAAGCTGGAAAAACTATCTCATGTCGACATCCCACCGCACCGTGCCCGCTCAAACTAAACTCAGAGCACTGTTTGGGATCAGGCACGAACTCTCGATAGCACCAGAAGGAGTGCTTCTGAAAGGTCACCGCATCATACTACCAGAGTCCCTCGAAGAAAGGGCACTCAAACTAGCTCACAGTGGACATCAAGGGATTATCAAGTCCTCGGCGTACCTCAAGTCCCGAATGTGGATGCCAAACATGCACCAAAGAATCACAGAGCTAGTAGAGTCATGCGCAGCCTGCCAAGCGTCTAGGAGACCAGAGAACCCAAAACCGATCTACAGTGTCCCACGGAGCTGCAAGCGATGGGACGCGGTCAGCATGGACCACTGCACCATTGCAGGCGAGGGATACCTGCTCGTAGTGATAAACGAATTTAGCAGATACCCCGAAGTAGAGCATGTGTCATCCACCAACGCTGAAACCACCATCCTCACGCTGGAGAAAATATTCGCCACGCATGGGATCCCAAGGAAAGTGAAAAGTGACAATGGACCATCATTCACCAGCCAGGAGCTGCGGGAATTCTTCAAAGAAGTAAACGTGAAACATCAGCGCATTACCCCACGATGGCCTCAGGCAAACGGTGACGCGGAACGCTTCATGGGGTCGCTGAACAAAGTTATCAGAATTGCCAAGGAGCAAAAGCACCCCTGGCTGAAGGCAGTATACCGGTTTCTAAGAACGCATCGACAAACCCCACACTCAGCCACTGGAATCAGCCCAGCAGCCCTTATGTTTGGAGTACCAATACAGGCGGAACTCCCGGTACATTCACACTGGGTTGCACCAGAGCTAGACATCCCGGAAATGGACGCAAGAAGGAAGAGGCACAACGAGCAAGAAAGCATCGCCAGACGCGCATGTCATCGAGAACTAAACCCCGGAGACACGGTCATCGTCAAGAACCGAGCACAGCCAAAGAAGATGTCCCTAAACTTCGAGGTTCGTCCGTGGACAGTTCAGACCACCAACCACAGCATGGTCACTGCCACCCGAGGAGGGGAAACCGTGACCCGGAACATATCCCACTTTAGGAAAGTACCCCCGGGGATATGGGGGAAGAACACCCCCTATCCCCGAAGGAAAAGACCGCTGACACGCCCCAAAGATGCATGCCATCGAGCAGTGAAAATGCGCCGGAAATGTCAGACGGACCGCACCCACCAGAGACAGAGATGGGGGAAAAGACCACCCCAGAAGCCTCGCCCAAAGGATGGAACACCCGCTACAGCCTGAGGGAGAAGCCCAAGCCGTCATCTCGCCTCCAAGGGTATGTTGTGGACGGGGTATACCGTAAAGGAACTGGTAAAAGAGACAGCAATCCAGGTTAGAAATGTGTTCCGTTATTATCTGTGAATTTACCTCCAAATTGGGGAGGAATGTGGTGTCACGTGCTCTGACGTGAAAAGGTCACGTGACACAGGAAGGGGAGGGGGAAAAATAAAGGTATCACCGGAACTGGCGGTTTCGCGCCAGTCCGGGTTTATGCAGCCCAACAACGAGTCGCGTGTTATTGCTGCGCAGCGGCCTGCATGCCCCGCGAGCAAGACGGCCTCAGCTGAAGGCCGCGATCACTCTCCTGCCGCCGCCCGCTCCACCGGCAGCGGCTGACTTCACAGTAGCCAGTGCACATTATTTGTAAAACATAAACAGCACATTTTTTTAAATTATTTTTATTAGCGTTTAGTTTATTACAAACTTCTTTGCTGTTTTTAACATCTTTCACATTAAGTTAAAATAAGAGAAGAAAAAGAGAAAAAAATAAAAACAATTGGTCCTCAAGTCAAGGTATTTGGTGTTAAAGTCTCCAGTTCTACAAATGCTGCTTTCAGAAAGTTTACTGTGGCGTAGTTGACTCTTCCATCTTCCGCTTGGTCGATTCTTTCCCGCCAACTGTCAGCATCTATGTCGTCGGGTTTTTCCCCAATTCCGGTAAGAGATGTATTGACCTTTGCGCTTTTATTTTGGGACAAAATAGGCAGATGGGTCTCAGAGTTTCCTCCTTGTGCCTCGAATCCCGGCAAGGCCAATTCAGCCTTTCTTCCTTCCGAGGTTGATAAATGAGTACCAATTTCGGTTGGGTGATATTGTATGTAAATATGTGCTCTGTCAAGCGCTTTGAATTAAGGCACTATATAAATAACACATCATTATCATTACATAACCTGCACTTGCTCGAAAGATACTATTGGTATGTAAAATGTTCATCCTTACGCGCAGGAGCATAATCTTAGCACATTTGGGAAACCTCCTGCATTTTTTGATAATAATCTTAGCACATTTGGGAAACCTCCTGCATTTTTTGATAGCGTGTGTGTTTTTGACTCAGTTCTTTTACTTTCGGTTCTGCGCCAGTCCTGCATCAGTCATCTGCCCACATGATTCTCTTAGTTGATTTTCTTAGTTGCTATCGGATTCTTATGCAGGGAATCTTCTGATATGCCCAGGTCAGAAAGAAGCATTAGACATTCAGACTTCCCTTCCTCTAGTGTCTGGTCATCTTTCGCATTTGTTCTTCCGAGTATCTCATATTGAGGGGCGCATTATATTATATAGCGTGGTGCTAAACCTGCTGTGTTTGATGACTAAGGTCTGAATGGTTCAATAACTGCTGCAATGTATTATGTGTTCATTGTAGTACCTACAGTTTGTGTTAGCTTTAACACTATTTATGTTGCCTTTTCACCCCTTTGGAGAATATTTTGATCGCATGCAATAGCCAAACTCGAAATGGTTGTGGGCCACAATGGTTCAGAAGATAGCTCAGTGTGTTAAGAACTTGTTAAAGAGATATGTATTCATATGTCAGATCCAGTTCCAATGCCGGCTCGCCAGATGTAGCCTTCCCTCTGTCTGAGTTTGAGAAGGTTTTGAGCATATTTGAGCAAACTAGGGTGATAGTAACTTTTGCTGTTTTACAAACTAATGTACCAGCACCAGAAAACAGTCGTTTTAAATACTAATGTAACATCAGTATATTGCATGTCTACACCTTGGTCCCTCCAAACAAGATAACTACACCCAATGAAGAGAATAATGTGTTAGTCAGGAGAGATGATTGTGTAGCCACGTTAGATAGTGGAGTCTGTGTCAAGGCCCATATCCCAGCTTTGCCCACGGACGGTACTGTTATCCTAGTTAGGTTATATCATCTCCAACGTATAGGTTGCCTTTGGTGAAGGGATTTGCTTTCACACATTCTCATGGTACTGTTTTCCATCGTATTGCCTGATCTTTCATTTAATTTAAGCCATTTTGAGAAGAACGACAAGGGAGGGCTTGCCAAATGTTACAAGCATCCTACTTGTGAGGAGCAACAGCCTTGTCCTTCCCCTGCACCTCTATCTCAGTCTGTTATTCTTCTCTTCTTTTGTGGAGGTTTTAGAGGATTGTGTCCATGAAGTCATTTCTTGCCTCAGATCATGTTACCCTCTTGATCCTATTCCTCGCTATGTGCTCAAGGAGATAAAGTCAGAACTTGCACCTATTATAACCTCTGCAGTTAATTACTCGTTTCATGGCGGAGTTGTTTCGACGGGCCTGAACCAGGCACTGGTTGAGACCAATTTTTGACCTATCTCCCTTCTAAGGTTCCTTACGAAGGTTCTAGAGGCTATTGTCACTCCACAATTGAGAGACTTCCTGGAGGATAACTTGATTCCAGATACTTTTCAGTCAGGTTTTCGCCCCTTGATGGGGACTGAGTCAGCACTAGTGTCAATTTTCAATGATATTAAATGATTAGAGACCAGCGTGGAAGGGTATTAACCAAATTGATTGTTTACAAATGATCGTATGGTAAATGTGGCCGAATTCGGCCAGTACCATTCGATAGTTTGTAAACGATCAGTTTGGGTAATCACTACCAAACATGGGGAGCAGGAGTTGTGGGGGTGTACCCCGCTCCCCATGTTTGCTAGTGTAAAGAAAAGCGGACCATGCAGCATCGGCTCCGACCCGCGTAAGAGGGACGTCTCCAATGCTGCAGGGTTAGAAGATGAGCAGACAGCAAAAAGCTAAGTAGGGGGTGGGTGGAGGAGTGTATGGGGTCGGCAGGGGTTTTTAGTTTGGGTGGACTTGGCTGCAGCAAAATTGGCTTTGCAGCAGAATTGACAACGGTCAATTCGTCCGCAAACAATTGTGCCACGGCTAAACCGTATACATCCGGTGGGAGAGCTCAAGGCTATCGGCATTAATGGAACTGTTCACCAATGGTTTGTTTCTTTTCTTTCCAATCTTTCACAGTCACTCTTTCTTCCCCCTTTCAAGTCTGAGTCATCTACGGGGACCTGTGGTGTCAACATTTATGTCAGGCCTTTCGCAAAGTTGAACCGATCTCACGGCTGTTGTTTTTATTCCTACGCAGATGACACCCAGCTCATCTTGAGAGTCGACTAGAGTCCAATGGACTCTGCTTTTTGTCTTAGATCCTGTCTCACTGCAATAGCTAGATGGATGAATGCACACTGGCTCAAGCTCAACGTCGAGAAGTCTGAAGTTATGATTATCGGCCCTCCAGCCATGAGTCAGTTGTGGACCCTGGATTTCTGCCCCCTTCCTCCCCAGTTTGGGGAGCTTGCCTGTGCCAGTGGACTCGGTGAAAAACCTTAGTGTTACAATCACTTGTACATTGTCGCCTGAACTACAAATTAGTGCCACTTGTAAAACTCTCTTCTATAAGCTTAACTCTAAACTATGTGTGGGGATATTTCATATTTCATCGCAGACACCCGGGGAACAACAATGATGAATTCTAAAAAGGGTGGTGTCTCACAAGTTTTAATTTTCAATTGTAGAGCTTAGACCAAGACAATGGATCCATCCAGGCAAATGTGTGAATATTTATGATTTATTAATTCATTATAAAAAACTTTCACAAATCAATTATACAACATATACACAATGGACAGAAACATTCCATAAAAACATTCACTAAAACATCAATATCAAAAACATAAACAAAAATTGAATGTTGTGCAAAACCACACATAGCAAGTGCAAACATGGTTCAAAAGTGCAAACTAGTGCAAACTAGCTAATACCACATTCTATTTAGAAAGTATTACATTATATACATTATATACTTTTCTATGTTATTGCTCACATCCCTATCTATGAAATTGGGAAACAATGCAGTCAATTTCCAAAATTGCAGACTTGGCCAAAGTGTGTGATCTTTGGCAACCCAGTGAATCTAATAGTGCCTAACCCATCAACAATTTCAGCCCCTAAAAGTAATACAGTTCTGAGTGTGCACACTTCAAATAATTCACTTTCGTGGTTCAAATTGCTAAAGCATTGATTCTTATATAATATTGACCATTGGTATGAAGCATACCACAGTTTGGTTCTAGGAACTCTCATGGCAGGGCCGCTTAAAATAACATAGCCTCTTCTAATCCCAGTCTATCTTCAGGTTCATGGAACTTCCTGGTAAATTCTAATCTGTAGTCCCTATCTATGCTCTTGTATATGTACATTACTCATTGCTTCTAACCTGTTCTCTTTATCCATGCTTCATTCTATGAGGCTGCTAATCTGAGTTCTACCTATGCTGGGGAATGAGTATCTTTGACATATGGCCATTGATCTGCGCATGCATTTATGCTACAGCCTGTATACCATCACTGTGACTGCTATTGTTAAAATGGGTACTGTACCTATGTTTGAACACAAGTACTATCATTGGGGAGAGCTATTGTTGTCCTTGAAATGCTGCTTGTTTATTATTTTCATTCCAGCATGGATCAAGGGCGTTACAGGACCTCAAGAGTACCCATGTATATTTTAATTTCTAGCAGAGTAGCATATTAAGCTATGGGTCATGATCAGGTCACAGCAGTGGGTAAATCGTAACCAGAGAGTAACCAGAGACTCTTGAAACCCTTACATATTTTTTGTTCAGGGGAATCCCCAAAGGTGCCCTGATTTAAAATGGTCAGTCTCAATGTCATAGGCAACAGAAGACCACACAAGGGGGACCTAAAACCAGAGAACTGTCAGCACAAGGGCTCTGCATGCATTTAGGTTTTCTTAGTTAGATATAAAATCATTTCACCAAGTTCTGTGCCTTTTATGGATGCACATAGATCATAGCCACATGCATAACCATGCATCTTGTTGGGAAGTATTTCCCTTCTCTGACTGCAGGATGTTGGATGTTCATGCTAAAAAGTACATGTTTTTCACCAGATTGTATTGCTTATTATTTAATACATATCCTATTGTTACTATCCCTAACTAACTCTTAAAACATCATACAAAAGAGTATCCATAATATCATGCATCCAACACATCCCTTATTACTAAAATGAGTTTCAATTGTCCATTTACAATATTATACAACATTAATTGCATCTGTATACAATAATAATCTTTGCTTGTATACAATTATCATGTCATCTATATACATTATAACATCGCCAATATTAATTTAATTCATGTACTATAATAATCCCTTCCATTATTCATTTCACCCATATATACAATAGTAATAGCTGCTAGTGCTGTCTTCAACTGGTTACAACACCTGACCTCATCATTCTGTTGCCACGTCTTCATCAGGGAAAAAGTCAATTATTTGCAACTCCCAAAAATATATTATAAAAGGAAAAAAACAACACTAGCCAAATGTATTTACTACGCAGTCTGCTTTTGATATTACATCAATTACTTAGCATTCTTATTTCCTTATTTCCGGAAAGCAAACTCAAATTCGACAGGAAAGCTTTATTACTTCTCCAGCATTGGATCTTTCATGGATTCACATGCTGTGAATGTTCCCCGTCGTCAGGCTGGGAATCCTAGTTACTTTGACTTAGTAATTTTCCTATGGAAAAACGTGACACCTTGAGTGTCCCATCAACGTCGTTGAGGGTGCTTTTGGTCACCATCAATGGGATGTCGAGTGTATAGCTCTGCCCCGGCAACTTCCCCTCAGATTTCAAATGTCTTCCGAGCTGTTGGGATTCCTTGTGTTTCTCTCCTGAGAGAAAATTACATTCGTCAGAAAATTAACATTTCTTCAGACGACATCTACACTTACAGTTCCATTTACAACCATGGAATCTTCAGGACCAAAAAAGTCCTTTTTTAGGCCACGTGACACTTGCGGCCTAAAATATTTATATTAGGGTGACAGACATACAGAATGTCTTTACTGCCTCTATCCCAACCATTCCGCGGACGGGTGGGGTTTCTCGCAAAATACCTTTAAGGACAGGAACCGTCGCCTAATCTGTTGGCTCAATGAAGGACCCTATCCGGTGTCAGAAGTGGGTTTGTTACAGAGTGGGAGAGCAACCACTCCCTCTGACAAGAAGTCACCGTCACAACAGAGATCCAGATCTGAGGAGCCAGTGGCGACAAAACAGAAAACAGGTGAGGCAAAATCGTCCTCAGGTCACGATAAGGCCAAACATTGTTTCCCTGTCAAGAAACCATCAGCTAGTGGCGAAGGGTCCCATACTGGGTCGAAACACTCATCTGAGGCCCCGTTGACGAAAGTACCATTGGAGAAACCGAGGGAGAAAGGCTTGCGCCTGTCGTCAAAACCCACGTCTGACCCGTCCAGGAGATCTCCTCCATCGACGGACAAACACAGAGCCAAATCGGCTATGAAGACCTCCTCTTCGTTGTCGTTGAAAAAGAAACACTACTCGTCACCGGAATCTCAAAGATCCTCCTCCTGGCCATAAGTCGTCATCGAGACACTTGTCGATGTCCAAATTGTTGTTGAAGTCCACTCCGACGACAGCGCCATCGACAACGGCATCGACGACGACAACAACTTTGTCAGGGTCGACGGCCCATCTCTCGTTGACGACCACCTTGTCGACGACCACCTTGTCGGTGACCAAAAAGAAATCATCTGGAGAAAAGCCTACACACCCATCGACCACCACTACAATGGAGATTGCAGATCTACCTATGCAGGGCATTATATTGTCCCCCAAAGGTATTTTGAAAACCCCAACGGGGGCCACGATGGAGCACGACCAGACTTCAACGGGAATGTCACCCATAGATTACCCAGATATCATGCCAGAAGACATTTTGCAGCATGAGATTACATCAGATTTTGAGCCTTCGCCAGAGGAATGTCCAGGGCTCATTGATTACAATCCTGAATAAGGAACTTCCAATTCTTCTTATCAAGGACCATCTAGAGAGGAAGACACAACTCTAATGTTTCAGACACCTACTCTACCATCAACACCTGCTGGAATGGGTGGTATGCATCCACAATAACCCCTTATGAACCCGCAATATGTGCTTTCCCTGCAAGTGGTGACAACACTACAGTCATTTTTGGGGCAGCTTTATGCCAGACTTCCTCTTCCGCTTCCTCAAGCTCAGCAAGTTACCCCACATCATCAAAGGGACACAACCCATCCCTGTAGAGTTCAGGGCATACTCCGTAGGATTCAAATGCCTCCTCGATCTCCACCTCCACATGGATTTAGCCTACGTAAGAGAGTGCATGGAGAGTGGGAATTAGTTGACACAGACCAGGACACTGGTCCTGACCAAGACGTGCAAGGTAGCCCGGCTCAACCTTCGCCTCCGGATGACATTGGGGCTTTTCATTCCATGATGCCCAAAGCATGCCAGGAGTTTGGTTTGATCCCAGAAGAGGAGAAGGACTGTTTCCTCTTTGACCATAGGGGTAAACGCAGGAAGGCAGTGTTTTCCATACTCATTCTGGATCACGTTTGGCAGGAGGGCCCCCGTACTATGAAGCATCCTTTTACAGAGCCTGCAGTTAAAGGTAGGCTGGATTAGAAGTTTAAGTCTCCAGACACAACACCAAAATGCCTCACTTCGCATCCCGCTCCAGAGTCAGTCGTATCAGCGGTAGCAAGCTGCAAAGTTCTAACGCAGCATAAGTGTGCCACTCCGTCAGACAATGAAAACAGAAAAATGTATGCCTTCGGAAAAAAAGGTTCTCCCTTTTTCGGGCAACAACTGTCAAAGTAGCAAATGCCCAGGCAATAGTTGATCGATATTATCGAGAGATGTGGCACCATCTAGCTCCTATATTGGAACACTTGCCGGAGCAGCAGAGGAAAGAAGCCATGATGCTGGTGCATTCAGGGGAAGAACCCTCGAATCAGAGCATCAATATCGCTGTAGACCTTGTTGAAACAGGGTTCAAACAGATTGGCAATGGGGTCATCTTTAGACGGCAAGCATGGCTACGTTGTAGCAATTTTTGGCAGGAAGTACAGCACAAAGTCATAGATATGCCATGTGAAGGAGAAAATCTGTTTGGGGACAAAAGGCTCTTAAAGCTATGAAGGCAAATTCGGACGCTGCTAGGTCTCTTAAAGCCCTTCAAGGCAGATGGTCCCTTTGCTTGTTTCAAGGAGCCTCAGGTAACTCAAGATTCTCAACCTTGAGAGACAACAAGACCTATAGTAGACCCGGATACTACTCGCAGGGATACAATACTATATCCCCACAGCTCCATGCCATACCTAGCAACAGAGGTAGCTTTCCCATTGGACATTTTTAGCACCATCTGTTAGGCAAGAATTGATGTAGTAACCCTGTGGGAGACTACACAACTCTTGTCCTCTTGGTATTAGGTAACCCACCTATTGGTATAGGCCTGTACTACACAAGTTGGTAGTGTGACTGAGCAGCCAGGCTTATCGCAAGCGGAGTAAATGTGAGCTGTAGAGCTGTAGCAATGAAATCCACAAATAAAGTATCCAAGTAACACACTCAAGGTTTTTAGTTCAAATAATTATTTATTTATTTAAGGGTCATTTTTAAATAAGCATTCTTTAAAAAGGGCAATATATATAGCTATCAAATACACTTTAAAATACTTGTTCAGAATCAACACAAAGCTAGTAGATACTCTTTAGAGATGCTTCTTACACTCTTCCTACACCCTGAGGTGACTTCACTAACTAGGGCAGTAATGGCATTTATATATCACTAGTACACTTTGTAGATTCTGAGTTTTATAGAAAGGAAAGGTTAAAGGAAGGACAAAGGTTAAACAGGTAATCAGAGCATGTGAGCACTTTAAATCTTCCAATGAAGTCTAGATAAAAACCTTTCCCAGCAATATCAGTTTAAAACCAATGCATCACCAATGAGGGACAGTAAAGTATCAAAGTGAAATGGAATAGAAGAGTCTGCAGGGAGCCAGGACAGCCAAAGTCAATTGGAGCAAAGTCTATGGAGATTAGGCACTTCTTAGATAGTAAAGGTCATGCAGAAAGTTAGAAGAGAGTTTGTTGAAGAAAAATCACTCTAATGTCACAAGCTGTTACACTTGTGAAGGTTAGGGCTGAGATCAACTCTAGAAAAGCAGCTACTGCAAGTCTCAACTGAGAAGAGCAAGCTACAGACACTGAGGTAAGTACCCCAAGTCAGAACAGTACCTTTGTTTAGAAGAAGAGGGTCCAGCTGGCTTCTGTCTGGCTGCAGCGATGCAGATCCTGTGTTCCTGGGTGTCAGTCATGGGGACAAGAGGGAGGACGTCTGGGGATTCCTGCAGCAGCAATTTGAAGGTCGGCAGCAGCTACGGGCTCTTTTCGGATCAGCAGCACTTTGCGGTTTCAGTGCTCGTTAAACAGCACCACCGCGGATCACCGGTTGGGCTTCCTTCATTCCTTGAGTCTTGTACTCTGGCGAAGGAACTCAAGCTCTGGTCGTCCTGCTTCTGGAGGGTCCTGGGCAGACTCCTGGAGCTTCTGGCTGGATCACAGACATTGACTCGACTATGGATTTCTCAACCCCTGGCACTCGGTTCCTGCAGCAGCAAAGAAGTACAGCCATTCGGGGAAGGTGGTCCAGTGGAGTTCGTCTCAGGGTAAATTGGCCCTACTCACCCAAGGGAAGAAGTCGTCCCTTCCGGAGTTTCTCTTGTCGATTAGAAAAAGGAGTTTTAGCACAGCTGCAGGGCTGCACTGGGCAGTTCGACGGTCCAGGAAGATGCAATTTGCTTTGTTCATGGTTTCTTCATTGAGTTGTTCTTCCCAGTGGTCGACTCTATCTTCAGTCCCAAAACCCTCACCTTTTAAGCAGGTTTCTCCCATTAATGCACAGCGTAGTTGTCACTCAAACAGCAGGGTGGCTGTCCTGCAAGGAAAGCCAGGCAGCCAATCAGGATTGGGTGCATTCAGGCATTCCTAAAGACAAAGGACAGGGGAGTTTCGGGAACCTCCCTCACTTCCTGCTCTTCCAGACACACTGGAGCCAGAGGCGGGTTTCAGTACTGAAGTCCGCCAAAGGCTAAACGACAAAGGGCTCAAACCTGGTTTGTCACGCAGAGTAAACCCCTTACCCCCAAGAAAGACCCCACAAACAGAAAATGGGGAAAAAAGAAGACTGGGCCATTTTGACAAAATGGTCACCCATGCGTGCTATACTGCAGCTGAGGATTCAGCCTGCGGTAGAAAAGCACAATGGTAGGAAAATTAAACCACTGCCACCAGCCATTTAAAGTAGTGAGGGTAACATAAAAAATGTTACATGAGTAGGTAGGAAAAGGGGCTACTAACTAACCCCCCAGCACTCCACATAAGATGGTTTGGGCTGGACCTACAAAGAGAAAAGGTAAGTAAAGTCCATTTCACTTTACTATTCTTGAGAACAGTAGTTCACACAAGCAAAGGTATTTAATCCTTATGAGAAATCTAAAAGAATTTCTCTCTGTGACACTGCACTGAAGGTGCTGTGTGTCACCATACAAAAAGTAGATGCCTGTGGAGTTTGTCAGGAAACACATAATCCAAATCAGGTCAAAAACACAGGAGAGAGTGAGAAAAAGGGCTCCCTCATCCCAGGGTAAAAATGTAAAAGTCCTAAAATCCAGCAAAAGAGCTCGGGGTCTCTAAGGTGGGAGGAATTAAGCACTAAAAGGAACATTCTCCTTAACACCAGCTCAGCAGGTTTTGCTTTAAACCTGCCCATAGCTCTGACCAGCCCCCAGATAGCCTGTTTAAATCTTGCAGTCTGCGTATTAACAATATCCTCACTGGGCTGGACCCAGCAGTGCGGTAGATGCAAAGCAACAAGATCCTGAGTTCCTGTTTGTTTCATGAGGTTTTGGCTGTAATGATTCATCAGGTCTCGCCACTTCTCCTTGTGAGGGAACTCTTTCCGATTGGGCTAGGGAGATGAGGCCACTACCCAATAGTCTCCCTAGGGGTGGTAATATGTGGGAGGACCTCATAGGGAGGGAGTGCCCTCCTGGGGATAAGCACGTCCACCTGGGCAACAGTCTACCTAACCCTGTCACAGCCCAAAAACTGCTTTGAACCATCATACTCTACTCCCACCATTCTATCTATCTATATTTATTTTTATATAGCGCCGTTCGCCCATAGGCCTCAGAGCGCTCACAAAGACAGACGGACACCAAACAGACAAGCAATCGAGAAAACGGTCAGAGTGTTATTTTCCAGGAGCACAGAGGGGGTAAAACTCTGTTTTTGCCATATCCTGACTGAGCATTTTGTGAAATGTGCTGCGACGAGGAAGAGAACAGGAAACGGGAAGAGTAACCAACCTCCAAGTACTGACAAGAGGAGGCTCACCGGAGGCATGAGGAATGTGAGAGAGACCTTTGTAGTTGAAGTTGATGTTACGCCAGGGTGGAGTCAGCACTATATACCAGAAACCAAAGAAGGGCTTGATGACTTCTGCCATTGGGGATCGAGACAAGCAGTCTGGAGAGTCCAGGAGTTTCAATCTGGGCTAGACGCGAAGGCGCTGCAGAAGCGAGACCACAGCAAGAGGGATGCCGAAGGAAGAAGCCAGGAGTCTGTTGGCACTCAATGGAGCATGAAAACCCAACCTGGACAGTTGCTCAGCGGTGGCATGACCTCAGGGAGGTGGACTGTCGGGTCCAGAAACAGTGCTGGCACAGTTGAAGGAGGAAGGAAATTGCCAAGGTGTGTTAGGGAGAATTCTCATAAATGTGCTAATTCCCTTCACCTTAGAGACCCCCAGCAACTTTTCTGGATTTTGAGGACTTGATTTTTTTACCTGGAAAGAGCGTGAGCCTTTTTTCCCACTCTTTCATGTATTTTGATGTGTGTTTTACTCTTCTGTTCTTTGATTATGGAGTTTTAGGATAACTCAATAGGCGTCTTTTCATGTGCATTACATAGCACCGTCAGTGCAGTGACACATGGATGTCTTTTTAGATTTCTGAAATGTTTAAATACCTTCTCTGGGATAAACTACTGTTTCCCAGAGAATGTAAGGTTAAATTGACTTTACTAGTCTTTTTAAATTCCTAGACCCCGCACACACTATCTTCCTATAGAGTGCTGGAGGGGTTACATAGTATTCCCTGTGTCTAGAAACTCATGTAGCAGTCAAATGCTACCCTTTCCTACCAAAATGGCTGG
Organism: Ambystoma mexicanum; assembly: GCF_040938575.1. Lineage (NCBI taxonomy): Eukaryota > Metazoa > Chordata > Amphibia > Caudata > Ambystomatidae > Ambystoma > Ambystoma mexicanum. Next base: position 815,709,208 of record NC_090922.1, read on the forward strand.
TGGCAGTGGTTTTACAATGAACTACCCTGATTTTTCCCGACCGCGAACACCGGTAGCTAAAGATCGCAGAAGCCATGTTTTTCAAGATAACGCCTTAAGCCCCTTTGTTTAAACGGGTCCCGGTCTTCTTTTTTTGCCATTTCTTTTTGGAAAGGTCCTTCTAGAGTTTGTCTCCTTTGTTTCTATGCCTTTGGCAGGCTTCAGGACTGAAGACCGCCTCTGGCGTCTGAGTGTCTGGGGTGGGCAGGAAGTGAGGGACGTGCCCAAAACTCCCTGTGCTTAGTCTCCTAGGAGACCCAAATGCACTCTGGTGGGATTGGCTGGCTGACAGTCCGGGAAGGACAGCACCCTGCTAGGTGAGTGGCAGCTAGGCTGAAATGAAAGGGAGAACATTGTTTAAAAGGCGAGTCTCTTGGACTGGAAAGCAGAGTCGACCACTGGAACGAAAGAACTGAAGATGAGCTGGAAGAGGATGGCTGCTGCAACTCCTGGACCGTTGGTTTGCCCGGTGAAGCCCTGCTGCAGGTCCGAATTGCCATGTTCATCTCGACAGAGAAGCCCCTTCAAGGATGACTCCTTCCTTGGAGTTGGTGGGATCAATCAACTTGTAAGCCACCTGGATACCATTCTCTGAGCTGGTTAGGTTTAACCAGGGAGAAATACACCAGTTTGTGTGCTTGACTACAGCTACTTGAACTGAAGTAACTCCATTTTGTCCGCGTTTTCTGACGATCCCGTACAGTGCAGGAGTCCCCTGATGTCCTCCCTCTTGTCCCCACGACTGAGTCTCAGGAACAGTGAGATCTGCAGTAACTGCTAGGAACCAACGTCTTCAGCTGCATCTTTTGCTTCATATTAAGGTACTGTGCCAACTCGATTGAGAGAACGCATCTCTCGCGGTGAAAGTTTGTGGTGAAAGTTTGTGGAACTTTCCCAATTTACAGGCCTAATCAGCCTGTGACCCAACATATGATTATTTTTCGTACAAACTACTTCTGAGAACTTTGGCAATACTTTACCGTCTACTACAAGAACTGCTTTTTCCTATCCAAGACACTAGCCCATTGACTTTGGTCTAGGCCTATTGAACTCAATCAAGTCCTCTAGTGAACTGAAACTATTTGCACTGCCTAAGAACGTATTTGTGATCTATTCTATTAACTTGTGCCTTTTTACTCCCATTTAAAGACTGCAATGCCATTTTGCTCCTATTTCAGGGGAGCCTAATTTACTCAGAAACGTATTGGTTTGCTATTGAAGTATATTTGTGTACAATATTAAGTTGCCTCCTGCTAGTGAATGTTTTCTAAATGACTGTGTAATAAATGAATACATGTTTTACCAACAAACCTTGAGTGTAAGTGTCTACTTGAACCACTGTGATTGTAAGACCTCTGTGTAACATCCTTGTACTGCTCACATTCCCTCTTGAGATAAGCATGGCTGCTCAGCTCGCTACCACAAACTGTGTAATACAGACTTATACCAAAGGTTGGTTTGCTTACACCTGTAGTCCTAATTGTATGTGGTGGTCCCAGAGGCAATTCTGCCTAACACGGGTGACAAACGGTGAGGATAAAGTATAGTTGTTACATTGAGAGTGCTGCTCTTACTTTTGTTCAAATAACCTTCACAAGGCTAAGCACTACTAGAAAATCAATTGTTTTATAAATGCCAAATATGGATAACTTCAAACAGGAAGCCCTGATCATTCTAACAGTAGATCAACTGAAAGCTATGTTTAAGGTCAGGTCTCTCTCTGTTAAAGGCAAGAAAAATGAATTGATTGAGAAATTGTTGAATAATCAAAGACTGGAAGGTAGAGCTATAACCTCTACCCCCTCCTCAAATGTGGATAGTGTTGATGAGAATGATAATGATTCAGAGTCTAACTCTTATGTTATTGATGAGCTAGAAGAGTCAGAGGAGTCTCAGGATGTGAGCTCCACTGCACCTCTACCGCTTTAGGCCCTCAATCTATAACCACAGGGACCCTACCAGGTCCAATACTGAGTGCAGAATTTGGGGGTCATTAAGAGGTTGGAGGTAAGGGATTACCGGCACCGGTAAGGGTGCCGATGCCGGTAATCCCTTACCTCTGTATTCCGAGTTCCCTTTGCGGGTCCTTCCTTACCTCCTGCTTTTAGCAGGAGTTAAGTACGGGACCCGCAAAGGCACCGCAGAGGTAATTACGGTACCGTAATTTACGGTGCCGTAATTACCTCCTTCCCCATCCCCATTGAGCCCTATGGGGCAGAAATGGGAATGGGGAAGGGCAAAAGGTGAATGGGGAATTACCGGTCCCTCCAACCCTGGAATGGACCGGTAATTACTCCATTCACCATGCCGGATTTGGGACGGTTTCGGAGGCAACCGTGGGGCTAATTACTCCATGGTTAGCTCCAAACCCGGAATGAGGCCCTTTGTCTTTCTTGAAAGAATGAGACTTGAGTTAGAGTTTAAAAGGCTCCAAATGCAAACTGAAAGTAAACATCAAGAAATCAAACTCAGAGAAATGGAAATGCATCATGCTCTTGAAATGAAGAAATGGTCTCTTGAAAATGGTTCTATCCCTGAGTCTTCTAGTTCTTCCAGTCCTAAGAGGCCTTGCATGCCTAAAGAAGCTGTGAGAATGTGTGAGGTGAGACTTGATAGTTTGGATTGGTTGGCTGTTTTTGAATATAACTATGGGATTCAGGGTTTCACAGGGTATCAGTTGATTCCTTGGCTTTTGTCTAGGCTCCCCCCAGTTGCAACTGATGCTGTAACGAGGTGGGGGAACTTGAAAGATTGGAGTATGAACATGTGAAGCTAGCTTTGATAGCTAGATTTGGGAAAACTCCTTCCCAGTACCTTAAGAGGTTTAGGACCCTCAAAAAGCATGACGGTACCCCTTGGGCTACCTGGGTGTGTGAATGTTTGAAGAACTTAGATGGTTGGGTAAAGGGTTACAGAGTTAACACTTTTGAAGGAATGCAAAATCTATTTTTGATAGAATCTATTTTTGATGCCTGCTCTCCTGAGCTGAGACAGCACTTGGCTGACTCTAAGGAAATTGGTGCAAAGGCCGCTGACTTGTGGGTTGCCAACAGGGCTACTCACAAGGATTCTGGGGCAACTCAGAAGAAGGATCATGGGAAGCAGCAAAAGAAAGATGGCAAAGAGAATTCTAATACCTCCAATCCAAAATAGTGCCCCAAACAGAAAAAGCGTAAGCCACAAGGGAAACCGATTCAGGCTAGTGAAACCTCTGGTGCCAAACCAGAGGGAAGCCAGCAGAAACCCCCATTTGTCAAAACATTTGGAAAATGTTATGCTTGTGGGTCTACTGACCATGTGAAACTGGATCCCAGATGCAAGGGAAAACCTTCAGGGGTCCACATTGTCTCCTTAGCCTTTTCCCCAGTGGGAGAAGTACAAATGGCAAGTGGAAACTTTACATTACTGGCTGAAAACCCCATTGGAGTCTCTGCCAGTGTTTCTTTAGTTTCCCTGGGTCTGTGGGAACAGCGAATTTAGATGTCTATTATTCAATTCCAGATAACACAAAAGAATATTACAAGGACAGTGTACTTGTAAATGGTCAGGAGACCCCTGCCATTAGAGACACTGGGGCCAGCATTACATTGTTAGATGAATCTTTTTTCAAACCTGAGGACGTTGCTAAGGCACCCAAAAGCCTCACTAAGCTTGCTGGAGGCCCTGTCTAAATGCTTCCTAGACTACCAGCTCTCATCCAGTGCAACAACATGACTGTCAAGATACCTGATAGTGTACAATGTGTGGTGCCTGGGAGAGTCCTGTTGGGGAATTACTTAAAAACTCTTGGAGTTGTATCAAGCACCCCCATGCCTCCCAGCAAAAGGAAACAGGAGCAGACAAGGAAGGCCAGCGAGAGTACCTTAACTGACTCTCTAGTGGATGTTACAGAGGAATCTATAACACCCAGTCCACAGGAATTACTAACTGCTATTTCTTAGAAGAATGAGACAAAGGGGAAACCTAAGGTCTCAAAGAAAAAGCCAGAAAGCACTCCTGTGCTACCAACAAGGACATCCCCGAGAGGACTGCCCAATGTCACACCTGTGACTGTTCCACCAGCTGAGTCCGAGTGTGAGGTACAACCAGGAAAGGTTGAATCAGCTGCTGAAGATTCAGAGCTGGAAGAAGACCTTACCCTTGTTGGAGAGCTGGATCCTAAAGACCATCCTGAGCTGCTGTCTTTACTGGTAGAAGGTGGCCCCTGTAGGGGAGACTTCAGCAGAGGTCAAAGAGAGTGCCCTGCTCTTGAAGGTCTTCGCCACATGCAGCTTCCCAGCTGGACGGGCAAGAGCCAGGGAAGCATAGGTTGGACTGGGAATATGGCCTCTTCTACAGTGAACCAACTGAGTCTATCCCAGGGGACTACAGAAGACTTGTAGTGCCTCTAGAGACAAGACACCAGTTCCTACAGTTAGCCCACGAGATTCCTTTGGCTGGTCACTTGAGCTTCAAAAAAACCAAGGAAATAATTTCTGTATATTTCTACTGGCCTAAGCTGGGGTCTGATGTAGATAAATTCTGTAGGACCTGTCACACTTGTCAGACATCTGGCAAGAGTGTAGCCAAGAATGTGGCACCTTTTGGTGCCTCTCCCAGTGGTGGGAGCCCCTTTTGAGAGGGTAGGAATCGACATTGTTGGTCACTTAGACCCTCCAACCTCTTCAGGCAATCGATTCACATTGGTTGTAGTAGAACCATGCTACTATATCCTGAAGCTATACCTATGAGGACTGTTACAGCTGAGGCTGTTGCTAAGGCCCTACTTGGTATTTTTACCAGGGTAGGTTTTCCTAAGAAAGTCATTGTGTGTGTGCTCAGGAAACGGGCTGGGAAGGTCTGGTCCCAATCCACACTACTGGTGACAGGATATCTGGAGTGCCTGAATAACTGAGACCACTGTGGACCATGATTGGTCCATGACTAGGATGCCTGCAAGAGAGCAGATCTATGATTGAAAGTCCTTGATTTTAGCTCAAAGCTAATCTTGGATAAGAGAAGGGGCTCGGCATCCATTCCAGGTCAACACCTCTGTTCTCAAGAACTACAGAAGGAGCCAAGCCTCCTACACGAAGAAACAGACTTGTGAAACCACCACAGACGCATTGGAAGGTTTTGGCACCCTTCACCCTCTGCTGTCCCATCGGACCCCTGCTTTCTTCTTTGTTCTAGAAGGCCTGCCAAGGCACTTCACCCCTTTGAAGTAGTGGGAACAACTACTCTCGGCGCCCCCTGCTTATTCACCGAAATGAGCCCCTTCGGAAGTGTTCCTGGGCCATCAAGTGAACTGTCCAGCTCTACCTCAGGGTATCCTGCAGAACAGCCGCTGCCTCGAGTGCAAATCGCTTGCTTGTGGTCCTGTGCATTCTCCCGCCAAAGTTTGCAGGCCTAGCTCCTCTGGGTCCCAAAATAAGAGAGTGTGTAACGCGGACCATATCTGTGATTCCCACGTCACTACCTGTTGGTGATGGTCGCTGTAGATCCCTTGCTGTTCTGCTCTCCTGTGCCCTGAATCCTGCAGCACCAGAATTTTCATCATACCTCTTTCGGACGCTAAGAAAAGGCAATTGTCCCATCACAGACAATAGTTCTATTCCGCATCCGCTGAGAGCCGGAGCGAAGCGAAACTGAAGGACTCAAACCTACTATCAACCTCGACTAAACTGGAAAACTCTGGTCGGGACTGTGCTGAGCGTCGGTGAGTACTTGCATCACTTACCGGCGGCCACCTGGCACAACCAATCACTTTTACGTACAAGTATCCCTTAAATGTATTAGATCTTGGCTGGGTTAGCATGCGCTCCCTAGCTATTCTCACCTTTTGAAAACTGCTCTGCCGCCAAGGGCAGACGCTGCTCGAATAGTGGGAACCGATTCTTCATCGCCTGATGCCCCTTCCTGACTTGCTACAGCACTCCCAAGAAGAGACGCTTTTTACTTCACCTGCGCGATTGTGCCTCTTTACGCACAACTGTACTGTTGAGCTCAAGGCTCCCCTCTTCTTAGGGCTGAACTAAAGTTAGGGAACGACTCTGAAGAATTGCCTAATGCTATTAATGTGCTAACTCAGCCATCTCTTTACAGGTTGTGGCTGTAATTTATCACTGAATTGCATTAGGAAACTTAATGAATAGATATTGTATAGTACAAGGATTTTGTGTGATAACTGTTTTTCGCATTACTAAAGTGACTTGTTTCTATTGATCCGGGCCGACAATAAATGTATAGTTCTCCAGCATGGGGTCTGACATGGATTCACATGTTCATGAATATTCCCCTTCATCAGGCCGGGAATAATTGATAAAAGAAAAAACAGTTTCACTTTCGTTTACAAACTGTCTTTCTCCTATAAACCAATCACTGAGCTCTGGGTCATACTGCCCCCAGCTAATAACTACCCACTCCCTAAGCCCCTCCTCTGGCAGCCAGCTTCAGATTTTTACTGCACGTCCAAGTGTTGGGAGTCCTCATGTTTCGCTCGTAGAGCTTCCTGCATTTTTAATGCTTTTTTGCTTGAAAATTCCTATTTTTGTTCGATCGAGCCTGTGTGCTCTATCGTTTCTTCATCCGACTAACGGAGATCCGTTTTTCGGTATCTTTCATCGCCCCTCAAGGACAGGATCATCAAGTGTTTCTTCTTCGAAATTTCCAGAAGGCCATTGGGCCTACACCGCACGCCAGACCATGTCGGAGGGGAAGAAGGACGGGGCTTCCCTCTTCAGGCTCTGCACCAGCTGTGGTTTACAGAATGTTTTCGTGGAGAACAAGTATTCCCAGTGCCTTTATTGTCTTCACCCGACGCACAAGGAGGAAGATTGCGAGATCTGTGGTGGCTTTACCAAGCGCATGATGAAGGACGGGCACAGCAGGCTGGCGGCGTGGCTCAAATACAAGGCCCCTGCCCCGGTGGTTCACAGCGGCATGACTCCTCCGGATCCAGCCAGCCACATTGGGCTTCTAAGTCTTTTGAGGGCGCTCCTTTCATGGGGGTCCAAGACAAGGCCAAGCACTGCGAGTCTGGTTCTGTCAGGGTCACAGCGCAAGCAGGTCCTGCGACGGCCAGGGCACCTTCATCATCTCCAGCGGCCTCAAGCTCCAGTCATCACTCCAGCTCTTCATCGAAGAGAAAGTCAGCTACCCCAGGGAAGCTACGGGAGAAACCGGAGAAGGCGAAGCAAAAGGAAAAGGTGGTTGACCTGCCCGTGAGGCCGAGGTGATACAGGCTAAATTGTCCACATCTATCGAGCTGCTGGCGGCCGCCCTTTTGAAGGTGAAACGGGCTGACCAGGTCCAGGGTGCCCCTGCGGCAGCCAGGGTGTCTCTTCCTCCCAGGTGGGAGGCTTTGGCCAAACCAGCGGAAAAGACCCTGGAGAAGAGGATGCCACCCCTTAGCCTGAGGCCGACCCCTCAGGACCCACAAAAGGGGGTGAGGGGAGTGGAAGAACGCCAAGGCACGGATATTACTTGTTCCGACATAGAGGACGAGGGTTCCGTCCACACCATCCCGGAAGACGTTGGGGACGACGATGATGAGAACGGCGAGGAGGTACCTGCCGGAGGCGGCGGCTATGACAAGAATGACGACATTGGCGTGGACGACGACATAGGCGCTGGCCCCAGAAACTCTACTCTCCAGGCACCTCGCAGAGATCTGTTGCATGATAATCTCTCGACCCTCCACATACTGGTGTCGGAGATTCAGAAGAGGATGCTGATATATCCACCACTGGCTCGTCCAGTGATGACCCAGTTGACAACGGGGCCACCACTGCCGAAGAAAAGGAAGAGGGACTGAATGCCTCAGCTCCAACTGCTGGTATGCTCCCCACCTAGGGATATGGGGCCGTCCCCGTCACAGTGACAACAGACACCGATGATGACGGCGGCATCTCTCTGCTGCCATGGGCTTCTCCGCCGGACGAAGTGGGTTCCTTCCACTCAATGATCGCCCACGCATCGGAACTCTTCCAGCTTACACCGGAGGAGACGAAGAAGGAGGGCTTCCTGTATCAATGCCGGGAGGTGAAGAGGAAGACCATTTTGGCAGTGCCCATCCTGGAGAACGTCTGGGATGAGGGGCAGGAGCTGCTGAAGAACCCTGCCTCAGCCCCGGTGAAAAGGGACCGGCTTGAACAGAAATACTGAGTTAGGGAGTCTGCACCCAAGTGTTTGTGGTCACAGCCGTCACTGGACTCAGTGGTCTCGGCGGCTGCGCAGAAGAAGTCGTCCAACCTGTTCTCTTCATCTTCCATTGCCCCAGACAGCGGGGGGAAGAAGTTGGACGCCATGAGTAGGAAGGTCATCTTCTCGACGGCAATGACAGTCAAGGAGGCAAACTCTTTAGCTATACTGGCCAGGTACGACCGGGAGCTATGGTACAAGATGGCTCTGATCCTGGATTTCCTCCCGGAGGACAAACGGGTCGAGGCAATGGAGATCCTTCAGGAGGGCGAGGTGGCGTCAGACCACACCATTACCGTGGCCATTGCGGACACAGGGTTCCGCCAGATGGGCAACAGGGTTTGCCTCCATCGTCGTGGCTGGCTGAAGGCCACCAACTTTAGGCAATAGGTTCAGCCAAGGGTCCTAGACATGCCGTTCGACAGAGACAATCTCTTCGGAAAGGCTGTTGATGAATCACTCTAGGCCATCAAGACCGACACAGAGATGGTCCGTGCTCTGGGCACACAGCAACAGCAACGTCCATCCTTTCGTTCCTCAGGAGGGAAGTCGGGCATATCTTCGAAGGGTTTCGGCGGCGGATCGTCTTCTTACCGCCAGGCCTCCCATTCCACGACCCAGGAAGCCTACAGGGGTCGCTCCAAGGCCCTTGGAGGTGGCCGCCATCATCATCAAGGCTCCCAAGGCGGCGCTCCGGCCTCCAAGCAGGACTGAACTGGCCAAGACGTCGGGCCCCCACCCCTGCACCCCGGTGGGAGGCCAGCTGGCAAACTTCATCAGCATGTGGGAAAACATCTCCATCGATCGATGGGTGCTGGACGCTCTCGCCCACAAACACACTTTGGCGTTTCAGCAAAAGTGTCTGCAAATACCAATGGTGGCCCGGCAGGAACAACGCTTCCTTCAGCTGCTGCTGGAGGTTCGGGCCATGTTAAAAAAAAGGGGTGATAGAGCTTGTTCCGAAGCGACTCCGGGGCTCCAGAGTTTACTCAAGATACTTTCCAGTAAGAAAGTTTGATCTTTGACGACTCAACAAGTACATCAAGTCACAGAAATTCAGGATGATCACGTTGCTCAGCCAACTAGAGGAGGGACACACTCTGTCATCATTGGATCTAGAGGATGCGTACTTCCACGTCCCCATTCATGAAAAACATCACAAGTTCCTGCGCTTCATCGTACAAGGGAAGCACTACCAGTTCAAGGATCTCCGCTTCGGGCTGAAGTCGGTGCCCAGAGTCTTTACAAAGTGCCTTGCTCCAGTAGCGGCCCATCTGTACCTACAGGGGATACATGTGTACCTGTACCTCGACGACTGGCTCATCAGGGCAAGGGACGTTGCCGTCGATCACACAGAGAGGCCCTTCCAGCTTCTGACGGATCTGCGGTTCTCAGTGAACTATGCAAAGTCCTGCTTGACTCCATCGCAGGACGCGCTATTCCTGGGGGCCAGGCTCAACATTGTGTCCTGCCTGGTGGGCGCTTCCGAAGAGACGATAGCGGCCCTTTTGGGCAAGGTGCAACGGCTGTTAGCATTGAAGATCGCCAGGGTGAGGACCATCAAGTCGCTGCTCGGCATGATGTTGTCATGTATCTACCTGATCCGGCTCTGCAGGTTGCAGATGCGACGGCCACAGGAATTCCTAGACGCACGTTGGATCCAGGTCTCCCGAAGTTTCAAAGACAAGATTGTTCTCGACGAGGAGTTCCGTCGAGCGATAAGGTGGTGGGTGTGCGCTCCCAGAGCCCCCATACCAGGACACGGTCACGACGAATGCTTCCCTGAGGAGCCCACACCGGATGTCTCCACGAAAGAGGCTTGTGGCAACCGGAGGAGAAGGAGCTCCACATCAACATACTGGAGCTGCAAGCAGTGTTTTGGGCCCTCAAGTCATTTCTTCCGTCTCTCAAGGGCAAAGAGTTGAGAGTCTTCACCGGCAATACCAACACAATGTTTTACATCAGGAAGCAGGGGGGCACCAGGTCCCTGGCGCTCTCGAGGGAGGCTCAGGAGCTGTGGCACTGGGACGTCGCCCAGGGGATGTTTCTCATTCCTTTCCACCTCGCGGGAGTGAAAAACACTGTCGCAGACTCTCTCAGCGGGGAGCTGTGCTCTTGCCACGAGTGGGAGATTTTACAGGATCAAGTGGACAGCCTCTGCCTCAGGTGGGGCAGGACCCAGATCAATCTATTTGCGACGTCGAAGAAACACCAGGTGCTGGAGGTTTAGCAGTAGGTTCCCTCAGCCAGGGAGCTTGGGGGATGCATTCTCCTTCCCGTTGGAAGGCCTGTTCCTGTACGTGTTCCCTCCGTTACCTCTACTACTACAAGTCATCAGTCAACTCAGACGGTGCTGGTGCAGGATGATCCTCGTCGCACCAGCGTGGCAGAGGCAGATCTGCAATCTGGACCTTCTCAGCATGTCAGCGGCACCTCCAGTCAAGCTACAAGTGGTCGCGGATCTGCTAGCGAGGGATTGCTGAACCTGAAGGCCTGGCTCCTGCAGCATTAGAGTTCGGTTGGTACCAGCTGCCGGCGGACTGCAGGGAAGTCCTTACCAGGGCCAGGGTGTCGTTGACTCTTAAGTGCTACGGACACAAATGGAAGCGCTGGTGCCAGTCCCAGAAGATTAACACTCTGAGGGTCACGCCCCCCCAAGTCCTTCCGTACTTCTTGTCGCTGGCTAAGTTGGGGCTGGCACACACCGCCATCAAAGTGCATCTGGCGGCTATATCCCGCTACACCAGATCTCCGGAACGGTCTTCTCTTTGGTCACACTGTCTAGTGAAGGAGTTTGTTAAAGTACTTTTCCGATCGTTCCCGCCGGTTCCCCTGCGTGGGAACTCCATGTGTTGTTGACTAGGCTCATGGTGGCCCCCTTCGAGCCTATGCATCAGGCTCCTCTCAAGTTCCTTTCTTGGAAGACAGCTTTCCTCGTGGCCATCACCTCTGCCAAGAGAGTGGGTGAGATCCAGACCCTGTCCTGTAAGTGGCCCTATTAGACTTTCCACGAGACGAGGGTGGCGCTACGGATGCACCCCTCCTTCCTGCCCAAGGTTCAGTCAGAATTTCATCTGAACGAACCCTTGGTGTTGCCTGTGTTTTTTCTGATGCCTTCGTCGCTGGCTGAAAGGACTTTGCACTCGCTGGATGTGGCTCGAGCGCTGAAGTTTTATGTGGCATGAAGAGTTTCCGGAAGACTTCTCAGCTTTTTGTGAACTTTGTTCCTGTGAACCGTGGGAAGGCCTTGTCCAAGGCTTCCATCTCCAGGTGGCTCTCCAGCTGCATCACCAGGGGTGTTGCTAGGTCTGGCAAAGATCCAGGGCTACACTAATGTCAGGACCGTTGGGACTCGGGGCTAGCTAGTCTTTTGGTTGTAGCCCCTGAGATTCTATCTGGGGCTACAACCAAAATACCCGGGGCTATAGCGCCCTCAGCCCCCACCCCGAGCAATGACTCTGTGCATCACTCATTGTCACCGGTTGGCAAACCGACCGCTGCCTGGCCATCCAAGAGCCCATTCTACCAGAGCAATTGCTGCTACAACAGTGTTTTTGTCTGGTGTGCCCCTGCTGGATATCGGCAGTGCTGCTACGTGGAGGTCTACGCACACCTCCATGATTCTACTGAGTCAACAGGGATTCCAGAGAGGAGTCCAGAGACGGCCAAGCAGTGCTATGCAACCTGTTCGCTTGATGGTGAGCCTGGTGAGGAGGTAAGAGTAATTGCTTCTGTTGAGCCTTGCCACCTCCTGTGGTTGTCTATGTATGTACTGCTATGTATTCTTTATTCGTGAGTATGTGAATCCATGCCAGACCCCATGCTGGAGAGGGAACAAGTTACTTACCTGTAACTGTTGTTCTCCAGCATGGGTCTGGCATGGATTTACATGCAAACCCTCCCTCCTGCCCCTCTGCGGCTCTTCTTGGTCAAACTGCCACCTTACGTGCTACCAAATCTGAAGATGGCTACCAGAGCAGGGGCTTAGGGAGAGGGCAGTCATTGGCTGGGGGCAGTATGACCCAGAGCTCAGTTATTGGTTTATAGGAGAAAGACAGTTTGTAAACAAAAGTGAAACTTTTTTTTCTTTAAACGAGGATTCCTGGCCTGATGACAGGGAATATTCATGAGCATGTGAATCCATGCCAAATCCATGCTGGAGAACAACAGTTACAGGTAAGTAACTTGTTCCATATTTTTCATATACACTTGTCTAAGAGTAATTTGTGGTTAATTGCTGTATGTGCTCATTGTGGGCTTCCAATCACTCTCACCCCTCCTGAGACGTAGTCTTGACTACCTGCCAAGCTACCTACATTGGTCTGGCTTGTCCAGAAGGTCCCCTGTGTCACTAAACCGAGGGTGGCCTCCTAAACATCTGCCCACCAGGTCAGAGTTTATAAATCCATCTTAACCGGACTGATGCAGGTTTGCAGCACTTCGGACAGACCATAAAACACATTTGAGTTATACTTTATAAAAATTGGGGCCAACCATTTCCTTCTTATCGTGGTGTACCATCTGCAAAATAATAGGAAGGGGATCTCACTTTCGGGTGTAGCTGAACAACAAGGGCAACATCTTGAATAATCATGTTTTTGACCATTTACTATTTTAGATAAAAGGCTCTTCTTTGAGACAGGGGAAAGTTAATTCAGATATTTTTTTGTGGCGATTGAGATCTTGTGAACAATATATATTTCTAATCTGGACATTAATCGCGACTTTTCAAATTAGTCTTTCAATTGGAGGATTTCCTTGGGGTAAGTCGCTCCGACCGACACTTTCTAAAACAGTCTTCTTATGGTTATGTCACTTTCAACGTTTACCATTGTACAGATGTATCACACCCCTCATTGCTTCTTAATAGATGCTAAGTTCCTTTGTAGATTGTATGGGAATCCAATAAAAAATAGGGTTAAAAGCAGTTACATCATTTATTGGTATACTTCCAATTTCTAAAAACAAATGGACCGTGGGACTCCTTTGTGGTGGCCAAGTATTTGTTTCATACATCTACTTTCGATTTATGATGGGTTACCAGATGCTTGAAACTCCTCTCCTCTGCTTCCGTAATGCCATGGACTGCTTGGGATTTATATACCTTTATGGGCAGCATAGGTAAATTGCTTTCTAATTTCTACCTTAGAGTTCCAAATCAAATTCAACCTGCTCCTGGTCACCTCGTCAGAACTTGTTCACTCTTGTCAAATTTCTCCGACCAGGTGATTGTGTTTTGGAAGCTAATGCCTAAGTAGTCAAAGCTACTAACTTGCTTTAGTGGGGACACAGTAGAATAAAACAATTTCTTCAGGCGTGAATGGTGGCATCCCATAACCGCTGTCTTCTCTATGTTGAAAATTAACTTTCTTTCTATACAAAGAGGAGACAATGCTCCTAATTGTTTTATTAGACTCAAAGGTGTCTTGGAAATAATAACGGAGGCATCCGCATAGAGCAGCGCACCTACTTTTCTTTTTGCAATCTGTCACAATTTCTAACTAGGATCCTGACTACTAAATCATTTATATACAGCCGGAACAGCAAGAGGCACCTCTGTCTGACACCTTTTCTAATAGGAAACTAGTGGTTTTGCCCCACTGGCCACATCGCAACATGATCTTCTTAATGCGTTTGTTGGGGAGTGAGAATTTATTTCAGAACTCTCATGTTTCAAAATATTTCATAAACGGGTTCGATCAAATGCAGCTTTAAAATCTATTAAAGCAATGTACAAAATGTCCTTATTTAAAATAGAATACTTGGTTAAAAGGGTAAACAGTTAGAACATATGGTCAATCATGCTTTGTTTTTTGCTAAAACCTGCCTGATTTTCAACAGAAATAGCAGCATTGGCTTCTAACCCAATCCTCCAAGTGTCTTTATAAAATGTTGCCAATTACTTTGAATAAGTTGCCAATCAAGGAAATTGGTCTATAATTGCAAAGTTGCAGTCTGTCTCTTTTTTAATAAATGGGCACCATTTCCACGTATTTCCAACTTGGGACACAATTACATTTTTTTCATACTGCTAAAGAGAATTGTTGAAAAAGGAACTGTAGTAATTTCATGCTCTACATTCAATGTTCCATGCTGAGGTAGTCATGGAGTGTGGAATTTACAGTATGGAATGTTAGAGGAAAATGCACTGAGAAAAGCTGTTAAATCGATTGAGAGTAACTCTGCGGAAGAACCGGTGGGCATATATGAGATCTTATTGAAGAATAGTTCTTACATGAAATCCGCCTCCTGTAACTTTGTAACGTTTTAGTGGCGACGAGCACACAGCACGGCAGTCCACCGAGTAGCTGTCTATCATTAAACCCGGCGGCACGACTTTCCATCCTACCCTCAACACGCAGGATCCCCAAGTGAGGGACGACCAGCTGGCATCAGGAAAGCGGAGGAAAGTGAAACTCCTTCACCACAAAGCCAAGAAGTGCACACCCCACCTGTGACCGTTGTGCCAAGTTTAGCAGCGGGAAGGGACACAAGGAAGGCAAGGCCCCGTTTCCCCAGCACCAGTGGAGTGAACTGCAGCAGGGGTGGGAACGGGGAGAAGGAAGGGAAGGCCACGAGTGGAGTGAGCTGCGGCAGGTGCGATTAAAGGAAGAAAGGGGGAGGCAAAAGCCTCCAACAATGACATATCACGTCCAGGCCAATATGCAAGGCGAGCGACCAGCTCCCCCCTGCCCTGGAGGGAGGAACCCATGAGCGGCATGCTACGCGCCGCCATCTCTGTTCATTACTAGATTTCGCCGGCAACTTTAGAAAAGGGGCACTAGAGCATGCGCTCTACATACCACCATTTTGGTTTCCACAGACGCCACAGCAAAACATTGGAAACTTTCCTGCACACCTATCAAATTGACGCTCCAGTGCCAGGGAAAAGAAAGAGAGACCAAGTGGCATCCCCACAAATAAACAAATAAAAAAAGAGAACTCAGCAGCCCTAGTTGTATAAAGATTAACCCACATAAAAAAGATGGGGCATACAACAGCCCAAGTGCATAAAGAGCATTTCCACATTTGGAAGCAGAATACAGCAGAAGCAACAAAAAGTGATATATCAATATATAAATATCAACCATGCAGGGAAATCCTCCTCCCAACTAGTTTTTAGATAGTGTTGATCACCATGTGTTTGCGGCACATGGTTTAAACTTTGCAAGTGAGCAGAAGAAATGTCTACTTATCCATTGCTTGGGCAATTACGGTCAAGAACAAATTGAGAATCTTCCTCTGCTCTCCGATGTAGAATCAGCTAACCTCACTGAATATGAAAAATGCATCAAGATGCTTGACAAGCACTATGATAAATCTGTGAGTATCATACTTGGAAGAATACAACAAGGTGGTTGGAAATGGTGTTTCACGCTCTGCCACTTGGAGTTAAGTAAGCATATAGTTAGTACAAAATTGAGTTCCTTGTATCCTCTGCACAAATCTTCCAATAGATGGTTTATTAACAAAGAAGGTCAGCCGACACGTGTATCGAACTTAGTCGTCTTCAAGGCTGACATAACAGAACATAAGCAAATATGTGATCGCAAAACAATACAGAAAATCTACCATGTGTGATCACATCAAGGTTTGAAAATGTAGATATGATGATAGACCATAAGTGGGCATGATTGTTGCATATCATACATGATTACAATGAATTGGATGTATGCATTATTGTAACAAACATTTTTTATTTAAACTTTATTTATTGAGCTTGACAGTACAACAGGGACTAGCAGCATATAACGATAGGCGGATATACAATCAGTATACACAGATGGAGAATAGTACATACATTCAGTGAGAAGGGCCAGCGACCAGGACAACAGTAATACTCAAACATTGCAGTAATAATAAATGCAGCTACCTTAAGCAGATGTAGGGATAGGGGGAGGGGAGTTCCTCAGGGTAAGGTTACATACCCATGTAAATTACATCAGCAGGGGGTAGCCCAGAAACGGAAAAACAAAACAAAGATACATTTTCATGAGATTAATTCAGTCCTGA
The DNA here is from genome assembly GCF_040938575.1 of Ambystoma mexicanum. NCBI lineage: Eukaryota > Metazoa > Chordata > Amphibia > Caudata > Ambystomatidae > Ambystoma > Ambystoma mexicanum. Next base: position 815,725,441 of record NC_090922.1, read on the forward strand.
TAGTAATGTTCTAACACAAATTAACTATGGCTAAGATGAGTGATGCACCTCACCCACATCACTCCAAATTAGTGCTTGGGCTATCAACTCTACATTGCTTAATCATGTGTGCTCTCCAATTAGTGCTTGGGCTATCAACTCTACTTTCCCTGTTCACTCTTGCTCTCTAGTTTGTTTGAGTGTTCACCATGTGATACGTTGGTGCTAATTGTTTATAATATCTTGATAGGCTAAATACATATTGTTACCCTGTGAAGTCCCTCATCCAGTGATGTTGTGAGTATACTCTATTCATTACTCACCCAGTCTTAATCCAAACCTGATATGCATAGCTGGTAGCATAAAATGTATACATAATTACAGTGTTGCAGATGTATCCAAATATTGTAAACGAACCCGGACTTAGAATCCAAATAACATGCCATTGGTAACCTACCCTAACTGGCTCCATTGTGCTGTTAGAGTCTAAGTGAATCACGTCTCATGTGGAATGTCCGCAATTGTATTGAGAGAGTTAATACTCTTTCTATGGTAACATTCAGAAAAAAGTTGATATAGATGCACTGTATCTGTTGGTAAAGACCAGCTATTGCATTTTAAACTAACAATAATTATTCAATATTTGCTTAACTTATATGCGCTGATTTGAAATTAATCCGGTGCGCGTTTTCAATTTGTAAATGGGTATAATCCCCCGCAATGTCTCGTCAGTATTGGCCCACAACCTATGCCAGTAAAACAAATAGTATGCTTCATGGACATTGTCCACGTACGTATCCTTGGAACTTACGATTAGTAACTGCATAGTTCACTAAAGTGTTTTAACTTACCAGTATCGTGATGCAGTCACAGGTCTTTCTACCTTCAGCGGCACTCACAAATGCAGCAGGATTTCGCCACTGTATTTACAATAGCGGGCCATGCGTTTGATGTCACACGCACCGTTGTGTGGGTGCTTGCGGCGTCACATGCATGACATCATATGTTTACCTTTGAGTTTGCACATGCTTACTATTATAAATTGCTGTGGTTATAACTAAATTCGCTCAACAGTGTATTAGATATACAAATGTGAAGCAAGCAAATTGGAATGCCAACTTGGCTTGCAGTGCCATTTTACATAATAGCAAATGCACATGTAAATTAAATGTAGTTACAAATGGACTACATGGCCACAGTCCACCGGATTCTGATATCCCCATTGTTACAGTAAGTATTCTCAGTCGCCATGAGACGTACTGCACGTGTGATCAGCATTATATGCGTTGTGTTCGATTTGGACTCTGTGCCCAATATCTGCATGAAATGGTATTGGCTCTAAATCTGTTACCAGTTAAATTCCTATATGAAATAATCCTGACCAATTCAAAATGATGGTCTGCAAATTGAATCACCACTGTAAGTCCAATTAATAAGTTTGAAAAGATATAAGCTCTGAATATGTATTATCATGCACATTTCTGAGCGAACTCTTATGTTCTTTTAGAAATTCTACCATTCTTTACAAATTGTATTGCCCATTGGTCATTGGCACGGTCTGAATAATTGATGCAAATTGCTCAATCTTATAACTCATGTGAATCCTGAATATATGGATGTGATGAGGTGCATCTCTCTTTCAAAAGTACACTTTCTTACGAGGTTGATATACATCACAAGGAAGCAAAAGTTAGGTATCTTTCCAAAATCGGTAGGACAGTATAACATGTAAACATACTCATAGTATTATTTCAAAAATATGCGATTCCCTTGCCATAAAAAAACATTAACCTCGTGGTTTGTATTGAGACCTACTTGAGTACAGCGCAAAAGACAAATATATTTACTCACCATTTATCTATATTTCAATTTCGTATCCCCTCCCCTCTTTCCTCTCTTGACTCTCCTTAGAACAATACATTATAGATCTGCTTTGTCCTCAAATTGATGATTCTGTTGCCAGTGACCAGCAAGTGGCATCTGCTGATCCTAGCTGCTCAAACTGGCTTTTTTTGTATTTTTTTTTATTTTCCCCCTTTTTTTAATTACTAAACCCAAAAAATACATATAAATAAAAAAATAAAACATTCGACTTTTTTTTTCGACATTTTCTTTTCGACATTTTCTTTTCGACATTTTTGACATTCGACCTTATTGTTTCGACTTTTTGACTGCACACCGTTCTCTTACTCTAATGTAAAGTTGTCTAATTGTGCTGCCCACATACAGTTTACCACAGACAGAGATAAGTGCATAGACCACAAAGGTGGTCTTACAATTGATGAAGTCCTTAATCTTAACTCTAGTACGGGTTGGATCAGTGAATTCAAGTCCCGGACCGGGAGCTAGGTGCAGGTAAAATGTTGTTCCCCATTCCCGTTGTTAATGGTGCCAGTGCTTCCGTGATGGGTCTGCTTACCGTGGCCGCTGTGCCTGGCAGCATCAGACCTGTTGGGCACTGTGGCTCTGGCAGGCAGACCTGTAATATGCCAGTCTGGAAACAGTGCCATTAATCTTACCGGCACCCTTGTTTCCAGACCGGCAGGGTCAGAATGAGGCCCACTGTCTTTCGAGAATACAAATTTACATGAAATCCAATGCCATTCCAGTTGTGCAAAAAGTGAGACCAGTGCCTTTAGCCATAAAAGCTGCGATAAAATTAAGAACTTGATCAAGGTGTAATTGAAAGGGTTGGGTCATCTGAGGGGGACCCACCATTCGTCATTGTTCAAAAAACAAATGGGAATATCAGATTGTGCATAGATTTGACATGTGTAAATCAATGTGCGATACCAGATAGACACCCTTTACCTAATATAACAGAGATGTTCGGCACGATTAATGGCGCAAAAATATTGAATACTTTAGATTTAAAGTCTGCGTACCACCAAATTGTTTTACACCCATACTCTAGGAATATAAAAGCATTTATTACTCCCGAAGGGTTGTTTCAATGTAGGCACATGCCTTTTGGCCTTGTATCGGCAGCTGCCATGTTTCAACACATTATGTACCAATTATTTCACCACATGGAGGGAGTATTGTGTTTACAAGATGATATATTGGTTTATGGGAAAACACTTGAACACAAGGCCACGCTTAAAAAAGTGTTGGACACTTTCAAAGAAGCTGGTTTAACACTGAGTAAGAATAAGTGCACATTTCATAGGTCTACCATATAATACTTAGGGCACTAGATATCTGAACAAAGCATTAGACCGAAGAAAGATCTAGTGAATACCATTTTAAACTTTCCCAGTCCCAATAACAAGGAGAAGATTATATCCTTTTTAGGAATGGCTGAGTACTACGCAAAATGTATTCCTGAGTTGGCAAATACAACTTTTCACATGAGAAAGCTTGTGAAGAAAGCAGTGAGATTTCAGTAGGATGGTGAATGTGAGTGTGAATTTGAAGAAATAAAATTTGCTTTGGGTAATGCACCTCCCTTGAAGAGTTTTGATCCCAGCAAGAAAAGTATCCTCACAACAGATGCAAGTAATCATGGCCTAGGAGCTGTGTTGTCTCAGACAAATGAAGGGAAAGAATGTCCAATTGCTTTTGCATCCAGAGTTATAAGAAACGCAGAACATAATTATTCCACAATTGAAAAAGAGCTACTTGCTATTAAGTTAAGTAGGCGATTGACAAGTTCAGTCGATTTATTTGGGGAATGAAATTTGTAGTCATATCGGATCACAAGCCCTTGAAACAAATGTTCATGGTAAAAGGTTTGGATTAAGTATCTTCTAGGATACATAAGTGGGTTGGGGGTCTACAAGATTATAATTGGAAGATAGAATATGTACCCAGAGTGATAAACTAGGCAGCAGATTGTCTGTTGAGGTTAACCAATGGAGTAGAAAATGAAGATGATAATAGCAATGAGGAGGATCACATTTTAAGTGCTAACCAAGAGATTGTATCGGAGAAAGAGTGGGAGGAAGCTATGTTAACAGATTAGGTACTTAGAGATGTCAGGAACGTCTTGAATGTGGCATCAAAAGTAGTGATATCAGAAAAGGAACGATGCCCGATGCCATTAGACATGTGTTTGATGAGTTGCTCATAAATAAAGTATGATTTTGAGAGGAGACAAAGCATTTCCACCTGCCAGTATGAGAAGAACAAATATTCTAGAGATTGCACATGAGGGAAATCAAGGCATGACAAAAACAAAGCAACACATTAGACAAGACTACTGGTGGCCTGGAATGGACTTGCAGGTTGAGAGATTGATCAGAGATTGTCACCTTTGTGAGGATTCCGCAAAGTGTTGTATTGCAAGAGAAGAACCCATGACAGTAATGTCTATTCCCTCTGTACCTTGGGAGCGTGTGGGGTTCGACATTGTGGGACCCTTAAGGAGTCAAGGGACTCTACGGTTTTGTATCATTTTAGTGGATACGGTATCTAGATGGGTGGAGATTTCATGGGTGTAGAATGTCTGCTCCAAGGACATAATTAAGTTTTTGGAGGAAATATTTAAGAGAGAAGTTTATCCCACAACCATTGTGGCTGGTAATGAGGTTCAACTTGTGTCTGAAGAAATTGAAACATTCCTTAAAAGAAATGGCATAGAGCATAAAACCAGCTCGATCTATCACCCAGAGATAAACAGAATTGTTGAGAGTCATTAGGAAATGGAGATTGAAGGAAAGCAGCAGAGGTTACAGTAGTGGCACATAGGTTTACACCCCATGCCACTACAGGGGTTTCCCTTTGAGATGTTGAGGGGGAGCCAACCCAACACCAGGGTTTGTCCACCTTAGTTGGGCAGATCATGTCTGAAAGACATTGATTTTGATGCTGTCAAAGAGAATATTACCAGAAAACAAGTGTGTTATAAAGTCAATTTTGACATTAAGTCGGCAGAAACGAAATGTGTTGTTGAGGAAGGTTACTGGGTATGGATAAAGTTACCCCACACCAGAGCAGAAAAGGGTGTTGATTAGTCTGAGTTTATGGAAGTTGCGCAGCATTTTTATGCAGCAGTTGGGTCTCAGTGGTAGAGTATGGAATGTTAATAGGGTATTCAATTGTGTGAATGGTAAACGTAGTGATAGAGAGAAAAGGTGTCTCAGTGATGTGGATGAAGGAAAGAGTTACTGTGTGGATCGCGCCAAACATGTATGCAGTAAACCTTCATACTCGAAGGACTATGTAGACTGAGTTTGAAGGTACAACTATACCTTCCCCAATGTGTTTCAATTTTATATGTTACCAGCATATATGTATTTATATATATATATATATATCTAAATGATTACTCTGGTTCCCTCCTTTAATGTTTTAGCTTCACATGTTGCCAGGATGAATACATATGTAAGCAAATCAATGTTATTGTTGTTGCCATCTAACTGGTTGCATATTTCTCCAGATAAGTGTAAATAGGTTGTCAGTATGACATTTTCATTTATGATGTTAAGTAGGTTGCCATTCAATTTAACGTCAAATCTTGTTACTGTTATGGTGTAAATAAGGGAGATGTGTAGCATTTCATGCTCTACATGCAACATTCCATGCTGAGGTAGGCATGGAGTGTGGAATGTAGAGTATGGAATGCTAGAGGAAAAATGCACTAAGAGAAGTGTTAAGTCAATTGAGAGTAACTGTGCTGAAGAACCGGTGGGCATATGAGATCTTATTAAAGAATAGTTCTTACCTGAAGTTTGCCTCATGGAACTTTTTAAGGCACACAAACCTTTGGTTCTGCCTTAAACAAGTCTACAGGGAGTTGGTCTACCCCTGGGGCCTTACCTGATTTCTGTGAAAATAAAGCTTTGTATACATCTGTCTCAGTTATAGTAATATGACCTTCGGGTATGAAGGACGGTGACCTCAAAGCAGTATTGCCACTTCGTTTTGTTACACATAATTTACTGAAATAATCGTACCGGGCATCTATTGTTAGAGTGTTCCCCTTAACAGGGCTGTTACTATGTCCTGAGTTCATATACCAGAAACTACTGTTGTCACCATCCTTGGCAGCGCACCACTGGTCCTCCCATTTCTTCGGCTTGCATTCTTATTTCTTTTCCTTTAGCAGATCAAGTGCAATCTTGCTATTTCAAGCTTGCGTACGTTGGTTTTTAATGCTAGTAGCAGATCTCTCTTTGCTATTTGTCAAGCCTTGTCAAACCAGGCATCTCTTGCTTGAATCCTTTGCTTGTTAAGATTAGCCGGGTTGACAGCGAAAAAACAAGATCTTGCTAAAATGTTTGCATCCCCCTTCTTGATGTAAACCCTTGTATACTCTGTATTGCAACAGCATTTCAGGCTCAATTATGCTACTAATAATGCCATTTGTTTAGATTTATCTCGCCCGAATACCAATTTACATTTTTTTATATCAATTTAGTATTTCCATGGCTATCCCCCCCCCCCCCCCTCAGCCCTGCTCTTATTTGGGTTACTTTTAGTTTCAAAATTAAAATCATTAAGTAAAACTTCTATTTCATTCAGGAGTTTGTTTGTCTTTTTGCTTGGCAAAACAACTGCATTCGTTTTCTTTTTCGGCTCTGGAGGCGTCAGGTCAGTGCAAATTTCCCTTTTAGTGCCATCTCAAAGTCCCCCAGAAGTACAACAATCTGACTTAGAGAGGGGATTAATTACAGTACGTAACCCCCCCCCCCCCGTTACTGCTGCAAAGTACAATAGTATTAAAGCGCAAAGGTAGTAAGTCCTATATATAGGATCAGTATGTGCAAGTTTTGCTGTTTGTAAAATAGACCAGAAACAATTAAATCCTGGTGCCCTGGGGAATGCCTGACTGGCTTAATGGGTGTACACTAGTCCATCTTCGACCGCCTTGGGGCCACCAAGCTTCTAAAGGTGCAATGTTCATCGTCTGCATTAGTTTGCAATGGTCAGAGTTCCTGGGCTATTCCAGAAGCAAGACCCGATAAGCGTGGTCCAGGAATTAAAGGTTTTAAGATGACATAGAGCAGCCTAATCAGACAGAAAAGCAGTAAATATCTGAAAAGGAAGTAATTGTAATTTCAGTATTAGTGCTTCCTCCTTCAGAGTTGACCGGTGACCGCGCATCGACAGCTATTGCAGGAGCAGTAGAGATAATGCCAGTAAGCTGTGCGGGTAGGGCTGCTAGTTCCTGGCTTAGATTGAATGAAAGAAAAGAAAACCACCTGAAAAGAAGCAGAGAACAGCCCGCTCCTCTCTGCCCTGCTTTAGCAAGCAGGGGCTCTTAAGCATCAGTAGTGTGCTGGTGCCGCAGGTGCCAATGACGCTGCTCTCGAGCCGCCGCTCGATTTCTGGGTCTGAAAAACTGAATGCTTGTGGAAAAGCAACAAGAAAACAGTGGGAACAGCCGGCTCCGCAGCCTTGTTCTGCTACTACATGCCGCTTGGTAAGCCGGGGATTGAGCTAGGTGTCCCACCCCCACACACTAAAACAGCTGCAGTACTTTCCGGGGTAATACCGTCTCTGCATGTATGGTGTCATTCTCCTCCACGTTTTCAGTATCACTGCTCTCCAGCAACAAAGCTCATTTCTGACTGGAATTTGCTGGATCATAATCTTTGTCTTGGTCATTAGCCATCTTGTCATCATCATTAATGTCTGACCCACCTGTGGGTAAAGGCAGCAAAGATAAACACCTGGGATTTTCTAACTCTTCCCACTGTTCAACTACTTTTTATGTGGTTCTTCCCTGATCTTTGGTGGATGAGATCTGCACCCACACCACTGCTCTAAGATAGTGGACAAACTGAATGTACAACCTCCTCTGTTTGTCTCATGAAAATGAATCGACATGGTGTAATACTGCTGTATTTACTTGTACCGGAGCATGAATACCAGATGTACTTGTGATGTGGGGTGTGGAACGTGAGTTGGACAATTCCTTCAGTTGAGCATTTCTGGTCCCCCCAATGCACACAGCAAGTGCTTCTGTAAAATACAAGTAGCACGTCGCCCACTGCCTTTTGCTTGTTTTGCTGCTGACATGTTGTTCCAAATGTGCCTTGCACACACTGAAAGGTGGGTCAGCTGCCTCCATGAGGGGCCTGCTGCTCAATCCCAGGAAAAATAGATAGGCGTGTCTCTCCCACAAGCGGCCCCCAGCTCACCACCCAATGGTACGTATCTTGTCCACTCCCTTCAAGAGAGCTACACTGACTGGTGTGTCACCAGCCTCCCTGAATCTCTGCCTCTCCCTCCCAGCAAAATCAGACGAATGTGCCTCTCGCACAATCAGCCCTAAAGGATTTCCAGCTCCTCCTGCACCCCCTCCCAAGTGTCACCCACTTTCATATTGATATTGATATATTATTGGTATCGCACTCGTACACAAGTGTTCCAGAGCGTGGCAAGGCAAGGGAGGGGAGGGAAACAAGGGAGAACAAAACAACAATCTTACTAGGCCCAGTGACATTGAAAACGCGCAAGTGCTTGGGAGAGGGTAAGGGGAAAAAAGTGCATGGGATGGGGGAGAGGCGGAAAGTGCTGATCAAAAGGAACACAAATAATAAATGAAACATAAATACATACATAAATAACAAAAACAACAAACAAGGGTAGTACAGCCAGCAGGTGGCAAGTGCTAAGTGTAAGGCAACAGACAGAGTGTGTCTGATAAGTGCAGAAAACGGGGCGGGGGGGCTGTAGTGTTACAGATATGAGATATCTGTCATCAACTCACTTCAAGAGATGGACAGGTTTGTCCACTGCCTCCCTGAATCTCTACTGCTCCCTCCGAACAAAATCAGGCAAGTATGTTCTCCCATACGCTGGCTTTATGGATTCCCAGCACCTCCTGCTTCTCCTCAAAGGTGTTCACTAACTGCATTTGCCTCGTCCAAGCACTTTAAGAGACAGTAACTGACTGGTGTGCCACCTTCTTTCCTGAATCTCTGAAGCTCCCGCCCAGTGTAATCCATTGAGTGTGCCTCACGCCGTAGCTGCCCTGAGCCGTTCCAAACTCCTCCTTTTTCTCCTCGGAGGCGACAACCGATTTCATGTTATGTTCAGTCCCTTCAAGAGATGGACACTGACTGGTGTTCTACCTGCCTCCACTAAACTCTATTGCACAGCAAAATTGGCTTCTCACCCACCTCCCCAAAAAGGTGATGATAGCACTTGGGTTGTTCGCCCTCATCAGTTCACTGAATGCATCATGCAATTCTGTGTAAGCAAAACCAACATGATATCTAACTCTCTGACTGGGTCCCCAGTCACTTAGTACCTCTCCTATGCGTTTTTCTTCTCAACTACTCTAAATGCAATTTTTATTAACCCTGCCCTAAATCTCCTGAGACTGCCTGCATCCATGACCTCCTGCCTCTCTGAAACATGCCTAACAGTGAAAAGCAGCACCAACCATGTGTCCCCTTGAAGCCATGTGGTCGAACTTCAGACAAACGTTTCAAAAACTTTGTCCTTAGTTCACCTGGTCGAATCACCTGAAATGTACGTGATCAAGGTTAATGGAGGAACGTTTGCCCAGGCCTAGTGTTCACTGGTTTAAGGTAGTTTAATATATGGAACTTACTTAACTGCATATAGCTGCCCTTTCAGAACCCTGCTGTTTGTTGCTCAGGGTTGCATGGCACTGGGGGAGTTTAGGAGCATAGTATTCCCAGTGCCACACAGCCACATTGGTAGGACATTTTAGTGTGTGGGGGAAACCTAGCTATGTCCTAGTCAACAAATACCCACTATGATGCCAGTACATTGTGGTTCTGTTATCGGAGTTGACATTACCCAGAGCCAAAAAAACGTATGGTAAATGTGTGCCTATATAATTAGTAATCATTCTATTCTGTAGCGTATACATTATGCTTGAATGTAAACTATTTAATCCATTGGTTTTAGCATGATGTTCAATAGCTCCGTACCAGGCCACTGAACTGCCCGATTCATCATGGAAGCAGAGTAGAATAGTAAATATGGTTGATGTTTTATCAATATCAAGTTACTATTGCGGCTATAACATTAATTGTACCCTTTTGCCTTTTTTTAGGTGGGAAGCTGAAATTGGAAACGGCTTGGCATCAGCAATACAGATCACTTTGGAAACCACTGTTACTGCCGGCTGTAGGCTGACACAAAAAGAAGAGAGCCAGTTTGCAGAGTGTGTTATATACGTTTTCCAGTGAAGCACTAAGTCAAGTTTCTTACTCTACCTGGTTTGGGTGAGAAGCAATGGCTGCTGCAGCTGCCGCTTCCCATCAGGGTCGAGAGCCCGGAGATGAGGGCGTTCAAAGTGAAGCCTCTGCCCTCCAGCCCACTACACAGACCAACACTGCACCTTTCACAATGGACAACTTGCTTTGGGAGGCTGTCGTTGAAGGCAAAGTAGAGAAGGTTCGTCAACAGCTAGGGCAAGGAACTGATGTCAACACAGCATTTATGTATGGCTGGACCCCACTGCTCCAAGCCGTGCAGATGGAATGGGATGATACTGTAGATCTATTGCTGGAAAGGGGGGCAGACCCTTTGGCCAAGAAAGACAATGGTTGCACCCCTTTCATTATTGCTGGGATGTTGGGAAATAAGAAATACTTAGATTGCTTTCTTTCCAAAGGAGCAGACATCAACGAGACAGACAGCAATGGTTTTACAGCTTTAATGGAAGCCGTCATATATGGCCGCGAAGAAACCGTCAAGCACTTATTACAGCGCGGTGCTGAAGTGAATGTAGAGAGGTGCGCCACCGATGAGGGAAAGTCAAAGAGCTCTGGTGGACAGACAGCTCTTATGGATGCCGCAAAAAGGGGTCATGTAAATATGGTCAGCATGCTACTTGAGAAAGGAGCCAGAGTGAACCACCAGGACCTTCATGGAAGGAGCGCATTTCTTCATGCCTTGAATAGTCCAGAACCCACCAGGGATGATGTCATCCGTATCCTGTTGGATAAAGGTGCTGAGGTGGATATAAGGGACATAAATGGCAGAACTGCTCTTTTCCTGGCAGCAGAGATGAAGAGGCCACGCTTGGTGAAGGCTTTACTGGAGAAGGGTGGCATCGAAGTTGACACACCGGATAACACAGGCAGGACCGCACTGCAGGTGGCAGTCAAAAAGGATGATTATGAAACATCTGAACTCTTGCTAGAAAGCGGTGCAGACCCAACAGGTAAAGGCTTAATTCGAGAAGCCCTGATCAATTATAACTCCTCTTTGGTGAAGCTACTTCTACACCATAAGGCTGAGGTAGATCCAATTGGGGTTCATACTCCATTTGCTCCTGTCAGCAAACACTGGGCGGGCAAGTTGCGTCAACTCCATGCAATGAAGCGGCCACTCAAAGGAAAGCTGGAGATATTTGTCAATGATGAATACAAAATCAAAGATACCACTGGCGTTGGCATCTATCTGGGCATCCACGATGGGCATGAGGTGGCGGTGAAGATGACCATGCAAGGAAGTGCGAATGAACGGTTCTTGCGGGAGCAGCAATGCCTGAAATATTTTCAGGGCAGGAGCCATACCATGAAGCTCCTCGCAACTGAAGAAGATGATTCTCGCTATTACCTGTGCCTCATGTTATGCGAGAAGAACCTTGAAGAACATGACAACCAAAATCTGGAGGATGCCAAAAATATCCTGAAGGATATATTCCAAGCTGTCGAGGACTTGCACCAATCAAACTTTGTTCACCAGGATGTGTGTCCTGCCAACATTTTGATAGGTAAGTATAGTGCTCCTAATGCGTAGAGTGAAGAGAAGATAAAGTGGGGAGGGCACTTAAGGTGAAATCCATGCGTGTTGTCCATAGGCACATTGCAGTATCAGGTGAATCATTGTATGTCCTTTGTGTGCCTTCTTTATAGACAACGTCTGGCTTTAACTTAGAAAAGCATACCATAAAAGCACTAGCCTTTTCATAATTGCAACCCATCTTCTGCTTCCCACTGATTTAAAGATGCTACGCCCTAATAAAAGCATTTTAGAGGTCAGTGGTAAGGTGGCTACACATTTAATGAGAGGTAATGCTGCCCTCATTACTTTCACAGGTATCCTGCCAGAATTACCAGTGGGATACCAGTGAAACTGCCTTACCATCTCCACAAGACGCTGGTAAGTTCCTGTTCGATAGAGTCCCATAGGAATACATAGGATGGTATTGCTGGAATTACCGGCACCGGTAGTACCATTAGTTCTGGCCATGATTTGCCGGTAGGGACCTGAACTCCTGGCAGGTCAGTTCACTGCCCCTACTGGCAAACCTGTGTTTCCTGGTCCGGAAAAAATGCTGGTTCTGGTATTAACAGCATTTATTCCAGAACAGGTCTTCAGTGTACAGCTTTGGGACTGTCCCCATGAGAAACGTAGCAGTAATCCCTCCATTGAAAGGCCAACATGTTGCTGCTTGGTTTTCCTAGGAGAGAAATGATCTTTGTATAAATGCCCGTAGTACTAGAATACGCTTTATAGTGTCCATAATGCATAGTCCCCCCTCCCTTTAGCATCTCTTGCCAGCCACAAACACAATAGAGAAAGTGCATCCTATCGATGCAATCGTTTATTGACACTATCGCCTCTTAGAGTTGTCTGATTTGAACCAACTATGACATGATGCTGGTCCAAAAAATAATAGATTCTAGATCAATTTATTGCAACTTAATCTGCCTAAAAATGTGTCACAGTGTTCATTTTCAGTTTGACCAAATAGAGCAACCTGACCTCTATGGTCTGGGGCCACGTGCCCCAGGCCCAGCAGTCCTACAGTGGCTGGCTGTGCACACGTGCCCCAGGCCCGGCAGTCCTACAGTGGCTGGCTGTGCACACGTGCCCCAGGCCCGCCAGTCCTACAGTGGCTGGCTGTGCACACGTGCCCCAGGCCCGGCAGTCCTACAGTGGCTGGCTGTGCACACGTGCCCCCAGAGAAGGACATTTCGAGCACGCAATTCTTGCAATTGTGGTCAAAGTACAAAATTGTGTAAGAAAGTGTTTGAGAGAAAGGGAGCTCTGACGCTGGATTTGAGGACATTTAGTCACAGTAACCACATGCTCCATAAAGACTGTCAGAGGAGGACATTTCAGACACTGAATTCTGGCATTTGCTGTCCTACGTACCTAAGTATTTAGGGTGGCTGGGAGAGAATGAGAGCTCAGAATCTGCATCGTGGAAAACATAGTCATAGTAACAAAGTGTCCCAGTTTAACTGTGAGAGAAGGGAAACTCAGTTACTGCATTCTGGGAGATGACTTGCCAAAGGGTGTATAGGTGATTTTAATAAAGAGACCGATCCGGCTGCTTAGACCTTGCATCTGTGAAATGAGAGACATTTCCCAACAAGAGACTTTTATGAGTGGGAGCAACATCTAGGCAATGCTATGAAAGACAGTTCCTTTTGAGAACATAAATAAAGGCTGTATAAAGTGAAATAACAGTTTTTGTGCGCTTCTTCCACTGGAGCGTCGCATGTTGTAACTGAAGGGAATAGATGCTGGTTGTCTATTAAAGCATTCTCACTGTCCTTAGATCATAGAGGAAAAGGCTACTTGGCAGACTTCGACAAAAGCCTGCAATTTGAAGACAGTGTTGCGAATGCCAAGAGGGAGCTGATCAAAGGTGACATGAAGGTAAGGTAAGCTCCAGAGGCATCTGGTCTGCCCAACATGATGGTCTTTCTGTTGATGGTGGCATCTGTCATTCTGCTCTTAGGTCTCTGCAAATGGTGGCGCCTGGTCTTCAATCCCACCTTATGGCTTTCCCACTTAAGTGTGGTCTCCGTACTTCTCTGTCCCACTCGCACTGCAGCTAGTGCTGTGAGCCCACTACATAGTTCTCTGTAGACATTCTTGTCTGCGCTTCGGCCATCTTGGGTCACTCAGTATAAAGTGCTGTCTGTGATTCGATTTATGTGGTCTTCTCTGTAGAAAATGGTGTCTGTTTTTCTGCTCTTCAATGTCCCTTTGCAGTTAGTGGAAGTCTGCCCTTTCAACTCGGTCGCTCTGACGATAGTGGTGTCTGTCTCTTTTTTCTGTCTCGGTCTGACCTGGCACATTCTTTGGGAGGGAGGGCAACATACATATATTTTCGGCTTCGAGATGAATCTGCCATATCTGCAGGGTAACAGTGTAAGTTCCCATAGCTCAGATGGTTTAGAAGTTCTTCCATGTAGGTCTATAGAAAGGAGTTGGTGCGGAAAAGTATGTCATAGATGTGCGACTAGGACAACCTCCCAGCTGCTTCCGCTGGTCACCAGTAATTTGGTGCAGAGCTTTTCCGTGGACTTAAATTACACCCCTACCTTAACATAAGCATGTGCTTTGAAGCGGCCCTCAGTCAATATTCAGCAGGGGACTATCGCAAGCGTAGATTCCAACATTTAATTAACAACTGTGCAGAATGATATACAAGTAGATCACATTCATTATTTGTCTCTATCACTCAGGAAATAGATTAAGTGCCTTCTGTACTTCTCGTTCTAAAGGTACCTAAGATTCAGAAAGCCCCCCTCTGGTCAGTGCCACTGCGTGAAAACACTTCAGTCTTTCTGGAGAATGGAGGAAGACAGTGGGATGATGAGAAATAGAGGCATTATCAGAGTTAATACCCTATGGAATTTTTCAGCTCCATTGGCCACTGTCAACAACACCATCCTATTGGATCACCTGCAGTGTTGGAGTCGTAGGTCTTGCACTTGCAAGGGTTAGGTTCCCTGAAACCTTTTGAATCATTCTTCTGCCCAATTCCATGTATTGATCGACAGCTCACCTAGTTCCCTGCTGGTCCTTAATGTGTGTTTTTCATCTCACCGTTGTTGGGACTTGGATGCAGTGACAGTTTGTCCCTTATTATGAGTTTGCTGAAGTTCCCCTGAGAATGGCTACATGGAGTAAATATTGTTACAACGTATGGTCTTATGAGTGGATGCCTCAGATTTGATGGTGTAGAGGTAAAGCAATCGCAGCGGGAAGAAAAACCAGCATTTTTGCAAGTGGTAAATAGGAATTACCCTTACTACTTAAAGAGATTTACAGCATGTGCGGGGGAAGTGGAAGCACTGCGAATGCCATTTTGTAAAGTCTGTCCACAAGGAACTACTATTTCCGGCTGCCATCCAGGCAAAATCAATGGCAAATCCCAATCTGGAGGAGGCGGCCATGGTTGAGTTGGTGGTGATGGCCGCCCCCCTAAGGTGGAATTATCTGAGGAAAATGTGGAAGTGCTGGCGGCAGAGGTAGCAAAGGAGCCAGCCCTGCTCTCTGCCCCCCTTATTAGGAAGACCAATGCCCAGACGAGGGCCCATGCATGAAAGACCTCAGACACTGCCTAGTGCCCATCCCCACCCACTCCTCATGTAATGCACATTTATTTATGTATTTATATACAGGAGGAACAATGCTCTTTTGATCACAAAACAACATACACTAGATTCTTACAATGGGGTGACTTTGAGGGACCTTCTGACCAGGTTGTGGACGGGAGTAAATGGAACAGTCACCGGGGACAATACATAAGTAGGCCTACATAGATTAAGGACAATTAACATGACCTTTGTAAGTGCAGGTAGGCGGTACGGCCAGATGTGCTCAGGATGTGTCCATGACGGTTGAAGTGCTAGAGTGGAGGCAGAGGGACAGAGGCAGGTTAGTGGCGAGGGAAAAATGTTAGCTAGCCGGCAGATGAGATGTATGTTAAGAGGGTAACTCTGAGGCAAGGAGGTAGGCTTTTAGTTTGGTTTGAACAAATCTGTGTGGATTGTTTCTCAGATGTCCAGGGGAAGAGAATTCCATGCAAGTGGAGCAAGACGAGAGTAGAAGCTGAAGCAAGAGGAAGCAGAGGGAGGGCGAGGAGCCATGAGGGTAGTCGAGGAGGCAGAGCAGAGATTATGATGAGGCTTGTGGAGGTGGATAGAGGGGGATAGATACAATGGTGCCTTACCATGGATAGATTTGTGAACCAAGGGAAGAATTTAAATCTGGCCCTGTTTTTCATCCGTGGCCATCCAGCCTGGTGACAGTACGAGGAAGTAGGTGTGAAGTGAGGGAGTTCAAAGAGAGTCCTGGTAGCGAAGTTAATGATCTTGTCAAGGGGACAGAAACCATAGTTGGGGAGACCAAAGAGGATGCTGGCACAGTAGTCCAGTTTAGAGAAGACAAGAGTGGGTAGGAGATGCTTGGCAATGTTGAACGGAAGGAGGTGCCTGGTTTTCCTAAAATTTAGGATGTTGAGGTGAACTGCTGTTCCAGTTTTGGAGAGGAAAGTAGAGAAGGTGTGAGAAGGGCTGAAGTTTCTAGCTGAAGAAGAGTAGGGGAGAATGTCAAGTGGGTACTGGATAGGGTTCCATGTCATTTAATCGCGGGACGTTTTTTTGCGGGGTTCCCCCCAACCCCCATTCCATTTCACTTTATATCTATTACCAAAAAACCACATCCCATGTACATACATTTTTACCCCCCCAAAAAATTTGATGGGTTTTTTCTGATAAAAAATTTGCAGTAAAAAACCCAGCGAAAAAATGTCCCGCGATGAAAGGACGTTGTACCCTGGATAGGCAGAGGAAGAGATGAGAGAGAGCATTTGACAGAGAAGAAGAGCCCCTCTGTTTTGGTAGAGCTTTACATCAGAGAGTGAAGAGCCATCCAACATTTAATGGCAGAGAGACAGTTGGTCATTTTGATAGAGGGATCAGAGTAGAGTTGAGGAAAAGAGAAGAATATTTGGATGTGGCCCGCAAACAGTTGGTACAAGAACCCAAATGTGGAGATTAGTGCCCCAAGAGCAGACGTGTAGAGTGTAAAGAGGAGTGGACCCAAGACAGAGCCTTGTGGAACACCAGCAGTTAGACGAGTGAGTTGAGGGGTGTTCTTGCTCCAGGAGACAGAGAATTGGTGACGTGCAAAGGCATGATTCAATCCAGGCAAGGGCTTGATTGCGAATCGCAAGAAGCAAGAGAGTATTAAGGAGATCAGAGTGATCGACATTGTCAAAGACAGCAGACAGGTCAACGTGAGTTAGTACAGAGGTAAGTATGAGTGCTTTGCAGAGACAATGAAGTTAGACACATTCATTAGAGCAGTTTCCATGGAGTGGCAGGAGCGGAAACCTGCATGTAGGGGGTCTTGAAGGTTGTGAATGTGTAATAAATTGGCAAGAATTTCGACACAACCATTTAGAGCACTTAAAGTAGTGTGGAATTAATGACACAAGGTAAAAGGTAGCCGGTAGGTCTGGGTCAGCGCCTTGTGTTTTTAGGTGAGGTATGACCATGGCTGTAGAGGGAAAGCAAGCAGAGTCGAAGGACATGTTGAAGAGTTTGGCTTGGTGAGAAGCCACTAAAGAGCCAATAGACTTGACTAGCTGAGGAGCAAGAGGGTCTGATGGGGCACAGCCTTTCAACAGTAGAGATAGCACTTTGTCAGTAGTATTGTGACTAAAGTGGAAGATAGAGGCAGAGGATGATGGTAGAGTAGGTGGAGTGTAAAATGTAGGAGGAGGGAGTGTGAGGAAGGTCAGGAGAGCGGCTCTACTTTTGTAAATGTAGCAGCAAAGTATTTAGCTAGGTCATGAGCTGTGAGAATGGAGTTGATAGTCAAAGACTTAAGAGGAGTGAGGAGTGACTTTAGGGTGTCCTGTAGCTGGTGAGGATGGTTGGAGTGAGAGTCAATGAGGGTTAGGTAGAATTCCCTTTTCGCTCTATCAAGAGTGGACTTGAGCGAGATCAGGGCAGAGAGGTAGAGTTTCAGGTCCACATGCGAGTGGGTACACCTCCATTTGCACAGCAGCCGACACATGTATGTGTGGAGAGAGCGCATATGAATGGGATGACCTGTTGGATGGGGATGCTGAGACTCAGGGGTGAAAGTAAGAAGTGGGAAGTGAGAGGAGGATGAGTCAAATAGTAGGGATTGGAAGTTGGAAAAGGCATGTTTGGTGGAATAGGCATTGAGAACTGTAGTATCTGAGAGAAAGGGGAATGGCAGAAGGTTTAACATTCCTTTAGCAATAGGTGAAGGAAGTGCTGAGGAAAGGTCAGAGGGTGGAAAGGAAATGGTGGTGGAAACAATTGAGTGATCAGATATGGATGATGTGACAGTGGTATTAGTGGCTGAGAGAGAGGTAGAGATGAATAAGAGATCCAAAGAGTTACCCGCTGTGTGGGCAGGTAGGTTATGGACAGAGCGGAGAGTGTGGTCACTAAGAAAAGACTGAAGTTCAGATTTCTGAGAAGCCGTTGGACAGGGAAGGTTAAAGTCACCTAAGGGGAATGATGTGATATTTAGTGGAAAGAGAATCAAGGAGTTGCCCAAGATCATCAAAGAATGGTCCAGTGGGACTCGGAAGGCGATGGAGATGATGTGAACTGAGTAAGGCAGAGCAATAGTAGAGATGGTGAATTCAAAAAAGGTAGAGGTCGTGGCATTGGAGATTTGTGAGGCATCGAGGCGGGAAGAGAGTAGGTGTCCGACGCCTCCACCTCTGCCAGTCAATCGATGAGACTGCATGAAGTATAGTTTGGAGTCGTGTAGGGCTGCCAAAGTGGTAGTTTCAGATGAAGAAATCCAGGTTTCAGTGATAGCAAGAAGGTCTAGGGGAGGAGAGCTCGAGTGAAAGTAGCCAGTGATAAAGGAGTTGTGTTGCCTACAGACTGAGCATTCCAGAGTGCATTGTTCAGTTGATGGGATAAGGAAGAGTATAGAAGTTGTGTCTCAGAGGAAGAGAGGCGAGGTGGATAGGTGTTAAATGAGGTATGGTTAGCTTGCCGGCTCTGTTCGTTGGAAGGAGGTGGAAGAGAGATGGAGTAGTGGGAGTTTCGAGTTGTGAGTTTTATAAAAGGGATACGAAAGGAGGATGTTGTAGCATTATTGGAGAAAGCGTAGGGAGAGGTGAGTAGGAGGAGCAGCAGGAAGAGCAGGAGTGAATGCATTATAGGTGAGTAGCACAGTGTGGAGAGACAGTACAGTAATTAGGAAGCTCACAGGTGCAGGTGTATGCAAATAGTTGTTTTAGTGGAGTGTTGGAGTTAGATTTGAATGTTGTTTGTGTGCTGTATGCAAGGAATTTTTATGGAAACCTCTGGCAAACAGGGCCTAACAGGGAACACAAAATGAAATGGAGATGGATGTAGTAGCTACCCGTAGCTCTGTCTTCCCTTTGCTCTGGACGCTGGTGTGAATAGATGCCCAAAGGACAGTGCTTATATGCCCAAAGTAACAGGTAGGTAACTTTGTCAGAGGTCACAGGAGAAGTCCCTGGATCGGACCTAGATACTTCTTTTGGACCTCCTGACTTCTGCAGGCAGCCTCAGGCAGATGGATAGAGGGCATCAAGGAGTGGTGGAACACCCTCAAGTACAGTTACTCGCTTGTGTCTGAGCACAAGAAGGAGCCGTCGACCAAAGGTGGAGGAACTGTGACTATGGAATTAGAGAGTCCTGTCAGCCAATGTCGTTGCTCAGATTTCAGGATTCTCTCCAAGGGGGTAGGAGCAGGAACATCTGCAGCTGCTTTGAGTGCAATTAAAATATATTTGACTCTCAATTCCACCTCGATGTGTGTATCTCAGCATATACCATATTAAGAGCCATGTGTCAGTCATGCCCAACACAGCCCCAAGCTGAAAGCACATGTCCCACACAACCAATTCACACATGTCCACCCATTACAGTTTGGGACAAGTGTTAGGGAGAATTTTCATGTCTGTGTCAATTCCTTTTAACCTTAGAGACCCACAGCTCTTTTGCTGGACTCAGGGCTTTTTAATTTTGACTCCTGAGTGAGTGAGACCTTTTTCTCACTCACCCATGTGTTTTCCAGACTATGATTTTCTATGTTCCTTACTGTTTTATGGAGTCTGGTAAACTCCATAGTCATCTGTTTTGCATGTTGACACACAGCACCTTTTGTGCAGTGCCACTGAAAAGTCCCTTGGATTCCTCTTAATGTTTAACTTTTCTTGAGTGAACTACTGTTCCCAATGATAGTAAGATGACCCCTGTCTTACTTACCTTAACATTATGGGTCCAGCGCACACCACCCTATGTGGAGTACTGGGCGGCTACATAGTAATTCCATTAACCTATTTTGTTACACTAACTCACTAACTTGTGAGTTTGAAAAACCCAAACCCCTAACCGTTGTGTTGCCCCCCCTTTTTGGGCAAGCACGCTCTCCGGTCTTCAGACAATCTTTGACAATATCCTATTGGGGGTTATGGATCACTATACACCCCCTTTAGCTGCATTCGTATCAGGCCCCATGTGCACTGTGTACTCCTAGATTACGCCAAATAACATACACCTATCTTACTACCATGGGTAATAACAAATAACACTAAGACACAAAGAAAACACAAAGAATCGATTCAATTTATAACAATGGGATACATTTATTTATATACATACAGCTAAACATAATACATGACAATGCAGGCAGTTTTAATGCTATGTCTAATTTGCACCTTTTATACTTCTGGTGCAAAGCTACCATGCAGTATCTATAAGCCTTTCAGGTTCCTAATGTAAGCCTGTGCTGCAAGTGTGTGGTTCTAATGCAATCTAATGCAAGCGCTAGCATCCATCACCTTCATGGGTAAATCCACACCATCAATCCACACCATCCACACTCTCCTCTCCCAAAGGGGTGTGTGTGTGTGTGTGTGTGTCTGTCTGTCTGTCTGTCTGTTCATATCAATCAATTTAAGCCTAGGCCAAACCCATACTTCCCATTCTGCTGTCTTTCCAGCCAGGCCTCAATCAGTCAGTGGCAGGCTGCAAGACTGCCAACTGCCAAGCACTCTCTCTGCCTCCTCGATCTCATCAAGGCCCATCAGTCTGCTGCACCAAGCACCATATCCAGCCAACTCTCTCTCTGTGGCTCTCCCGATCTCTCTGGCCAACTCTCGATCTCTCGTGCAGTTCCCTCTCGTGCAGACTCCCACAACTCTCCAGTCTCCTCATAACTCTTCCTCTCTCCTCTCTCCCTCTCTCTCTCCAGCCCTCCTGGTTATAGTCTCCAATGACGCACACATCACTATGGTGACATACATTCTATAAGCTAAGAGTGTCTAAGAATGTCTCTCCCTCAGCGTTTAGCAAAATGCCTGCCTGTCTCCTTGTGTGTTACTTGTCTCGGCATGTCCTGTTACTGCGTGTCAAAGTGACATTGGAACATCATATCTTTCTTTCATGGCCTTCCGAGTATGTTGCGAAATACATCATCTATTCCCTGTTTCTCCATTCTCTCCACTGTAGGCTTCACTCTGCATTACAAAATGCTCTTAGGCCCCATCCCTCACATGCAAAAGGCACCTCTCCATCTCTCCATAGTCACTCCCTGGGCGCAGCCCACACCTTTGGGTTGTCTCCGCGAAGCACACCAGCCAAGCTGATAAGCTTCCTAGGCCGTCTCTACTAGGACAAGAGTCCATGTTATCTGTCTCTCTCTGCCAATGTTTACAAAACAATTCTCCGCACTGAGCCCAGTCTCTTTCTCCATCAGCAAATGGATTCAAATGCCAGCCTAATGCTTTCTAGCGTTAACCGCAAATCCAGGCACTATAAAGCAACTCCTTCTAAATAACTCAACATACATACATACATACCAAACATATCTCTAAATGTGTCTCTACAAAGCATAACAATGTGTGAATGGCTTTTCATGCATTTCAAATATGACAGTGTGTGTGTGGTGCAAGCAATGCATTTTCTCTCTCAGCCTAAGTGCTATATCTAATGCAAACATAAATACATAGCATATCATATTGTATCTCTAAAACACTACATGGCACTTCAGATATATGGCAGTGCAAGTGTCATTCTATTTCAAATGGCAAAGTGCAAAGTGGCAGCATGTTTCTCTATCATTCTAAATGGCAAGCACTATATACATACAATATCATTCTAAAAGCATATTGCAAATGCATACAAAGGTGGCAGTCTAATATGTGGACAGTGTCTACTTCAGCAATGTACTAATCAGAACTAAACAGAATGCAATAATGGAATGATTCCATAGCAAAGATTCTAATTATTCTAACAGTGAGTCTAATAATGGGTAATGGTTCTCTACAGATAGTACCTATTCTTCTAATGGGTGTTATGATTTCTACTAATGATAACAATCCCGGGCTTCTCATTTTATCCAATTCCACAGAATGGCTTGTGGCAGTGGTTTCTTTTTGACTACCTAGTGATATGTATCTGCAGGCTGATACCTCAGCTGCAGTGCTGCACCAAAGGGTGACCATTTTCTCAAAATGTCCCTGTCTTCTTTTTTCGCCATTTCTTGTTAGTTAGTTTCTTCTGGGCGCTTACTCTGTTGTTTGCATCAGGTTTGAGTCCTTTGTGTGTCTTGCCTTTGGCAGATTTCAGCCCTGAAGCCTGGAAAGGCAGGAAGTCAGGGAGGGTCGCAAAACTCTAGGTGTGCCTGAGTGAAACCAGTTCCAAATGGCCGGCTGGCTTTCCTGCTGTGTGATTGACAGCCTAGGGCTGTGAATGAATGGGAACTTGAATAAAAAGTGAGGGTTTTGGGACTAAGGGGAGAGTCGACCACTGGAGGACAACATCTGAAGCAGAAGACGAGAGAAGACTCCAGCAGCACCCTCCTGGACCGCGAAGTGCCCGGCGAAGCCATGCAGCTATGCTGACCCTGTGTTTGAATCGACAGGGAAGACCCCTAAAGGACGACTTCCTCCCTTAGGCTGGTGGGACCAACTAGCCTAAAGAAAAACTCTTTTGGCACAACCCCGACTTGCTGCGACTTTCCGAGGCTGCAGAAGTCCAATACCCGGGGTACCACAACCACTTGTGATTGCCCTGTCTTCCGAAGTCCAAATCCGGCCAGATCTTCATGGGCATCCAGAGGACCCTACAGAACCAAGAAATCCACATCCAGAGTCCCCTCACCAGAGTCCAGGAAATCCTAACCACAGCTTTTTGTTCTCCTTTTGCACTCAGAAAAAGGCGCCAAAACCACAAAGAGCCGCCGAATCAACGGAAATCCATTGCTACCGAGTCCCTCTATCGAGGGCTGCCACAGGAGCTGGCCAGACGTCCTCCCTTTCGTCACCACGAACAAGGACCAGGAACAAGGGTCTACTGCATTGCATCGTGAAGGCAACCAGCTGGAACACTTTCTTCATTTTCAAAGTACTGTGGGCCTTGGGGCATTGTATCCTTTTACCATATGGATTGCTTCCTACCTTTGGGAGTGCCATTTAACCCAACACCAAGTCGACCTCAACTTACCTGCCTTGGCCTTACAGCTTGTGCTTTCTAAAGTTGACTCCTCTTGAGTTGCTGTGATTTCTCTTTTGAACACTGACTATTTAAGAACATTTTTCTAAAAGAAGAGCATCAGAACTTTGACTTTGTCCATTTGACTTTGGCTGTCCTGGTTCACTAAAGGCATCCTTCTATTGGCTTTGACAGTGCTTGTTCTGTTACAGGACTTAAATGTTGAACATTTTAATGCTGGGCTAATTGACTGCCTACATCCCTTTGGGAGAATCTAACTGTTCTTATAACCTATCAGTCTGTTCTAATCTAACCCTAACCATTCCTTCCTGAAAAACTCAATATTGCAAAGGTGATACTATATAAATGTTATACTGACCTCAAATGAAATCACCTCTGGGTTCTGGAACATATGTAACATATGAATGACTTAATCACCTGATTTATTGTTCACTTTCTTAATTGAATCCTAACTTGGTATTAATGTTACAGCTAATTACTGCTTTTTAAAGAATGCTTTAAATATCTTTGGGGGTCATTCCGAGTTTGGAGGCAGCCATGGTGCTATTAGCACCATGGCTGCCTCCAAACCCCGGTCCGGGTCCGGTCTGACTGAATGGGGACTTACCGGGTCATTCCGACCTTGCCTTGAAGCGCTTTGAAACACATTGTGTATAGGCGCTATATAAATAAACTATCATATCATATCATAGCATTTTGGTGCTGGACTGCCCATCTGGGTGGGACAAAGACTGATATGCAAATGGATATTTCCCATCTGTGAAAGGTACAGTGAGCAAAAAGTAATGGCTGGGAAAAAAAACACAGAACAGGTTATCATACCATGTTCTTTCTGGAGAGGGTCGCCTGCTACCTTTTTTGAAAAACACAGGTCTATGGAGTACTTCAAATACTTGGGTCACTCACAAAATCCTCTTAATGCATGCAATTGTGCAGCACCCTGGACTTGACACAACAATTTAATAGTGCAAAATACTTTGCGGTTCACTTTTAATAACATGTAGCACCTTGAAACATGACCGGGTTATACACTTGGCACTATACTGAACATGAAATTTTATTTAAATATTCTGCAACACTTTTCTATTTGCAAAAGCAATTTCACACATGCAGTGATCTGTATTTTTAACTCGCTGCACGCTTGGCAATGTTTTACATAATTGAAGCACAACAGAGTTTTAAGAACAAACACTTTTCATATATAAAGAACCCCTCTTCCTTCACTCCTATACGATGAAGAATCTCTCTTCTATCACAAGTCACTTTCTCACTTTCTGCAGAGAAGTGATTTTAAATCAGACTTCACTCTGTTTAACTTTGGCAAGCTACTTTTCCTATGTGTAAGAGGATTCAATTCAACACTACAGCTAAGTCAATGCCTAGTCTGGGATACTGAATGGAAACCCTTATTGATATATCTTTATGTCCAGTTCATGAGTTCTGGATGACTACCCCTATATAACACCCCTCTCTTAGAATCCCCCTGACCCCACTGAGCCAAGAAGTAGTTCTGTTTTGCAAGTTTAAAAGGTTTATTTGAGAAATAAAACAAAATATAGATACCACGCTTTTATAATAAATTAATAATCGATATCGCCCTTATAAATATAATGTTAATCAACAATGGGTAATCTGACACTAGCACACTTCTTTATAATCAATGAGGAGTTGGTAATTCACCCCCCTCCCCTATGCAATGTAAGAAATGGAAGGAGATGGAAAGAGGAGCACACAGTTCTCAGGAATGCAATCAAATACAATACGAAATTCAGTTCCCCCCAGCAAGCTTAGAGGAACCAGGTAGGAGTTTGAAACACAGGCCCAAAATGCTTTTAAATGTGATGGCAATGGATGGGAAAATGTGCCAACTGATTTTAATTCACTCTAGAGATTCAGGGTGAGTGGGAGATGCGTGTTGGTATTAGTTCAGGCTCACTTTAGCAATGCTCTATGAGTTATTACCAAGTTGCAAACGGATTTTAACAAAAGAAAGAATGGAGCTGCTATTTTGACAAGTGGAGAAATTGAGCCAAAATCGCAAATCGCAGTAAATTTCGCGAGTGTGTGAATCGTGATTGCGGAAAAAGTATAAGGAGTAGGAAGTCGGAAGTAGGAAGTCGATTCTAAGCTTTCAGAGGAAAGTTAAATTTCGTTCCTAGCCCAAACGGTTCCAGAGATACGGACGATTAAATAAAGGTAGTTTTTCGGATTTAAAGTAAACTCAAAATGACAGGTGACAGCTTGCAGCTGCAGAATAGACAGGTGACAGTTGTGCATCTTTAAAAATGACAGATGATACGATTTCTAGGAGACAGTTCTACTTAGGTTAAAACAGTTTGGATTAGATTATTTTAGCTAAGAGATTGGTTCTGCACAGTTCTGCTAGGTACTCACAATATAAATTTGAAATAGGCCTCGCCACGGATCTGGTCAGGTTTTGGACTGGACTCCGGTTCTGGTCTCGGCACTTCACAGTGATCTGGGTCAGCTCTCTGGTTCTGCTCACAGCGGTCTGGGTCACTCTGGATCTCTGGTCTGGTCTCTGGCAATTGTTCCTGGCAAAAGAATTCAAACAGCTCGCCCGGCTGTGGAATAGTTCGCAAATGATTTTAAGGTTGCTGAGGCCTGCTAAGAAGAGTTCTCAGTTTGTGGGTTTAGGCCCTTGCTTTAAGTTCTGAAGTAAAGTTCTGGTCTTTGGAGATTGATGGATTTGAAGTCTGGATCTCTGGATGTGAAGTCGTCGGTCAGCATGCTCCGCAGCAAATGGAATTGAATCCTCTACCTGTCCCAGCAGTCTCTTTTTATGTGTTTTGAAAATGGGTGTGTGCCTGGGCCTAGCTAAGCCTGCCCCTCTCTACTTGTCATTGGCCCAATTCTCCCCTCTCCCATGATTGGGGGAAGGAAATGGATTGTCAGCATGATGAAGTCTGTTTATGGGTCAGAGGATCCTCCCCTGGTCAGTTTGCCCACAAATCTATATTTGATTCAAATACATCCTTCCCAGATATACAATTTGTTGAAATTACATGTGCACATTATATATTCCTTATGGTCCATGCTTGTCCGCCTCTGATCTTCCTGGGGGCTTGCATTCAAAAATGACAACATTTTGCGCTTTTTAACTGGTTTTGCAATATCGGACTTTTACCCAAAATTACACACCTGTGCGCAAGGAGTATGGACATTAATTGATGAAGTGTCAAATTTTTAACATGCAGACATTTGGAGTGAGACCCTATTTTCCGCTAGCAACCCCCCAGGATACACCACAGGGTCCTAACGCCTCTCAAAATGTTCACAGAAAAATCACAAAAATAATGATATTACTTATATAATTCTGACAAGTCCGCACTATGAGTTATCTATCTTTTTAAAATTATGCCCTGGTCAAAAAGGGGTGTGGCTTCCCACATCACAGGGTGGAATAACTGGTTTATCCACTTCCCCCAAGCTCAGCTGCTAGCAGAGGCACTGCCCCTCCCAGTTTCCCCTAAGAGGAAGCCACTTTTACGACGCCCCCAATATAACATTTGCCTGAGTCCAGGACAGGCCTTTGTTCAACTCCCCGTAGTCCCCAGCTGCCACTCCCCTTTCAATCAACAGGGCCATGTGACCTCAGGATGCAGCCAGGCCTGGCAGGGAACACAGCTGTTGATCCAGTTTCAATTCCTGTCGGGGGTAGTTGTCAGGCAGAATCCAGTTTCATTAAGCCAGGTTTCAGCTAAATGTCACTTTTTGTTCCCAGTTTTCTACATTCAAATCAAACTGACAATTTTTACCTATACATGAAATAATTACTTCCTTCAAGTCATTTCAGAATATAGTTTTACATTGTATCCACCTCTTAGCAAGTCTTTCCTTGGTCTGGTTTTGTTTCATTTGTTCAGTTTTACACAAAAGTCTGGTGGTTTTAAAACGCCGGCTTTCTGATAGTGGTGAGTACTGGTAATGCAACCATTTTTGAGATTAAGAAAATGAATTCCCCAGAGTTCTGAGTTGCTTTTTTTTGCAATCAGCATTGCCATTCCCAATGGTTTCAGGCTACTGTGTGTGTCGCCCACTGGTGGTTTTAGGCAGTGCCCTCCTGTGCTCACAACATAGGCAAAAATGGGTGGCAGCCTATTCTTCATGTTTTCCCTGTGCACTCTCTGGGGAGTTCTGGCCATCATGATGTTTTCCATGCCAGTACTGCACTGTTTTATTGTAGGGCTTGGATGCATGGGTAAAAACATCCCACAAGCCCCCCCTCTTGGGATGGCCATTCTGTCCTTTCACTGATGGAACTCGCAAGATCTGGGATGTTCGCCTCCTCTTCTTCCAAATTCCATAGGTGGCACAGTTCAGCATCTTTTCCTCCCTCCAGTCGATCAATCAGTTCTCCTTGCTGGTCCTGATGGGAGGATTGGGCGGTACCCCAGGCCCCTTGGGTCTCTGCTCCCGGTCTCCGGATCGTCCTCCTTGGCCAGTCTCCAGGTTTCATCTCTCCTAGGATGATAAAGCAAAGCGGCAATACACATTCCTAGACATTTTTCCACCACTATTAATGGTGTGGCGAACATATACATTTTATGAATCAGAAGATATGAACATATACATTTGCTTTTTTAACTTAGGAGACAAGAACATATATATATATATATATATATACAAGGATCACAGAATTTTATATGCTATATGTGGAATATTTTAGGGTTGGAACTGAATTACTCTGGAGCGGCCCCCTCTGGGATTCCAGTGGATTCCTCCAGTTGTTGCAGAGTGTGCCTGGGATGGCAACACTTTAGCTGATTTATATGTACCCACTTGTCTTCCCCCTCTGCCAAACCGCCTTTGGGGATGCGGATCTTGTAGGCCACAGGGGAGATTTTGTCTATCATTTCAAATGGTCCCTTCCATGTAGGCAAGAATTTTCGCTGTTTGGCCTGGTTCCTTTGGAAATTGTATAGATAGACCCGATCACCCACCTTATATTCCTTTCGGGTAGTTTTTAAATCATAGTGGGTCTTCGTGCTCTCGGCTGATCTTTCTAGATTTCGCTGAGCATAGGCAAAAGCATGCTGAAGGTGTTTCCTTAAATTCTCCACATACTCATGAGTTGTGGAGGCATTTATCAACGTTTGCTCCTGGGTTCTGTAGAGCAAATGCTGGGGAAGCTCCATCTTGCGTCCAGTCATCAACTCAAATGGTGACATTTTGGTTGCAGATGAAGGGGTAGATCTGATGGCCATTATCTCTCCACTGCTCCAGAAGAAGCTGGCCGGTAAGCAATATGCAGCTTTCTTTTGACCCCCAGTATCTCCCACATCTTTGTCATTACTTCACTGGTGAAGTGGCTACCCCTGTCTGAATCAATCCTTTGAGGTAGACCAAAACGGGAAAAGATGTGGTTAATCATCAGGGCAGCTGCTGTTTCTGCCTTGCAGTATGGTGCCGGGAGACATTCCACCCACTTGGTAAACAAGACACCCCTTCAAGTATTGGTCGAGGTCCTGCCCCATGTGTGGCCAGTATGCAACCTCTCTTAAGATTTCCAGTGTTGTGTGAAACCCCCTATGACCGGCGGTGGCCACATCATGGGAGTGACTTAACATCAGGCTTCGGAATGAGGTAGGAACCACCCACTGATCGTGGCCAGCTTTGGATTTCCTTACCAGCAAACCGTCTTGGATTCGGAACATTTTTGGACATTTCATCAACACTCTTAGGTCCTCTTTCCCAATGTAATCGGTATCCGTCAGGGGAAAGTTCTCAGGGTCCTCAAGGTGTTGGTAAAACCTACCAATAATTGGATCCCCCTTCTGAGCTGTAATTAAATCAGCATCAGGGGTCTCCTTACTCCATTGTGCAGTTGAAAGATCATTGTGAGCTTTTGTCTGGGACCTAGTGATAGCAGTGACCTGGATTTCCCCCAACAGGGACTCTATTTCTATTAGATCCCCTTGGATGGCCCCGGTTTTGGCCAGCTGATCAGCTAAGTCATTTCCAGTTTTGTCTGGTCCCTCTACTTTGGAATGACCCTTGATCTTTTTCCAGTAGATGGTCATCCCATTCGATGTGACCAGATCATCAATATTTTGGATTAACTTCCCATGTTTCAGGGGTTTGTTATTAGCGCATAACATGCCTCTGGTTTTCCAGTTGACCAGGTGCTCCACGAACCTGTTCCGTATATAATCCGAATCTGTGATTATGACCAGTTTGTGGAGTTGATGCTGGACAGCAGTGAGGATGGCCTGATGCACAGCCATCAATTCTGCCACCTGACTACTTCGGGGACCAATTTTGTATCCAGCGGAGGGTTCTGGGAACTGTCACGGCTCGCTCCCTTCGCTCCCGTTCACGCCACTTGGGGGCATGTTTTGGGGTTTCTTCCCTACTGGACATTTCCTCCGAACCTTATGCTACAGTGTCCCGATGAATTGGGAGCGCTAAAACCTTATTTCCCAAATTACTTCCCTTCCGGATCCGTTCCAGGTTTTTGGCAGCCAGCATGCTACTGCTACTTTAATCAAATGACTATGCTTCCCAGAAAGCCTGGCTCACTGCCTCACCTCCTCCCTTGCAGGACAAGGCTGGGTGGAGGATAGGCAACACCTGTGGCTGCAGGTGCAGCAGGCGACACGCCTGAGGGGTGTGCTCGTTAAGCAGCTTTAAAAGCCTCAGTTTGCTTCAGTCCAGCGCTGGTCATTGTTGCAGCGTTCCTGTTCTGACTGGTCCCTTGTTCCTGGTTCCTAGTTTTTGTTCCCAGTTTCTAGTTAGTGTTTCTTGTTCCTTGTGCTGGAAATTCGTATTTGTATGCCTAATTGATTTCTGCCTTTTGGAAATCCCTTTCTCCCTTTCTCTGTCTGCAGGCAGCCTTTCTCTGAGCTTTCCTTTTGCTGTAGCCCAATTGCCTGTGTTCACTGTTTCCTAGAAATTGTCCTTTGCTACTGAAAGACTTGTTGCATTAATCTTTCCTTTACAGGTTTAGTTTCCTGCCCTTTCACCTTGGATGGGTGGGAAAGTTTCCCTTTTGATATCGTTTTCACTGCTCCTGATCCTTGCCTTCTATTGGGATCCATGCCATGTTTTCCTTTACACTTTTACATTTATTTCCTATTTTATTATTAGGTGTGGGAAGCCGTTGTAACTAGCTCCTATGTGATTATCTTTTGTTTTCCACACTGTACTACACTTTTACATTTATTTCCTATTTTATTATTAGGTGTGGGAAGCCGTTGTAACTAGCTCCTATGTGATTATCTTTTGTTTTCCACACTGTACTATTCCTTCTTGCCTTTTGACTTGGGTTTAGGTATTTAGTCATCCTCACTCTTTGCCTTTACTGCCTTCTGGGTTCTTGTTTGATTTACAGGGTTGTGGGTTAGTACTGACTTTTGAGTGGTCTTTCCGGTCCTCGTGAATACGGACATCCAAGTGGTCTTTCCGGTCTTCGTGAGTACTGACATTCAAGTGGTCTTTCCGGTCCTCGTGAATACGGACATCCAAGTGGTCTTTCCGGTCTTCGTGAGTACTGACATTCAAGTGGTCTTTCCGGTCCTCGTGAATACGGACATCCAAGTGGTCTTTCCGGTCTTCGTGAGTACTGACATTCAAGTGGTCTTTCCGGTCCTCGTGAGTACTGTTTATAATTGCCTTATTCAGTATTCTACAGATTGTCAGTTCACAGAATCTGTCCTTGCTTGCCCGCTACGTGGGTTTAGCGCTGTCAGTATCTGTAAGAGCATAGTGGGTAAAGAGTTTGCCGACTTCCCTTTCAGTCATAAGGAGGTCCTAAGTGTTTACCCCACATCCCTTTTCCTATATTGGTAATACTGTTTTACCCTATTGACGTTCCTGGGTTTTACATATATACACAAGACTTGGGTATTAGATACACGTTGTTAGATTCAGAGTTGTTCACAGTGCAACTGTGTGCACTTTCCCTTTTGCCATAGTATGCCTTCTTCCTTTCTTAACAGAATGACCAGCCCTTCTTCCCGTTTGTATACGGCCAGATCAAGAAAGAAGGGTAGCAAGGCTACTAAAAAATGTGTACAGAAAGTTTTGACTACGTTTGCCTGTGATAATCAAAACACTGATCCAGACTTAAATGAACTCCTTGACACGAATGGGTATTTACGTGCAAAATATTATACCCATCGCCTGGCCCATCATACATTGCCTGATCCTAATTCTGTTTTTAATTTTGATCCGGATATGTCCGCACAAGCCTTAGCAGCGGAAAATAAAACACTGTTAGATTTACTAAATATGAGTACATCTGTTGTTGAACCCCATGATTCCGGTTGTGCTTTACCTCAGATTGAACAGTTTCATGATTCAAACATAAAGAAGGAAGGGGTTCATTACATAACTTCTGTTTTCAGCCCTCAGCCAACTGCTTACTCCTCTGCACAAGTACTTACTGTAGTCCCTAATGTCAAGAGGTCTGATGTCAGTAGTTTACTTAAGGGTAACACAGACCAAGTCGGTAAGCGAGAGTATAGATCACAAGACCTGCAAGCAGTAAATGACGATGTACAATCAGTACACGTCCAGATGACAAGGGCAGGTTCCAGCCCCGATGCCACCATACCTTCCCTTGTGACTACTGATAGGGATGTACAGTTAAGCCTGGGCATGTTAAGAGTTGAATTTGAGGAATTAAGACGAGAATACATCAGTTTACTAGAGGAGAATAAAACTTTACGATTTTTTCTGACTACACCTCAAACTTTATCCGTTGATGAAGTGAATACTGTTCAATCTCTGAGTGAGGAGGTTTTAGTAGGTCATGATACTTGTCAATATGATAAACCTATTGGGAGTGAAAGTCCTCTTTCTTGTACAGCACTTATTCAGAGCACAGATTCTGACAATTGTTCTACCGTTTGTCAGGAATTGCTGTTAGTAGAAGATTTACAAGTCACTCCTTTGCCTAAGAATTCCTCTCTAGCAGTCAGTCATAATTCAGAGTTTGAACACATACATGCTTCTGTATTCCAAACACAATCCACAATGGTTGCGTACACAGAATCAGTCATTACTGTAGGCTTAGGTTCAGCCCTTGATCCAGCTGCTGAGACTGAAGTAAACATTCAAGCTGATGTGGAAAACGATGCTACCTCTGTGTTCACTCCTCCTTCTGCCAGATTTTGTCACAATGAACAATCAAAGACAGTACATAATTCTTGTTTTGATGGACTCATTCCACAGTATACTAAAACAAGGACCAGGCAAGCGATTCCTGAACTGTTGATTGATAATCTGCCACCTTCAGAAGTTAAGACAGAGGAATGGTCAATTGACGAAATCCTGATTAACAGAGACTTTACTATGGTGATTCCTCTGGTTGATTTTGATTTCTACAAAGGAAGAGACTCTGTGTCATCCACTAAGGAGAGGGACGGCAGGGGTACAGCTCAGACTTTGGTTACTGGTGCCAAGGGGTCAACTGCCTTAAAGGGGCTTTCCATTCCTGAACCACAAGTGTGTCTGTCGACTTCTGGGACTTCAGACTGTCCTCCTACTACCATTGACTCTTCAATAATTCTGTCCACAGCTCTGCAGTCATCGTTGGCACACGGATCTTCGATCAACAAAAAAGTGCTATGTCTGCCAGTCACCCAAGAGCCTTCACCATGTATGCAGTCAGAGCCAAAGACCTTGAAAAGTTTGTCTTCAGCTAACAAGACGACTCCAGCTTGCATGCCCTCAGCCTCAGAATTTCCTCTGGCATGTTTGTCTTCGGCTACAGTGACTCATCCAGCAGATTATCCTTCAGCCATGGAGCCTCCGGTAGTACATTCTAAGTGCATGTCTTCGGTCCCAGAGCCTACTGCTAGTTTGGCTTCAGTTCATGAGAGACCTGTATCCTGCTCAGCCTCGCTGCCAATATCGGAGGTGTACCTGTCTACACTGTCGGATCCTGCTGCATATTCTTCTGCTCCAGAGATTCCTCCTGAATCCCAACCATTTACTGATGAACGTCCATCTTGCCCTTCTTATGCTTTATGGGGATCACGAGAATGTCTGCCTTGTACACAAAACAATTCTCCCAACTACTTGACTGTAGCATCAGTGCCTCCCAAATATGCAACATCTGAGCCTGAGACTTCTGCCAGCTCTCTCTTCAGAAACATCAAGCCGGCTCACGACTCGGGAGGGCCTTACATGCGAGGCCGCTGGACTTGCCTGGAGTATCACGAGAGAGAAACGGATGCCATCCGCCACGGCCCAGTCACCGAACGAGTAGCCGACCAGGATAGCGGGCTGGACGGTCCGCGTTTGGAGTCCGGTTTGGATCAACCGCTTGACAACCCTTTTGTTGCCGGATCCCACATGAGCCTGAGGGAAGGGACGGGCACGGCCCTCCAGCTGCAGCGCCAGTTGGGTGCTAGTAGCCAAAGGAGGGGAATGTCTGCTGCAGTTCAAGATGTGCCTGTTTTTGCTCCCGCTGTTAGTATGCCTGATGTTCCGAGTACTGTGTCTAACACTCCTATCAGTATGCCAAACGTTCCTGCGGTTGTATCCCACGTGCAACAAGGTGGCTACTTGACTGGCTACATGACTGTCAATGGGAGTGCCAGCCTCGTACAACCCATTGGATCTCCAGACCTCCAAGGCATGGAATTTATGCAGGCGAATCTTTGTCACTTTCAACCACAAACCTTTACCCAGATGGATGACAGAGTATCCGAACCTCTACCTCAGCCGCCACCTTCCTCTTCCGAACATAAACATTTCCTGAAACCTGCTGTTTCCTCACCTCCTGTGTGTCCGCTCTCGGCAGTGAGGCTAACAGAACTTCTACCGTTGTCTAAGGCAT
Source organism: Ambystoma mexicanum (assembly GCF_040938575.1). Lineage (NCBI taxonomy): Eukaryota > Metazoa > Chordata > Amphibia > Caudata > Ambystomatidae > Ambystoma > Ambystoma mexicanum. Next base: position 815,759,401 of record NC_090922.1, read on the forward strand.
GTAGCACCAGCCTGCCTCTCTCCTCAAAGATGTATGCATATCCTCTTCCAGTGACTAAGCTTCCTGGACCTTCCAACTCTGTTTCGGGTCCTGCAAGTCCTTCATGCCTTTCTTCGACCCATGAGTCTCTTCCTCACCGAAAACCCGCCTATGGCTCTTATAGACTGCGGCCTGATTCTATTCATTCCAGTCCTTCTGCTTCTGCCCGTGGTTCGTCGTTTCCGTCAGTGCCACTTCTGAAGACAAAGCGCTCCTGTCATGGAAAGAAGATGTTTTGTGCGAGTTACGGCCGCCTGGAGTCGGCCGTGGGAGGGGTATAGTGTCACGGCTCGCTCCCTTCGCTCCCGTTCCCGCCACTTGGGGGCATGTTTTGGGGTTTCTTCCCTACTGGACATTTCCTCCGAACCTTATGCTACAGTGTCCCGATGAATTGGGAGCGCTAAAACCTTATTTCCCAAATTACTTCCCTTCCGGATCCGTTCCAGGTTTTTGGCAGCCAGCATGCTACTGCTACTTTAATCAAATGACTATGCTTCCCAGAAAGCCTGGCTCACTGCCTCACCTCCTCCCTTGCAGGACAAGGCTGGGTGGAGGATAGGCAACACCTGTGGCTGCAGGTGCAGCAGGCGACACGCCTGAGGGGTGTGCTCGTTAAGCAGCTTTAAAAGCCTCAGTTTGCTTCAGTCCAGCGCTGGTCATTGTTGCAGCGTTCCTGTTCTGACTGGTCCCTTGTTCCTGGTTCCTAGTTTTTGTTCCCAGTTTCTAGTTAGTGTTTCTTGTTCCTTGTCCTGGAAATTCGTATTTGTATGCCTAATTGATTTCTGCCTTTTGGAAATCCCTTTCTCCCTTTCTCTGTCTGCAGGCAGCCTTTCTCTGAGCTTTCCTTTTGCTGTAGCCCAATTGCCTGTGTTCACTGTTTCCTAGAAATTGTCCTTTGCTACTGAAAGACTTGTTGCATTAATCTTTCCTTTACAGGTTTAGTTTCCTGCCCTTTCACCTTGGATGGGTGGGAAAGTTTCCCTTTTGATATCGTTTTCACTGCTCCTGATCCTTGCCTTCTATTGGGATCCATGCCATGTTTTCCTTTACACTTTTACATTTATTTCCTATTTTATTATTAGGTGTGGGAAGCCGTTGTAACTAGCTCCTATGTGATTATCTTTTGTTTTCCACACTGTACTACACTTTTACATTTATTTCCTATTTTATTATTAGGTGTGGGAAGCCGTTGTAACTAGCTCCTATGTGATTATCTTTTGTTTTCCACACTGTACTATTCCTTCTTGCCTTTTGACTTGGGTTTAGGTATTTAGTCATCCTCACTCTTTGCCTTTACTGCCTTCTGGGTTCTTGTTTGATTTACAGGGTTGTGGGTTAGTACTGACTTTTGAGTGGTCTTTCCGGTCCTCGTGAATACGGACATCCAAGTGGTCTTTCCGGTCTTCGTGAGTACTGACATTCAAGTGGTCTTTCCGGTCCTCGTGAATACGGACATCCAAGTGGTCTTTCCGGTCTTCGTGAGTACTGACATTCAAGTGGTCTTTCCGGTCCTCGTGAATACGGACATCCAAGTGGTCTTTCCGGTCTTCGTGAGTACTGACATTCAAGTGGTCTTTCCGGTCCTCGTGAGTACTGTTTATAATTGCCTTAGAATCCAGGAAGTAATTCGGGAATTACTCACATTTCCGGCCCAGATTCTGTCACTTTGGAGATATTGCGGAGGCTGGTGTGGAGTTTCCACTATGATGTGTTCCCCTGGATAAACGGGCGGTAATTCTTCAATGCCCACACCGTTGCCAGGAGTGCCTTCTCACAATCGTTGAATTTTTCCTCCACCGAGGATAAAGTTTTGCTCGCATAGGAGATTACTTTATTGACCTTGTCATGCTTTTGGTATAATACTGCCGTCAAGCACGTATTAGAGAACCCCGTCTCCAGGAAGAACTCCTTGTTTCTGACAGGGTAAGCTAGGCAAGACGCTTGTGAGAGGCTTCTTTTGAGTTGTCTTACCGCCTCAGATTGTTCTGGACCCCATTCCCACTTGACCCCCCCCTTCAAGAGATGAATCAGGGGTCTAGTGATCTCTGCGTAGCCTTCAATGAACTTTCTGCTGTAATTAGTCAGTCCAAGGAGGCTCCTTAGTTCCCGCAGAGTTGTGGGGTCTTTCAGTTTCTGGAGTGCTTCCACTTTCTTTTCTTGGGGACAGAGACCCTGAGGAGTAATCTCATGCCCCAAGAAATTAACACGGGTTCTACACCACTGTGCTTTCTGAAAGGAAAGTTTTGCTCTGGCGGCCCTCAACTGTGTCAGAACATAACGGATCTCCGCTATGTGTTCCTCCACAGATGAACTTTTGATGAGGACATCATCTACATAAGCCAGGTTACCCCTCGCACCCAGGTCAGGCATGGCCTTATGTAGGAAAATGTTGAATTCATTGCCGGAGTTGAGGTATCCGGAGGGAGTCTGGGTCCATGTGTACTGCTGGCCCCCAAAGGTAAAAGCCAGTTTGTATTGGTCCTCCCTACTGACAGGCACGGTCCAGTATCCATTGGTCAGGTTTTTTGCTGTGAATACCTGTGACCCCTGAATCTGGGCCGGCCCTTGGTCAATGTAGGGCAGAGGCCATCGGGAAGTATGGACCCGTTTGAGAGCTCCCTAAGGTCGGCGCAGAGTCTCCACTGGCCGTTTGGCTTCAATATTCCCAGCACCGGATTATTGAAAGTGCCGTGGACTGGACGGATTATTCCCCGGGACTCAAGGTTCTTAATTATTTCAGTAAGGGACTCCATGGATGCGAGGGGCAAGCGATAATGCTTCACAAACACTGGAGTCATTCCAGGGTCCGTGGGAATTGTTGTGGTGTGGATGTCGGTGCGACCACAGTCATATGAGTCTACCGCAAAGAGATCTTGGAAATCCAAGAAAACTTGTTTCAACTTTTGCTTCTGTTCCAGAGTCACACAGGCATCAGCTAGGTTGACTCTCTCTTCCACCATCTGCCTGAAGCCTGGAAAGACTTCTGGTTTGGCTATCTCAGCGGCCTCCTCCAGCTGGGTGGAGAAGTCCCTGGTCAGAGTGCTGATTTGGACTGGAGGCTTCAGGTGGGAAAGGCAGCCCTCATGGACCTGGAAAATCACCTCATCCCTCCGGAAGTCACAAGTCGCATCTTCCTTACCATAAGGGCAAGACGTGTACACCAGGAAGTTCCCCCCATGCCGGGTGAAAATCCTGTCTGGTGTTATATTGTCCTCACTGTCACTGTCAACACAGTCCTTGGAGATTGGTCCTAACAGTTCATTTCCTAAATCAATGGAGAAATGTCGGTCATCAACCGCCATTCCAATAATGCTGCCTGCGGCTAGAGTAATACTCTTTAAGTCGCTGTTATCCACCTCTATTGGAATGGTGTCATGTTCTATATTGACTGATGGTGTTGGGTTTACCCCTAACCCTTGCTGTTGGAGAGAAGCATTTAGATGAATATAAGCATCAGGGTTTTTCAATTTTTGTCCTCTTTTAACTTTCACTTCCAGGGAGAATTGTCGGGTCCTTTCTGAGATGGTGACTTCCTCTTTGATCTGAATTTCAACTGCATAAGGTAGCAATTGAGCTGACCTAAATGCTTTTTCTGGATCATCAAAGCCCATGGGATTATCCGCTAATCGGGACCAAGCTTTGAAGTTTATTAGGTCCAAACTAATGGCAAAGCGATTGAGAATGTCACTGCCTAAGTAAAAGGCGGCAGTGACGTCTCGTACGACCCAACAATTATGGACTATGCTCTTGTTGCCAATGGAGATTTTGAGCATACACCTGCTTGGCAGGAGATGTTTGGAATTAGGTGCTTCCAGGTCCATTTCCCATTTGTCTATCAGTTTGAATGTGGGAATGGCTGGATCTTTTGGGAGTTGGCAGAACATGGCTTCGCTGATGAAGCTCTTACCGTTGTTCACACACACTCTAGCGAGAACAGAGTCCTTCCCATCATTTAACTGAACAGGGATGAACAACTGATCTCCAATTTGCTGAATATCAGCCAGGCCCTGAGCTGATTTCACATCTTTCTGGACTATAGGAGTGGGAGTGTCTGATTGTGGATTGGTGAAGAATTTCAGGGTGCTTCCTTCCAGTGTGGAATACCACCTTAAACTGGAAGGAAGGTTGATTTTCAGAAATAGAGAGGACCCCCCATCACCAGTCTGTTGTCCTACTGCTATTACTGTCACGTCTGGAGTTTGGTTGTTCTGGAAGTGAAATTCTACTTGGTCAGATTTTTGTTCAACCATGTGGCAGGTGCCTTTTAAACTAACATGGTTGACACTCTGTTTTAATTTTATGGGTCGGCTAGTCTGGGTCCAGAGGACCTTGTTTACACAATTTATTAGGGGTGACAACCTTCTCAGGAGGTCATTCCCTAGTAAACAAGGGGTGCCCTCTGGAGTCACTACTATGACCGGGTGTTTCACCTTGTGTCGCCCAATTTTAATGTCCAAGTCTGCAGTCCTCTCAACGGGAATTTCCTTCCCGTCAAAGTTCTGCAGTTGTCCAGGAAGAGAGGTGAGAGGAATTCGGTAATTCTCCCCCCTTCCTGCATTTAGTTCCTCAAAGGCCCTTTTGGACAGAAGGGTAGCTTGGGATCCAGTGTCCACCAGTGCCAAAATTGTACCCTGCCCCTGTACTTGTACCGGGGCATAGTATCTTCCCTCCTTCTCCTCGAGGGGGCACAGATAATGCACATTTTTGGACAACTGGTGGGCTAACTTTCTGGTTTTGGACATGGCAAGAGAAGAGATTTGGGCAGAATTCTGTGGAGAGTCTTGGGAATCTGAAAGAAAAAGTTGGCAACTGGAGATCAGAGCCATTGTGGGTTCCCCTGGTTCCGGTTCTGGGCCACCCCCCCTTTTTGGAGGCAGTCACCAGGATGGGTTTGAACCAGGGGATTTCGGTATTGTGGGTTCTGGGATGAGATGATGGGCGGCGGTAGCTCAGTCTCCACATCTCCCCAGTCTGGATTGGAATCCCTTGGGACCCATTTTTCTTTGGGAGGAGTTCCCCCATCTCTGAAGGAGAAGATCCTTTTCCCAGGATCCTCTGAGGATCCCTCTCCCTCAAATTGGAAGATCTGTACCTCCTCCACAAACTGGGTCTGTTTGGGTACTTTGTTTCTCCTACCTCCTCTCTGCTCCTTGGGTGGCAGACTTTCAGGGGTAGGAGATTTTGTTTCCGGTTCCTGGTTTTACAGGGGCTGTTTACAAGTTGGGAAGGAAGCTTCCTCCAAGGCTTTACACACCCCTTCCCTTTGTGCCTCCTCCCTGGGAACCGGTGTGTTATCGGGGTGCTGCCCCCGTCATTGTTCTGGAGCACCAGGTCTAGAGTTTGGGGCATTCTGCGGTGGCATGCTCATCTGAGGGTTCTGTTGAGCCCTCAGTATGTGACCCAGATCCCATGCCATATTTTGGACCTGGCGCTCTAACTGGGAAACCCGCTCAGGCTGATACGGGGCTCTATTTTCTCCCCTGGGCTGATCCCGGGAAGGGTATCTATCCCTTCTCTGGTAGTACCCCTGGTTGGGAAGATTTTGGTACCCCTCCACCCTTGGCCTCCCCTCTCCCGGATTAGGTTGTCTGGGCTCAGGGAATTGGGGAAAGCAGGATGGATGATTTTGGGGCTGGAAATTGGGTGGATACCTGGGGAAAAAAGTTCTGCCCAGGATTTGGTGAATTTCTGCCCTCCTGGGGGAAGTTAGGAGGGAAGTTCACCGGGTTAGGCGCTTGGCTGGATCCCCCCCCTTGGGCTGGAGGAGTCCACACATAACCCAGGATGGGTCGGTTTCCCTTGTAGCGGGGACTTACATAGTCAGGGGAGCGGGGGACCCCATTTGTGGGACTACCTCCTCGACTCCTTGTCTGTGACTGGCCCGAGGGCCTTCTGGGCTGTGAATTATTTGGTGCAGGCAGGTTTTTAGGCCCCTCCATCTTCAAATCTAAAATGGGGGCAACCTTTACCTCTGCCACCTTGGCAGCAGCAGGGGTGCTGTTGGTTTTGGGGTTTTTCGGTGCATTATTTTTATTTTCGATGGGCTTCTGCACCTCATAGATCCGGGTAGCCTGTACAATGACCCAGTCTAAAGATCTTTTCTCATGAAAATCTCTCACGAGCTGGGTCATTATGTATTTGGGTAAGGCATGGAAAAACATATTGATAAATTCTCTGCTATCCGTGCGCACCCTTCTGGTGGTCTGCGCAAACGCACGCTTTAATTCTTGCACAAACTCTTGTGGGGCCTGATCCTCCCCACATTGCAAATTGTAGGCTGCCTTGCGAGCCTCTTGAGGATTTCTGTGAACAGAAAAATGTTTCAAGATGGCCGCCTTATAGGTAGCCCATCTTAAAACTGGAGTATTCTGGGGAGAATGTCCATTTGACGTACTGGATGCAGCTACTGCTGTCCTTCAAATGGAAAGTCTCCATCATTTGCTCATAGAGCTCCAAGTGTTCCCAAACAGAATACTTGGCGTTGTTATGATAAGGAGTGATGACACTCCTGATTGCCTTTATTTGTTTCAATGGGTCCTTAAGCAAGGCCCTTTTTGCCTTATTGGCCTTTTTGGTTTGGGTAACCCTGGTCCATTCATCCTCCGACTCAGAAGCACTGCTCCCAGAGGTGCCCGTCTGATCTTCCAGGTTTTCCCTGATTCTGCGAGCCTGGGAATGGCTGGCAGAATGTGGGGACCTGGTCTCCTGTGTCCTGTAATGCTCAGAGGAGTCTTCAGACCCCTCCTTGCTGCCAGGATTTGCTAGATACCCCCCCCCACTGACCTAACTGGGCAGAGTTTTTCAGGATGCCCTTAATGGGCCTACTCTCCTGGGGATCCCCACTAAATTGCACTGTGCTTGGGTGCCCATACCCGGATTCCCGCCCATCCATTCCTGGGAGGTACTGGCCTATGAGCCCCATACTTCTAGCTGGATAGTAATCTGCCATCCCCGTGGCCCTGGGCTCATGTGCGCGAGGGGACATGGGGGTGGCAGAGTCCAGGGACTGGGAGAGATGAAGGCCTCTGGTACTAGGGCTCCTGAGGTTATGCTCAGGAGTTTCTCTTTCCCAGCGAACCTCATCTCTATCTGCCCCTGCTTCCTGTTGCAATGCACGAGCCTGCGCTTTCAGCTTCTCAGTTAAGGCCTTACTAGACTCTATCAGTCTCTCCTGCATGGCTACCTGTTGCTGGAGCCTATCATTGTGCTGACAGAGAGCCTCATTTTCTCTCTGTGCCTCCTGATTGGTCCTGGAGTACTGGGCCAGTCTCTGCTGCAGGAGGGTTACCTCCTGAGCTGTGTCCCTATTGGCCTGCTCCTTTCTTGCCAGAGCATCCTCCACCCTCCTGGTGTGCTCTAACAAGTTCTGGTGTTCTTTTTGGAGGTCACCCAGTCCCTGGAGGGCCAGGTGATTTTCTTCCATTTTCCTTTTTAAGTGGCAGACTTCCTGGCCTAAGGTATCCCTTTCCTGACTAAGAGCCTGCATCTCTGCCGCCAGGTCGTCCCTTTGCCTTTGGAAGGCACCAGCTTTCTGGCGCTCCTGTTCAAACTCTGCCTGGGTATCCAGGTCTTTCAAAATCAGTTTATTGCTCTCTGCCTTCTCCCTATCTAGGTGGCTTTGCAGGGTGACTACCTGCTTGGCACATGCCCTATTGAAATCTAATTGTTGCTCCAGCTTTTTCTGGCTCTGCAGTAGGGAGTCCAAACCTTCTTGGTACTCCTTCTGCAAGGCCAGAAATCTGGTATCCTGGTCCGCCTTTTCCTGTTGCAGCACATCCATATCCTCCTTTATTTTAGTGATGTACTGTCTGCTGTCCTTTTCTGACTCCTGGCTCCTGAGCAGCCTCTGCTCAGAAGAGTCCAGATCAGATTGGGCCTTCTCTAACACCATCTGTTGCCTATTTGCCAGATCTTGGCCTTCAGCACATTTGTCCTGCATGGCTCCCATATATAGATACAAATATGCCGCTATCCTGGCAATCTTATTATGTTCATCTTTGTCTTTAGGGGCCATATATAGTTCACTCAGGGCCACATGTAGGGGACCCTGATCTCCCCATATATCTGACCCTGTTTCAGTGACCTGTTGTGCGATTGCCTGCAACCAGACCGTTTGGTCCTGATGAGTCCACTCACCTCTCACAAATAGCTTATGTAAGAAGTGCTCTCTGGCTATTTTGATGTCTACCAGTGTCGTCATTCTGGAATTTGAGTTCCTTCCTGACTTACAGAAGTTTGTATTTTATTTTTCCAAAACAGACCGTTTCCTTAGAGCGTTCCTTTGAGGAGTGCTTTACAGCGTAACACAGTGTGGTGATCCGACCGGATGTATGTATCTTGTCAGTTAGCACACTGTATTAATCTGCACAAGTGATAGATCTAATCCGGAATCCCCGGCTACGAGCCCCCAATTTGTAAGAGGATTCAATTCAACACTACAGCTAAGTCAATGCCTAGTCTGGGATACTGAATGGAAACCCTTATTGATATATCTTTATGTCCAGTTCATGAGTTCTGGATGACTACCCCTATATAACACCCCTCTCTTAGAATCCCCCTGACCCCACTGAGCCAAGAAGTAGTTCTGTTTTGCAAGTTTAAAAGGTTTATTTGAGAAATAAAACAAAATATAGATACCACGCTTTTATAATAAATTAATAATCGATATCGCCCTTATAAATATAATGTTAATCAACAATGGGTAATCTGACACTAGCACACTTCTTTATAATCAATGAGGAGTTGGTGTAGGATGGGTAACGTAGCAAAAATACTTTTATGGTTTCAGGGGAAAAGCAATGAGGAAAAAAACGCAGTACAGAAATACTTCATATGATTTTAGCAAAAGATAAGATAATCACTTTTTCTCTGGCAATTCACCCCCCTCCCCTATGCAATGTAAGAAATGGAAGGAGCTGGAAAGAGGAGCACACAGTTCTCAGGAATGCAATCAAATACAATACGAAATTCAGTTCCCCCCCAGCAAGCTTAGAGGAAACAGGTAGGAGTTTGAAACACAGGCCCAAAATGCTTTTAAATGTGATGGCAATGGATGGGAAAATGTGTCAACTGATTTTAATTCCCTCTAGAGATTCAGGGTGAGTGGGAGATGCGTGTTGGTATTAGTTCAGGCTCACTTTAGCAATGCTCTATGAGTTATTACCAAGTTGCAAACGGATTTTAACAAAAGAAAGAATGGAGCTGCTATTTTGACAAGTGGAGAAATTGAGCCAAAATCGCAAATCGCGGTAAATTTCGCGAGTGCGTGAATCGTGATTCAGTTAAATTTCGTTCCTAGCCCAAACGGTTCCAGAGATACGGACGATTAAATAAAGGTAGTTTTTCGGATTTAAAGTAAACTCAAAATGACAGGTGACAGCTTGCAGCTGCAGAATTGACAGGTGACAGTTGTGCAGCTTTAAAAATGACAGATGATACGATTTCTAGGAGACAGTTCTACTTAGGTTAAAACAGTTTGGATTAGATTATTTTAACTAAGAGATTGGTTCTGCACAGTTCTGCTAGGTACTCACAATATAAATTTGAAATAGGCCTCGCCACGGATCTGGTCAGGTTTTGGACTGGACTCCGGTTCTGGTCTCGGCACTTCACAGTGATCTGGGTCAGCTCTCTGGTTCTGCTCACAGCGGTCTGGGTCACTCTGGATCTCTGGTCTGGTCTCTGGCAATTGTTCTTGGCAAAAGAATTCAAACAGCTCGCCCGGCTGTGGAATAGTTCGCAAATGATTTTAAGGTTGCTGAGGCCTGCTGAGAAGAGTTCTCAGTTTGTGGGTTTAGGCCCTTGCTTTAAGTTCTGAAGTAAAGTTCTGGTCTTTGGAGATTGATGGATTTGAAGTCTGGATCTCTGGATGTGAAGTCGTCGGTCAGCATGATCCGCAGCAAATGGAATTGAATCCTCTACCTGTCCCAGCAGTCTCTTTTTATGTGTTTTGAAAATGGGTGTGTGCCTGGGCCTAGCTAAGCCTGCCCCTCTCTACTTGTCATTGGCCCAATTCTCCCCTCTCCCATGATTGGGGGAAGGAAATGGATTGTCAGCATGATGAAGTCTGTTTATGGGTCAGAGGATCCTCCCCTGGACAGTTTGCCCACAAATCTATATTTGATTCAAATACATCCTTCCCAGATATACAATTTGTTGAAATTACATGTGCACATTATATATTCCTTATGGTCCATGCTTGTCCGCCTCTGATCTTCCTGGGGGCTTGCATTAAAAAATGACAATATTTTGCGCTTTTTAACTGGTTTTGCAATATCGGACATTTACCCAAAATTACATACCTGTGCGCAAGGAGTATGGACATTAATTGATGAAGTGTCAGATTTTTAACATGCAGACATTTGGAGTGAGACCCTATTTTCCGCTAGCAACCCCCCAGGATACACCACAGGGTCCTAACGCCTCTCAAAATGTTCACAGAAAAATCACAAAAATAATGATATTACTTATATAATTCTGACAAGTCCGCACTATGAGTTATCTATCTTTTTAAAATTATGCCCTGGTCAAAAAGGGGTGTGGCTTCCCACATCACAGGGTGGAATAACTGGTTTATCCACTTCCCCCAAGCTCAGCTGCTAGCAGAGGCACTGCCCCTCCCAGTTTCCCCTAAGAGGAAGCCACTTTTACGACGCCCCCAATATAACATTTGCCTGAGTCCAGGACAGGCCTTTGTTCAACTCCCTGTAGTCCCCAGCTGCCACTCCCCTTTCAATCAACAGGGCCATGTGACCTCAGGATGCAGCCAGGCCTGGCAGGGAACACAGCTGTTGATCCAGGTTCAACTCCTGTCGGGGGTAGTTGTCACGCAGAATCCAGTTTCATTAAGCCAGGTTTCAGCTAAATGTCACTTTTTGTTCCCAGTTTTCTACATTCAAATCAAACTGACAATTTTTACCTATACATGAAATAATTACTTCCTTCAAGTCATTTCAGAATATAGTTTTACATTGTATCCACCTCTTAGCAAGTCTTTCCTTTGTCTGGTTTTGTTTCATTTGTTCAGTTTTGCACAAAAGTCTGGTGGTTTTAAAACGCCGGCTTTCTGATAGTGGTGAGTACTGGTAATGCAACCATTTTTGGGATTAAGAAAATGAATTCCCCAAAGTTCTGAGTTGCTTTTTTTTGCAATCAGCATTGCCATTCCCAATGGTTTCAGGCTACTGTGTGTGTAGCCCACTGGTGGTTTTAGGCAGTGCCCTCCTGTGCTCACAACATAGGCAAAAATGGGTGGCAGCTTATTCTTCATGTTTTCCCTGTGCACTCTCTGGGGAGTTCTGGCCATCATGATGTTTTCCATGCCAGTACTGCACCGTTTTATTGTAGGGCTTGGATGCATGGGTAAAAACATCCCACAAGCGCCACAGGCCCAGATATTCAGTTATGATTTTAAACCCCTCTGCTTTAAGGCCTTGTCTGGGGATTAGGTAGCCTTTAGGAATTTGAATTTTGTTTTTATGCACCCCTCACTTTAGGGAACTTTGGGGCTGGCAAAGAGAAATAGCAGTAGCCAATGACTTTAATAGACTATATTTATATCCACACCGGCAGCGATGTTGTTGATTTCGAATTTCACCAAAATCACTCCATGTCAGTTTATTACAGTGGAATTAATTCAATTATTATATAGTACAAAAATGCTCGGGATATATATGTCCGTTCCCCGCCCACCAAATAAGTAGAAAGGATTGATTCCACAGATCCCCAAAATACTTGGTTTAGTTGGACATGTTTACTTACATTGAGCCTCTATGGGTTTGTGCTCAGAAAAAGACATCAAGCCTCCATGGGAAAAAAACAGGGCCCTGGTCAGACTCCCCAGCCTCAATCCCTCTATTTTTCCTCTCCTGGTATGGACCCCAGCCTCTATCTCTTTTCCTGGTTATCTCCACCTGCCATGCAATCTTGGTTCCCTAACAAGCACTTCTTTTGGCAATTCGAACTCAGCTCCTTTCAGAGAGATCTCCCTCTTTTCATGGTGTCTCCTTATGAATCTTTCCCCACTCCCACAAAAATGTCTAAATTATGAGATGTCAGCTCATTGGCGTTTAATTGGAATTGGACAACTATTTTCCATACCCTTAACCCAGGCCTAGTCTAGTCCCTTTTCTTGATTGGTCCCTTTAGTAACCAAGCTCAAATTCTGGGATCGATCAGTCCACCCACTTGAATTTACATTTCCACACATTTCAGTTTTGCACTTAAAAACAACATGGAAAATGTCTCTAATTTCTAAATAAACCTAACAATATATATATTTATGACACGGTTTTATCATGCCAGACTTAAAGAGATCAGTCCTGTGTCAGCACAAGGATGCAGGTTCGAATGACAGTTTTTCGTGAATTACTCACAAATGATAAACGTCAGTTTCACAAAACCTAACATACAGTTAGATAATTCATTAAGCTACTTTCTCCCAAATTCCCTGCTTTGTGACATTTTCTGGTGAGCTAAAAATATATTTTAGGTTGTAGCTTGGGTTTCCAAGTTTGAATTCTTAGGGGAGCGGTGCCCACAGAATGGTCTTTTCATAAACTTCTCATAAGCTTTCCAATGATACATGAGACATTATCGACTTATAGTTCCTGAGATAATTAACAAAGTCTGATCCCCCATATAAACCTATGGCAATCTACTGATATGCGTAACATTAAATCCACAGAATAGCACAACAAACCTTACATATGATTTGGTCATCTGTTTCCTTTGTTGACACAGTTGTTGCAATAAAAGTAATTTACAGTCTTCTCACAGAGCTAATGGATCATCTGTTGCTTATCTTTAAAAGCATAGAGGATTTCTCCACCGCCATGCTCCTGGGAAATCCCTTGAGGACAGGTCTGCTATCATCTTCCAAGCAGAAACCATGAATTTGGATTTTATTTTCAAGAATTAAGGGCTGTCTTTATTTACACAGTTGTTGGCTTCAACCCACCATACATTCCTTCCCAGGCACTACTGTGGCTTCAAAGAAATGTCCAAATAATAGAGGGAAGGTCACTGTTTGAGTGTTCTAAACAGACTGAAGCCAATTCCTCTGAACAGAAACTGGTGATTTTCAAGGCCTGTTTGTTTCCATTACATGGTGACTTTCAATCTGTTGCATTTTCTCTACATGTGAAAAGCATGCTTCCGAATTATTGCATTATGTCATCATAGTCAGACCTCCAGATAAGGTTTGTACTAGGCCTTTTTCTGCATGAAAATCTTGTAAATACGACAGCTTTAGTATTTTCCTGTGTGCATTTACGCACAAGTTTAGAGCAGAGGGCAGTGCAAAGCTCTGGTTAATTGACAGAAACCAGAACGTTTCTTTTGATTTTTATCTACATGAATGTAATTACAAGCCATGGAGAAAAGTCTCTGAAACAGAATTTATTTCTCTGAAGCCTTTCAAAAAAAGAAACTGTACACTGTGATAAAAAGAATTATTTCTTTCCATTGAGCTTCTGCTGTGTTGTGTTTAGATGCTAATGGAAAAAACAGAAACACCATGCATATTTATTTTCCCAGCATTTTAGGATTGTATAATTAATAAGAAAACTAAGTTGCAATTGAGAATTAATCTTTTGTAACAAATTATGCTTTTTTGCCCCAGTGAAAGCAAGCCAGTATTGCACAATTGTATTTTTCAGAGTTCCTGTACTCTGTGCATAATCATGCAGGGGCAGATCATTTTTACACTTCTAATTTCATTTACACTCTAATTATGAAAACAGTGTGTGAAATAATGAGTATGCATGGTCCAGTTTACGTCCATTCAACCTTTCAGTCAACGGGGTACATTACTATAAATGGTCAGTGGCAGCAAAGTCTTTGATCAAGGGTGAGTGATTGTCATTACACCAACCACAGTTGTTATTTCCTCTCAAATCTTCCAAGTGTACAATTAAAACATCCAAAACCTGACTCTACAGGAAGTGCAAGCGATGTTTAAAAACACACAAATGAAAGTTACATTTGGAATTGAAATAGAAACTCTGCAGAACCTGTGCCGGTGATAATTCAGATAGTTATTTAACTGTATGTAGCGCTTCATATATTTGGTCATCCAACATCTAGGCACTGTGTTTATTATACCTCAGTCGATACTCAGTTTACCATCCTCTGAAGGATGTTAACCAATAAGATAGCTCAGCCGGTTGAGCGCTCGTTGTGATCTGTGCATGTTCTTTATGTTGCAGGTTTAAATCCCGGCAAGGCCAACTCAGCCTTTGATAATTTTGAGGTCGGTGAAGGAGTGCCAACTTCGGTTTGGTGATAATTGTGATAAATATGTTCTTAGTACAGCGCTTTGCCAAAAGCGCTTTATAAATAACCATTGGACCATGAGATTAGGTATGCGATTTACCATCAAGTGCTTGCCTCTCTGTACTCTTGTATCATAACATTGGCATACCACTAGGTAGAAATAGCTCCAGGAAATGAGGACTTTCAGTAAACATCAAAAGACAATTCTTCTATCGAACCTCAAAACACAATACAATTCATGTTTGCTTTACTATGAAATTGACTGGGTTTTTGTGTATTCATCATTTTAGATATATACAGGAGAGAGCAAATGGCCAGACCATAGAGAAATAATAAAAGGTGTATTCTGTCACAATTCAGAAAGCTGCCGTATGGTAATGAGTTCCATACAGTTTTTGCACACGTTGCATACATTTTACTCTCCTGCAAAGGTGAAAAGTCATTTTTACTCTCTTGAAATCACATTTACTCTCAAAGTTTAAAAATAGGGAGTAAAATACTCCCACCTCAAAATCTTATCTGGAGCACTGATCATAGTCCATCTTTAGATTACTATTTGCATTAAAATGCACAGGGTCTCATGGCAGCTCCATTGTGTCAAAAGTGCTTTTCATTGTCTCAGTCGAGTAGTGAAAGGTAGGCCTCTGGCTTCCACTTTATCTTTCGAATACAGGGCCCATTTCAGGTTTATACTCTTTATTGCTCTGCAACAGCATTTTGATGTGTGTCAGTTGAGAACGAAATGCTGCCCTTTTTGTTTGACAGTCACATCTTACCTTACATATTTCTGCATATTTTGGGTCTAACATGGCCAGGGCAGATAATCGGTCTTGGGGCTGTATTTAAACTCCTAAATTTACAAAAAGCTGCCTCATTTCCCACCAGTATACTATTCTCACTCTCAACCAAGGTATTAGAAGGTGTTCTTACAGAAGACTCACAGTCTTACTTGCGGCACTCAACATTCCTGTATAAGACCCCAGTCAGGAGATCAGTGGGTGAGCTTGCAATAGGTAAACTTTGACCTACATAGCCCGCCACAATCCTATATGGGAAACTAATATGAATATGTTGTAACTGCAGATTAGCTTTATTTAGATTGTTAGGGTTCCATGAGATTCTGTTCTTACCATGATTGACTCCTAACACCCCTGCATTGCCAACCATCATAGACACAGCGTCGTAGTCTAGCAAGACCAAGAAAGGAAGGTGATCACATTTCTCTTTGGGCAACACAATCAAATCAATATTTCTTTGGTACAGGGATGTTGAAACAAATACATATTCTGTGGTACTAGCCAAACTGCCCAAGATCCTAGTGAAACAGCCCAGATAGTCATGCTCACATCTCCCATTTAACATAAGCAGATCTAATATGCTCAGGGTTTCAACCCAAGCTTTACCTTTCTTATCATAGGAAGTTTGCAATAGCACAGAATTGGGCTTCAATCCAGTACAATACAAATTTGGAGGAATGTATGCGTTCAAGTCACCCAACAATAATACGGAACAAGTACGACTGTAAGTCGCAATCAAAGTATATACTAGATCGTGAATGCTCTTTGTCTATTTAAAACCGGGTGGTCATATACATTTATAACAAAACACCTAAATGGAAGTTCATCAAGCGAACTCAAAGGCTACAAATAAGTAACACCAATTGAATGATGGTATACATACAACTGATTAAGAGGTCACCTTTAGGACGCCCTGTGGGCCTTTATTACCCAATTTCTGAATCGTGATCCTGTCCTCCAATTCTAATTCCTCAATGAGCCAAGTTTCCTGTAATACGATATTTCCAAATGCAAATTGTTAAATAGACCGTCTTCTGAGCTAAGATCTGTAAACCCACATGTATTCCAGGAGAGCGATCTGACTTCACAGTCAAGGTCGTTTTTCGAAATTACAGGGTAAGAAAGTTGATAGCCAAGATGAGTCAGGGGATTTCACAGCTGGCAGGGGAGCAGGAGGATTAGAAAGTTGGAAAACCCTTGTTCCATTCTCATTAGCAATCCTAATCGTGTGTGCCTGCAATGCACCATCGCTGTTCTTGGAGATCTCACCTGGGGCACCCCTGGGACAAGCCGATCTTCGCTGGTATATGTACAACTGTTCTTTTAATTCACTCAGTGATTGATTTGAGTGTGCAGAGTGAAGTACGAAGGATGTTTGCTTTACCTACGTGTTGCAGCTGTTATGCTGGTGCCATTATTGCTGTTGTAGATTTGAATTTTAATAATTTTCCCTAACGCTGCATGCAAGTTAGTACTAGATTTTGAAGCAGCCTTTTTTCTATTGTGCTGCACTAGGATAGCAACGGCGAGCGGGAACTACATTTTCCTGCCACCCCAGCGCAGCACATGTTGGGCTACAGTCCTCGAAAAGCTGCAATGCCAAGACACTCTACTCCAGTGTTTCCTAACTAAGGTATGGTTTTAGAGCCTGGTCCCCCCAGTCCTTCCTTAGGAGCGGGGTCATAAGATCGTGCCTCCCCTGTTGTCTTCAACACACACAAACAGAGCAGCTCGTCATGGGCTAACTTCTGCAGCTTAGAATTTTGATGGAGCTACATCGTGCCCGCAGTCAGGTGATTAGAAATAAATACATTTTAGCAAAACTCAATGACATGGGCCCCATTGACATGGAGCCTGGAATTCAACCCGTCACTGCAGCCACTGCTACTTCCCCCTCACTCAGGGGCCTGATTGTAGCAGTATGCAGCAAATATCAACCGTACCACCTTCCACCTTAGGTCATGTAGGGGCCGCTCAGGCTATGTCGATGGACATAGTTGACTTTAGAGCTCCCACTCAGCAAGAGGTTAAACCTGCGGGTAATCAACAAGTACCACCTTATCCCACCGCCACAAGTATGATTTACCACTCACTACTGGACCAGGATAGTAGTAGCAAAGAAATCGGGCCCCACACAGCAGTAGTTCTAAAGAGACCAGACAAGAAAATCTTTGCCGACCTTGGGGGGCCCGAAGAAATAAAGATGAGCCGTCTGAATACAAGGTCCCTGAATAAGCACGCACGTAATGTCCACTACCTAATCTTAGAAAGAGACATAGATATAATGTACCTTACCGAAACATGGAGCCTGGATTCCAGCGGCCCTATGATTGAGATGGCCGTCCCAGAAGGGTATTCGTCTTTTGCAGAAATAAGGATCAGGGCAGCGGAGGGAGGCGAGGAGGTTGTGTTTATTGATAAGGACAAGTACAATTTCTTTCAGTCTACCTCCTCTTGCCAGGGGTGTGAAATCCTGCATATTAAACTAACTCCAAATGACCATAGTTGTGTCAATGTTATATTAGTTTACAGACCACCTTCAGTGATGCATGACTTCAACGAGGAGATTGGACACTTGCTGAGTAGTCTTGAGGGCCCCAACCACTCCACTCTCTTCCTTGGAGACCTAAATCGGTGGAGGGACAAAGAGGGCCTGGATCTGGAAAGAGCACTTAACAACATGAACTATGTAGTCTGTAATAAAGAGCCAATGACCGCCAACAATAACATGTTGGAATGGGTAGTGTCTTGCAACCTCGAGACTACCATTGACAACACCTTGTCCTGTATATGGTCAGACCATTACCGTATTGACTTTCGCATCCAGTCGCAGCTCCAGTTCTAAGGCCTCTAATATCCACCAAAATGTTGTAAGTAGGAATTTTAACAAGGTCCTTCCATCGACATGGCAATTAGCCTGGACACCCTTATGGCCAAGACATCTGATATTGACTCGTGCAAAGCTCTGGTATCTGCCTTCTCTTCTACTTTTCGGGAATTGATGGATAGGACTGCCCCGACTCAATTGAAATTGGTCAGGGTGAACATGGAACATCATAAATGGTTCACCCCCGCACTTAGTGCCCAAAAGGAAGAGAAAAGGAAGTTGGAGGAACAATGGCTAAAGTGTCCCTAAACTGAAAATAAGGACAATTGGAAGATGGCAGAAAAACTGTATAAATGTAATATCTTGGAGTCAAAGAAAAACTTCTATAACGACCAAATCAGCAAAGATTGGCTTGTGTAGAAGTACAAAATGCAATTGTAGCCAACATTTTGAAAGCCAGGGATAAAATCTGAGGAACACAAATTCAGCCATTAGAGTCCCTTGTATCCCTGACAAAACATCCTAAGCGAGCTGACGTGGATAACTTCTGCTTCGCATCAATTAATACCACACACATGAGGACCTTGTTGTCCACTATGCGACCCACATCCTGTGTAGAAAACATCCTACCCCCTAGGAGTATTCTGAAACACCAAGAACTGTTCATCCCTTTTCTAACCCTCCTCATTCTGAGATAATGTTGTGCCGGAATACATCAAGAAAATCACGGTGACCCTGTTTTTAAAAAAAACGGGTCTGGACCCAAAAGATCCAAGCAACTTAAGACCGATAACCAATTGCAATTTCCTTTAAAAAATTCTCAATAAGTGTGCCACAATGCAATTCCAATGCTATGTCGGGGCCAATAACATCTTACACAAACAACAATCAGGATTTAGGCCAGCACAGAGCACTGAAACAGCCCTCATTGATCTGCAGACTCATATGCTACAGATCATGGACCAAGGGAAGACTAGTGTACTGGTCTTAGTCAACCTGTCCGCAGCCTTCGGCTTTGCTCGATCACGACCAGCTACTACAGACTCTTGAACACGCGGGTAACTGCTCCAGGGGAGCGGTCTACTGGATTTAATCATTTCTATCCAATCATGTGTCCAAAATCCACTGGGGCGAAACGTTCTCCCCTATAGCTCTGCTTAAGTGCAGAGTGCTGCAGGGAGCTAGCTTGTCCCCTTTGCTTTTAACTTATATCTCAGATCACAGTGCTCTCTGCTAGAGGAGTGTGGCATATATTTTACAAATTATGCTGATGACACGCAGCTGGTCCTGGAGATGAGTGGGAATTACCTTCAAGTTTCGAACAACCTGAGAAGCATCTATAACACCATCGAGTCCTGGATGGGCAGGAACTGAATGTGCTTAAACAGTAGCAAAACAGAACTGCTCATCTTCGGCTCCTGGCAGCCTCGCGCAAAGCTGAGTAAAGATTACAAAAGCTTTAGCGTCAAGAAGAGCGTCATCACGGTACAGGTCAAGGTGAAAACATTAGGCATCACACTGGAATCCTCCTTAAGTGCAAAAGCACATGTGAAGCAGATCAGCCGGAACTGGCAGTATTACCTCCGACTGCTTAGTCACATGAGACCTCTCGTCAACGAAAAGAATTGTGCAACCATTGCGTGTGCAATCATCTTATTGAGGACTGACTATGGCAATGCTTTGCAGATAGGGGCAAGCAGTTGCTGCATTGCTAGATGCCAGACAATACAGAACAACGCAGTGCGTATCATTAAGAATAAACCAGGAGGTGAGCACATATCCTCGCACAGGAGGTTGGCAGTGACGGAGCGTGTCGCCTTCAAATCCAGCACCATCGTATATCGATCGCTCTCTTTTTGGAATAGCGCTCTGCTACTTGAAGCCATTGATTTCTCAGTATATACCCCGCAGATCCCTACGTTCGGAAGACATGGGACAGATTAATTGCTTACGTTTTAAATGCTCCAAGGGGCTTGGTAGATCTTTCCCAGTAAGAGCTGAAAAGCAATGGAATTCACTCCCCATGGCTCTGAGATTAGAGAAAAAAACATTGACATTTCGCAGAAACTTGGAGACCTTGCTCTTTAAGTAATGTAGAGTCAAGCAGTGCCCTCCTCTTGAACCCAGTTGTCCAATCTATCTTTCACGTTCGTCTGCGTCTAAATGTTGCGCACCATGCCTGCAGCGCATTATAAATAAATAAAATTTCCCAACCAAGTTGCGGATTCCAACTATCCCCCTCACTTCCTTCACTGGGACATTCCTGATGGTGCATTCATATTCAAGTCTATAAAAATCAGCTTCACGTGTTTGTATGAAATTTATAGTAGAATCATGATGGAAATGAACAGTGGCCAGTTTATAATTGTCGGGTATCTCTACTAATTTGATGTCTCTCGTGGTAATAGCCCATAACTGTGGAAAATAGTTGCAAAGATCTAAGAAAGTAGATCTATTTAAGATAAAGGCATTAGGCCGATGGAATGAACTTTGTATTGTAACAATCCTTTTAAAATGGGCATTCTCTCGGCTTCCCACTCCATCAAGACCGAACTTAGGGTTATACCGCCAAGAGACGTCTTTATAAGTCATATTATTTTGGCTCTGGCATAGCAGTTGCATACTTGGGTGAGACGAGGCCGATGAATGGCTGCCTCCAGGCGCTTTACAGCTCGATTTTAGGCAATCAATTTGAATGTTTGCTCCACGACATGATTCGATGATGTTGTGGGTGGTAATGATATGATAGTTTCAGGAAAAGCTGTTCAATATCTTCAAGTGTAAGTGTTTCATCTACAAGCTGCTTGTTTTGATTATTTACATTTTTTGCTGCCTTATTTCTGTGTTGTTTATACAGAGTGTTGGTACCTTTTGTATCGGTCGGCCCAAACAAGGAGCGTATGTCACTTTCGTCCTCAAGTTAGAGTTGGAGCCACAGTTAGCACCTTTCTTCTTGCTCTTTTTTTCCACCCCTTCCTTATGACATGTACTTTTCCCTTTGTTACCCGACTTTTTGTTTGTAGCTTGTACAAAATATAGCAGCAGCCAAAATTGTTCAGAAATCGAGCAGATTGGCTCATATTGTCCAGCCCTTTGCCAAACTTATAGGCTTCCATTGTCTCAGAGAACCATCTTTACTGCTCTCTGTATAATACAGAAAGTGAGTTTTTATGACTCTGGCCTGCGGTTTCCTTGGCCTAAATTCAAACCATACTTTCCTTTCTGCAAAGCGCGGAGCAGTTGTGTCCATGGTTCGATTGAGGAGCGTCTGGCATTCAAGGAACTTCTAAATCCCTTTAATTTCCCAGGTTAGGCGTCTCTTCGCAGTTAAGACATATGGTGAAGGCATAAGAACAGAAAGCTGGGACAATCAGCCATGGTGCTGTCCCTTTGTTAAAACACTGTGCCGATGAGACTTGAGCCAGCGTATTGATGGGCAATGTTTTCCCTTCTTCATAACAAGAATATTCTATATTCATCATGAGTCAGTGCTGGAAATGGAAAACATTTACTGGGGGAACCCTCTCATGCTTGGATGGGCGGGGCTGTGTGGTGGAAGGAGCGGGGCCAAGGGGCGTGGCCCCAGGCAAGGTCATGCAGACAGTATCTATTCACAGAACCCAATAAAAGCAAAGAGCATTATGGGAACATAAGAAAGTCCACAATTTTAAATTTGAAACATGTCATATTAATTTAGTAAGAAATACTTTTGAGCGAATAATGGAAGTTGGGTTCTGCAATTTTGATTGGTCATACTACTGACCCTAAGAAAAAAATGTCTGTTCATTGCAAGACATGTATACCTGCAAGTTTGGACAGCTGCAGCAAGCAGAGACGTTGCTAGGGGGGGCTGATGGGGCTATAGCCCCGGGTCTTTTGGTTGTAGCCCTGTATAGAAGCTCAGGGGTTACAAACAAAAAGGCTAGCTAGCCCCCAGTCCCGACAGTCCCAAAATTAGCATAGCCCCAGATCTTTTCCAGACATAGCAACACCCCTGGCAGCAAGTATGTGAGGCTTTGGCTGTTTCTGTATTCAGTGTCTGCTTGTTGAAACGTGGGCCTCTCGTGCATGTGATAACTCGGCTTCAGGACAGATCTCGCAAGGGTTATCCTGTTCTAAAGCTGAGTTATCACACACACAAACAATCCACAGGACTCCGCAGCATTTCAGAGTGTCCTGAAAGCACGGGTTGCACAGCCATGTGTCATAACGTGGCTTCAGAGCAGATCTGGTGAGAGTCGTGGGCAAGACCCTGTCTCTGGGGACAGAGCAGGGTCTTGCCAGAGTGCTGCTCTGTCTTGTGCCTGCGCTATTATGAGTGAATAAAGTCTACACACCTTTGAAGCCTTGCAGGTTTGGGACCAAAGAGAACACAAGTCTCTTGTAGGTGAGCAAGGCTCATTTCTCTCTGAGCCACCTACTTGCATGGATTAATACACACAAATTGGGCATACCATGGGCCTCATCTTAATGCAGCCAATAACGGCAAATGCAGGCGTTGCTTCAAATGCAACCTGTCTTTCACGTTCCACCCAGCGATAGGTTAGGAGGCATTCATCTCCGGCAGATCCATCGGAATGCTGCATGATATGGGGTATTTTCAACCATAAGATATGCCCGCGCTAGACAAGGGCGCGTGACTTTCTGCAGATACTGTTTCACTGTGGCTGCGTTTATCCTGCGTTCATCCTGATTTCACTCTGTCTTTGCTTACCTGCCTGCACCTTCACCCGCATTCACACGAGTTTTAACAGGAGCTCAGAGCTCGTCATTGCGGAGCGCTGGGCATTGTAAACGAAGTCTATTCCTTTAAGAGACTGGAGTCTCGTGGCCCCGCCCATCCAGGAAGCAGGAGACAAAATGCCGGCCGAGCCGCCCTTGCGGTGATAAGCCCGCGCTAGACAAGGGCGCGTGACTTTCTGCAGAGACTGTTTCACTGTGGCTGCGTTCATCCTGCGTTCATCCTGCTTTCACTCTGCCTTTGCTTACCTGCCTGCACCTTCACCCGCATTCACACGAGTTTTAACAGGAGCTCAGAGCTCGTCATTGCGGAGCGCTGGGCATTGTAAACGAAGTCTATTCCTTTAAGAGACTGGAGTCTCGTGGCCCCGCCCATCCAGGAAGCAGGGGACAAAACGCCGGCCGAGCCGCCCTTGCGGCGATAAGCCCACGCTAGACAAGGGCGTGTGACTTTCTGCAGAGACTGTTTCACTGTTTGCTGCTTTGCTGTCTGCTGGCAGCAGGAAACAGGTTTTTTCCAGCGTGCCTAAAGTCCTCTGCGGTCACAAAGAGGCGATCTGGTGAGAGGAGCTGCATGACATACTGCAGATGGAGCCGCTCCCATGTAACGATCTAGAGGTGGCGCCGACAGACGGCGGACCGCACACCCGTAATAGACTACAACAGCTAAAGCGGCAACAACTGAAGACTTCAAACGCAAAGGTAAGCGCTCAAAACTGCATTGTTATTACAGCTTTACCTCGCCACAGCCTTAAGCCAGCAGAAACGTCTGTCGTACTGACGTTGGCACAAATTTCAATTCTGGCCCCTGCTCCAGTCCCGGTCCCACCCCCGGGCCAAGTACCCCAACTGACTTCACCGCATAAAACGCAAGTTAATACGCTGTCAGATGCAGAGATAGTGGGACCAGTGGCTAACACACGTTCAGAAGAAGCCTTCATTCCACTTTCACCTGCAGGCGTGTTTTTGGAAACGCCGAGTGAGACCACAAATGGAAAAAGAATGGCTAATAAAGGTGAAGAAGTCACATTGCCAAAAGACAGTGACATAATCCATTCCCCTAATCTAACAAAGTGCTCCCGAGAAGCAAATAAGAACACAACAGATGCTACTCAAAGAACTGAAAAGCGGCTGTCCTCTAGCTCACGTCCTCCATCAGTTTACCTTGATGCTTCAGATGCCACCTTTGACTTTGAAATAACTGATGCCGATCTATTGGCTATGCGCTCACCGTCAGAGAACATACAAATAACCCCCTGTCGGCTTTTGGCACAAAAGAATGTTGATTTGCAACATCCTAAATCAACATTGTTCAAAGAAAGATCACTCATTGACGAGCCGGGACTAGGAAAAAAACCCAGTATCCCCTCGTCTGACAAGGGATTTCTAAAAAATACTGATGCAGGGGAAAACAATAAACAGGCCTCAATAACTCTCAAAGCCCCTGTCAAATCAAAACATGAAGTAAGAATGGACAAAAAAGAAATGGTCGATGCTCGGTCATTAAACGAAGTTGGAACTGTAGAGACTGCTAATATCACCACGTCTTATGAGGTGGTGGCGAGGGAAGCTCGTTTGACAGAACGTCTAAAAGCAGATTTTGTCCTGATGCGCGATCGCTTAAATGAAAGCTTTGCAAACAAACACGATGGAAAATCAGACAAACAACGAAAAACAAGTACTGCAATCAAGGATGCGTCCATTCTGGGCAAGAACGCACGGCTGCGGAAAGACTCAGTTCCTGTTGCCCAGCTAATAAACTTAGATACAACTGACGTCAGTCAAACGATAGGTCACCAAATTGGTGAAGATGGCCCACACGGAAACAGAGATGACACAAATACGACGATTGAGAAAGAAGCAGCAGACCCAGGAGCAGGTAATCACCCAGAGGTTGAACACTCTGGAGACTCCACGGAAATAAAAGGAAACATTTCCATCGCCGCAGGGTTACAAATTCATAACAACGTTTTGGCTGACACCTTTATTGCCTTAATGCCATTTATGAAATTATACGAGGCATTAAATGACTCTATACGAGACCAAAACTCCTTGATCTGTTCAACCAACAGTAAGCTGATTGAATTGGAAAAATTTAATGAACATCTCGTACAACGCCTCAATGCAGAAGCTGCTGCTTCCCACGGATGGCACTCTCGCTTAAATGAAATAACGAAAAGAGAAGCACAGGAAAAAGTCGATCTGAGTGAGGCAATAGTAGAATGCACGAAGTGGATCAGGCACAACGTTGTAGTACAACCGAGTGGCAGTCCTCCGGTTAACAAATGCACTTGTCAAAGGCCGGGCACTGAGGCGCTGAGGTCGCCCCAAAGAAGCACCCGGTCAAATGTGCACTTAAACACAGTTTTGTCAGCAAATGCCGAAAATGTACATGATGCAAAGAAATCATTAAAGCCCAACAACAGGAAAAATAATCAGGATAAAAACGGTGTAAAAGAAAATCCTCAACCAAAGGAAGGAAGAAGTATAGGAAATGAAAGGCCCCTGCCATCCGCAAATGATTTGTTGACTCCGCAACAACCAACTGTGGAGCCTACTCTTTTACAAAACAATAACCCACGGGAACTTTCGGAGCTAGCTGCTCCCCAAGAGTCTAAAGGACAGCCAACGCTAGTGGAACCAAAAATGTCCTTTGGAATTTTCTCTGGTTCAGTAAAATCGTTTACAGCAAAAACTGCAAACCCGGCCTTGCTGAAAAGAAAACCAATTAAAGCACGAAAAACTACATCTAAAGGGCCCCCACTGAAAAAACCACGATCAAATGAGGCAAATAAGTTTATTAGAAATCTGACAACTCCACCGCGCCTTGAGGCAGCAAAAACCACTGCGGCTGCAAATGCTACAGAAAAGTCGAAGGTCAATACAAACAGCGATCAAATACCACACAAATCCATGCACGTATCAACAAAAAGAGGACGTGATTCCTTGTCCTCCTCGTCTGCAAATGATACATCCACTTCGATTGATCTATGCGACCTATCTACATATTCAATCGATGACGAGGATGCACTGGAAGGCACTGAGAAAACAACAGAATACGGCCCAGAAATACCTCATGATGCCGATGCCAAACTGAAGATAGGTAAAAAAAAACAACACCGGCACGGCACTTCACGAAATCCTCCTAGAAACCTAGCTGTATTAAAAGAAAACAGCTCGCATATTGATAAGGGGGAGTCGTCATGGATAAGACGGAAAGCAGTAACGTCATTTGATTCCAACACAATAACTTTGAATCCGAAACAAACAACAACACAATTGCAAAAACAATCGCACCGAAAAACTAAAGAAAAAATCTCCATCCGTGAGTCTGTGAACCCTAATTGGGTAAGATTGGAACTGGAAAACATCTTGGAAAATAAGAATGAAGTCAACCTCAATAGAGCAAATGTAATGAGATTATTACATTATATACCGGCACTACGCAACATAAGATCTGATGATATTGCGATTGTAGAATATAAATCTGAAGCAAGATCAGACTGGGTAATTTTTCATATGAAGTCAACGAAACTTGCAAGACCTCTCATCGATGCCAAGGATGATTTATTATTCTTTGGCTTCGATCTATCGATATGCGAAGATGTGTACCCATACAGAGCCTCACCTCCTACCAACAAATGCTCAACGAATACTAAAAATGCGAATCGAGTTGAATTGTGGAAAGAGTTGAAAGCACAATCTGACTCCACAAATGTTACAAGAAACACCAGGAAAAACGTTTAGGATAAAGAACGGCCAAGAAGCTTGGCCCAGTTACTAACGTCATGGAACACTTGTTACTTTGCTCATCTTTTTCAAGGATACTGCCCTAATCAGATAAAAAGCACAATAATCTGTCTGCAGGAAACATGGCTACATGACACACCCCTGAACGATGGCTATTCCGTCTATCTAAATGCAGCCGGGAAAAACTTATTCGGACGTCCCTTCTCCGGCTTAGTAACCATGATTGATAACGCAGCAGGATGGAATGTAATAAGAATGTCTAATCCAAATCTCTTTGTGCAGGCTCTAGTTATAGAGAGGAAAAGCAACAACAAAGACATCAATATCAATCAACATATGCTGATCATAAACACCTATTGGAATCCGGCAATGATAACGGACTCTACTTATTTAGCGGCCATTACTTCACAAATTGATGAATGCCTAGATGCCTATGACAATCCGTTTATCCTAATATGTGGCGACCTGAACTATTCGTGGTTTGATGATGCTAAAGTACGTAAAAACCAAGATAGGACCAAAGTGCCTACTGAAACAGCAGACCGAGGGACCAAGTGGGAATACGAACTAACTCAACGCCATTGCATGATGCTAAATGGATGCACTAATGGTGATATCCCAGCAGGAGACACTTGGCACCGTGGAGAATAAAAAAAAACTCTCGACTATATATGGGTATCTGAAAATCTACACACCTATATTGAAAAGCTATCTATAAGGCATTCTGCAAAAAGCGATCATAACGCTTTAATACTTCTTTGGGATGCACAAAATTCAAAACAGTTGAAATATAAAAGTTCATTAAGTATAAACCAAGCACAAAAGAGGTTACGAATAAATTCTAATCAAATCACTAACTTGACAAAATATTTTACTCAAATGAATATGAGAGATGTGGAAGTTAACTACATACCCTTGCTGATGTAATTTACCAAGAATGCTCACAAACACAACCTGACAATACCAAAGAGTAAACATCCTTTTGACCCAGAGCTAAACGAGGCGAAGAAATCCCTAAAGAAGGACTTGCGGCTTTTAAAGAGAGCTGGTGGAATAAATCAACATCTGCTGATAACCAAGAAGCGCTTGAAATACTGAAACTGGTTAAAGTCATTCAACCAAATACGGTTACAATCACAAACCGAATATATGTTACAATTAATTATTCAGAACAACAGCCGGACCATCTGGCAAATTATCAACTCAGATCACTTAACCCAGGCATTTGCGTTATCTAATGGAGTAAGTGAATCAGAGTGGGTAAAACATTACTCTAATGTCTTTAATAACCAAAATGTAACAATTATTCCAACAATAATAACGGAACCTTGTAACTGGTCAGTAACTCAATCCGTGGAGGACATTGAAAATGCAATCCAACATCTAAAGACCTCGAGAGCAGCAGGGCCCGACGGCATTTCCAATTCAATGCTAAAAGCTAATAAAGAAAACTGGGCGAAATTTATTAAGGTGTTATTTGATCAAATAGCAATATCAGCAAAAATCCCCGATTCTTGGCGGAGTGCGGTCGTGGTCCCAATTTTCGAAAAAGGCAACCGTGAAGACCCAATAAATTATCGCCTGATAGCCCTATTGGATACTACGGGGAAAATCTTTGCGTCCTTTCTTCAGAAGAAAATCGCAAACTGGGCAAACAGTGCCAATATAATTGATGAAAGACAAACAGGCTTCACAAAAGGTGTCGGGGTGGAGCTCGACTTGTTACTGTTGAACATAGCGAAATTGGAAACCTTACAATGCAAAAAAAGACTTTTTCTTGCATTTGTTGACCTGAAACAGGCGTTTGACAGTATTAATCGTGAACTCCTGTGGAAAAAACTCAAGAACTGGGGCTGCCCATTAGACTTACTATCTCCACTCATGCCATTATACGCTAATACCAAAATTAGAGTGCGCCTAAATGCCGAAGGTACTTTGTCTGATGAAATAAAAACATCTAAAGGCGTAAAACAAGGCTGCCCCCTGGCCGCTTTGTTATTTAAACTCTTTATTTCTGACCTCCCAGTGGCGCTTGAAAAAACAAAGACCTTTCCACCTAAAATTAATGGCAAGCCCATAAGCCATGTGATCTATGCTGATGACGTAGTACTTCTAGATTCAACGGAAATTGGACTCCAACTGCTATTGACGACATTGCAAGCCTATTTAGTCGGGAACCAGCTAGAAATAAATGTGAGAAAATCCCAGATCATTGCAATAGGCATAAATCCAGGTATTAAGAAAAAGTGTTTCAAGTGGATGGTGCAAGATGAGTGTTTGGCTAAAGTTGAAGCCATCCGCTATCTAGGAATTTCCTTAAACATCTCGATAAGAGAATGGAGCTGGATAAATGACATAACAACTCGCATGAAAACCTTCGCACAACAAGGAGCAAAATTGCACGCAAATTATGGGCTCTTCTCTCTCCAACCTATAATAACGTTCTACTTGCAAAAGGTTGCGCCAGCGATCTGTTTTGGAGCCGAAGCAGGTTGGAATATTGACGAAAAAATCTGGCCAACACTAGAGGGTCTCTTTTGGCGAAAAATTCTGAAACTCCCACAAAGTATATCCATGGTGGCAGTAAGACACAAACTTGGTCTGGATTCTTTACACTCTATGGTTCAGTGGAAATCAATATTAGCATTGCGCAAAATGCGCCTGACGCCCACTGCAAAATCGTATCAAATACTGCACGAAAAAAGCACAGATCCATCAGCATTCTTAGTAAACTTCTGGGAGAAGAAAGTACTGGAGATTCTAAAAGCAGCGGATTTAAGTTTGTTTCTAGTCCTACAAATTCTGCAAATGGCAAAAGTCAAATTTAGGAATTGGCATTGGATAACAAACATAGAAAAACGTAGCCAACTATCATCGGCAATTGATTTAGGAACCTCAAGTCATAAAATAGGCGAACCACCAAGGTACCTCAGCAAATTTCCTTCTCGGTATCATCGGAACCAGTTCCTCAGATTACTCCTAAACCTCTATACCACCAACGAGGTTCTATGGAGAAGAAATGACGGGAACAATCGAAGTGAAAAATGTCGCTTTTGTGTGACAAGTATTGAAACAAGTAAACATCTGATAATTAGATGTCCCAAAATAGCAGCTCAGCGTTCACTTCATCTTGGGAGTTACGCACCAAAAAAATGGGAACATGGGAGACTGGTGGAGTTACCTAATCTCAGGAACTAACACCCAACTGACTTGCGCAGTTGTGAATTTTATGGATATGATCCTACCACAGCATCTTTAACAAGATGAAATGAAATGACTAGAAATAGTGTGAAATGTTGTGAAACGTTTGAGCTAGAAGCTGAAATGAATGACCAAAAAATTTTGTTTCTTTTTTGCAAACTAAATATCAATAAAAAAAATTAAAAAAAATAAAAAAATTTCAACCAGAGGCGGATTTAGCACTCAGATGACGGACAAATGGCGAGCTGGCCCTGCCGTGTCCTGGTGTGACACCTTCCCATTCTCTTCACACCAACCACAACACGCACCTGCTCATCCCTCCTTGCTGGCAGTCGGGCATATTGGAGTAGCAAAGAGCAGTCTTAGTGTGGGGTGCAAATTCAGCCCCAGAGTGACAGAAGTTAAAAAGCCATGCAAGGCCTCTATTGTGAGAGTAAATCTGGCTGATGGGTGAGACCCATTGGAATATGCAGGCCAGTTCAATACATTTTTTTCCAACATGAGGCCTATTGAATGAACGAAAAGGGGCCTCCCTCAACTGTACCAAAATGGAAAAGTCACTCAGCTGAAGGAGAGTGTGCTTAGAGCTGAAAACTGGTGAATGTGCCCAATGCATTCCAAAAGACATGTGTTGCTGCACATCTTGACTCCATAGACTGGCAAAAGGCACAATTTGGCTGTGAAAGATAGATAGCAGCATGTAAAATGTTACATGTAAAACACATCTTTTCAATTTAAAATGCAATTTTTCTCAGAATTATGCATGTAGCTTGCTGCTGCCACTTCCTCCACTGAACTGCCGGGGTGTGTATCTGGATTTCTGACCTCAGAGACCTTTGGCTGAGGCCCACAGGGAAAACAGGTCTGTTTCGGTTCAATCCAAAGAAATGCAACAGTTTTTAGATCAGAATTGTGTAAGCGTCAAATAAGGCAGCCAACAGAACTGACCTTTGAGGACTGTCATGACCCCAATAAACTGCCTCTCAGAGAATCCTAATGGAACTTCAAAGACTGTATAAACAGACAACATAGATAAGCAGATGTCCAAGTCATGTGACTTTGGAGAAAATGAAACGGTTAGGGGGTGATCTGAATGTGAAACTGAAGGCTTCCAAATTAATGTCTTGCCATTCAAATAACATGGGACACCTTTTCATTAATAATAGGAGAAACATGCATCGTAATGGACTCATAAAGACTCATTTCGAAGATCACCAAATGCCTGTCAGTTCTATGTAAATATTAACAATATGATGTGATATGACATTTATAACGTGCCTATACACAAGTGTTTCAAGGCGCGACGAGGCAAGGGAGGGGAAACAAAGGGAGGACAAGACAACAATCTTACTAGGCTTAATGACTAGGCCACCACACACCGTGGGAAATAAGCAGCGCTCAGATACCTGAGGGTTCGTAGCGCTATATAAATAAACAAACAAACAAACAAAACATTGAGATCGTGCAAGTGCAGGGGAGAAGGAAGGGGAAAAGAGCCAGGGGAGGAGGAGCAAATGCAAGACAAGGAACAAAACATCAAAAAACAAGTAGTGCAGCCAGCAGGTGGCAGTGCATGGCTTAAGTGCAGACAACGGGTGTCTGATAAGTGCATGTAAGGGGACTGTAGGGTTACAGATACAGACCCAAGTGCAGGGTTGCCAGGAGGCAGTGCAGGTGTGCACCTGGGAGGGCAGGGACCTGGGTCTGAGGTTCAGAGGGTAGTCAGGTGACCAGTGCAGTATTAGACAGGAGATCAGCAGGGAAGAGGAAGAGAGAAGGCAGCAGCAAAGAGGAAAGTCTTGAGATGCTTCCGGAACTGGAGATGGTTCTGCTCAAGTTTCAGAGAGGCAGGGAGGTTGTGCCAGAGGGAGGCACCAGCCTAAGAGAGAGATCTGCCCCCAACTCGTTGCTTGGAAAAGTGACTGACCCTCAAGGAGTTGGCGGTGGAGCTTGTGCAGGAAGATATTTCCAAAGAGTGAGTTGGAGGTATTGCGGTTGCAGGCCCCAGAAGACCTTGTTGACAATGCAAAGGTTCTTGAACTTGATCCTTGCAGCCACTGGGAGCCAATGGGGAGATTTCAGGGCTGGAGAGATACGATCCCTGCGCTTGAGGACAAGGACAAGTCTTGCAGTCCAGTTCTGGATGAGTTGCAGAGGACAGAGAGTAGAGGCAGGCAGATTTTAAAAGAGACTGTTGCAGTAGTCAAGCCTAGAGAGAACAAGAGCTCTGGAGACCGAGCTTCTGGGGGAAGGAGAGGAAAGGAAAAATACCTCTGAGGAGGTGCAGTTGGTAGTTTGACTTTTTAGAGATGTTGGAGATGTGAGGAGAGAAGGAGAGTGTGGAGTCGAAGATGACCCCGAGGTTCTTAGCCTCACAGGTAGGAGCAGGAAGAGGGCCAAGGGAGGCCGGCCAGATAGTGGCAGGAAAAAAAGTTGCAGGTGTGGTGATGAAGAGGATCTCCGTCTTGCTGGCTTTCAGGCAGAGATCATTGGTGGCACACCACTCCTGGATTGCAGACAGATGAGAGAAGGAGAAGAGACAGCAGAGGGGAGCCTGAAAACGAGCTGTGTTTTGTCCGCATAGCACTGGAAGTTGGAGCAGAAAACAGCGATGCAGTGGGTGAGAGGTGGCAGGTATTGGTTGAACAACCAGGGAGAAAGGTTAGACCCCTGGGGAACACCGCAGGTGGAGGGAGAGATAGAGGAGGGGAAGGACCCAAGTTGGACCCAGCAGGGTTGGTTCGAGAGGAAAGAAGTCAGCCCGGCCAGAGCCTGATCAGTGATACCCAGGTTATCACACAGCAGGTTAAGTAGGATGGTATGGTTGACCATGTGAAAGGCAGAAGAGAGATCAAGTAAGATGAGGACAGAGGGGAGATTAGCATCAAGGTTAGGGAGCAGGTCTTCACAGAAGTTCAGGAGAGCAGTTTCCATGCTTCTGGCTGCTCTGAAGCCAGACTGATGGTCATGGAGACAACCAACAAATTCAGTGTGAAGATTAAGCGGGAAGATGGCCATCTTTTCCAGGAGTATGCCCAGGAAAGGAGGGATGGAGATCGGGCAATAATTAGCCGGAAAGGAGGGGTTCGCTGAGGGTTTCTTGAGAAGAGGGTGCTTCAGGGGGGAAGGGAAGGTTCCAATGGGGAAAGAGGGGTTGCAGAAGTCAGCCAAGGCTGGAGTGAGGGTGTCAATGTGGTCCTTGATGGTTTTGGAAGAACAGGGAAGAACCTGTTCAATGAGGTTTTCATAGATCGGACTTGTCTAAATACCTCGTCATGGGTGAAGAGAGGAAAGGCAGAGAAGGGAGGGGTGGCTGCAGGGGGGCCAGAGGAAGAGGAGAGAGTAGAGGGAGGAGCACGAGAGGACAAAAGGGTGGGCATGATGTCCTGGGGTTTAGAAATGAAGTGAGAAGCCAGGGTCATACAGAGGGCTTGGGAGGGGACAGGAGAGGTAGAGACTGCGGCAGGATTCGCCAGCTCCTTGTAGATTTTAAAGAGTTCAGCCGAGTTGTTAGATGCCGCAGAGACGTAGGCTTATATGTGAGCTCTCTTCTTAGTGAGGACAGGGAGTCAGTATTGCTTTTGGAGCAGGCGCCAGGCCAGTTTGTCAGAGGATGTACAAGATGCCAACCATTTCCTCTCAGCCACCCTACACTTGCATTTAAGAGTGACAAGGTCTGAGTTATACCAGAAGTTACACTTGGTTTTAGGCTTCATGCCGATCCTCATGACAGGGGCAAGTACAGCAGGGTGGAGCGTGGAAAGGGCTGTGTCAGGGTGTGAGTCAGCCAGAGGTGCAGGAGGGGGAGAGAAAGATGCGGCGAAAGCCTCAACTGACACACGCTTCATGGGTCAAATGACTGAGAAGGTGGGTGGCAGTGTGGGGGTTGGCTTGGCCTGAGGGCTAGAGAGAGAGAGAGATGAGAGGAGAGGAGAAAGTGGTCACTCTAGGAGAGAGGAGTGGTGAGAGGGTTAGAGAGGAGGAGGTCTGAGGAGATCAGAACATTAAGAGTGTGCCCTGGTGAGTCAGGCCAGAGGGAATAAGAGTGAGAGAGAGAGAGAGAGAGAGAGAGTCGTAATTGTCGTGAAAGAGTCCCGTGGCCTGATTGGAAGCATCCAGGTGGATGTTGAAGTCTCCCAGAAGGAGGAGTTGAGTGGTCGAGGCCAGGAGGGAGGAAGGGAGGTCTGCCCACTTGGAGGGTAGGGAGATGATCTGACCCAGTGGCTGGCAGAAAGAAGACACTGTGAGAGAGTTGCCAGGAGAGAAAGCCTGCATACCAGGCATTCAAAGGAGGAGTAGGCCTGCATAGCAATGATAGAGGCAGGAATCCACTCTGGGAAGATCAAGGCTACACCCCCACCGGAATGGTTGTATCTGGGAACGGAGAGGATCTTGTAGCCATCAGGGAAGAGAGTGTCAAAACTCGTGACAGAGCTGACCGGTAACCATGTCCTTGTGAGACCAAGGACATCAAGGTCAAATTCTTCCAGGAGACGGCAGATGTCAGAGGAGTGTTTGACAGCTGAGCAAGAGTTAAAAGTGGTGAGGTTTAGAAGGTTCCCATCT
Source organism: Ambystoma mexicanum (assembly GCF_040938575.1). Lineage (NCBI taxonomy): Eukaryota > Metazoa > Chordata > Amphibia > Caudata > Ambystomatidae > Ambystoma > Ambystoma mexicanum. The sequence goes on from NC_090922.1 coordinate 815,793,595, forward strand.
TTGAAAGACTTCCGGGGAGGGGTACAAATGTGGAGGTTTAGAAGGAGCCCGGGGGTGGGCAGACGAGGCAGGAGGAGAGGGCAAGGTAGCCGAGGAAGAGGGTGCCAGAGAAGTGGCAAAGGGTGGAGCAAGGAAGCCAAAGAAGGGAGAGAAGGGACAGCGGAGAGGAAGGGAAATGTATAAGGTGCAGGAAGTGTCTATCAAAGAGGAGGAGGTTGGCCTGAGGGCCTTGAATTAAGACGGTGCCATTCAGGTAAACACTAGTGATGACCTTAGAGGAGTGGAAGGAAACCAGGAAGGCCTCCAACCGGGTGCCACCATTAATGGGAGAGTAACAGAAAGGAGAGAGCACAGAGACCCTATGAAGAGTCCATAGGTCTGGCGAAGGATCGACAAAGAGGATGTTGGTGAGGGTCTGTCTGGAGGAAGCGCTGGTGTAGGTATCAGCGATAGGAAGGCCTGGGTTGGAAACTAGGATATCCTTTTTGAACTTCTCTCTACCAGGCTTAGTGAGAAGGGTAGGATAGTCATTACAAAAGCAATTGGAAAAGATAGGAGAAACAGAGAGCACCATAGATGATGAGGGGGAAGAGGAGAGATGAGAAGGGTGTAGGTGGGGAGTGAGAGAAGAACAGAAGGGGTGGAGACACTGGGAGAGAACACGAGGGGGAGTGCAAGCAGAAGAGACGGAACGAGACAAGAACACATTGTAAAATAACTAATCTGAACTAGATGGAGGGCTCAGGAGAGAGCACAAAAGAACTCGGGGCAGTATGATGAACAACACCCAGGTTAGCAGGGCAACAAGAACCAGATCAGTCAAAGAAGAGAAGCTAGAGGAAAGAAGAGCACAGCAGTACAAAAGATAATATGCAATGTGTGTAATTTGAGTTAGAGATGAACATGGGTTTGTGATACTCCTATTGAAGACACTCCAGCGGACCCCTTCGAAGTACTAGGTACGTTCACGGCAAAATATGTGACGTATGGAGAGCAGATAAACCAGCAGAGAGCCGCAGTTCGGCTCCGCCCAGTGCCTATCAGAATAACGCCACCTATTGAAGTACCGACACCTAAGAAAACCTGGAAAGTAAGGTACCCATTGAGAAAACCATATCTACAGGCAAGACAAAATGACAGTTGTCAGAATGTAATACCCGAAGAAGCCAAGAAGATACTAAAGGAAGACGAATGGTGACATCATAAGAAATCGGACTGACGCACATGTAGAAGATATAATGACCTAAGAATACTGACAAAGAGACAAAATACCATGGATAAGTGAAATCTTGAGCCTAAGGTGAAACAGTTGATGTCAAGATGAAGAAACATATGCCATATGCACGATGAAGATATTCAGTTAGTTTAAACATGTACATATGCAGGAAACTGCAAGAAGCAAAGAAATTGTGAAGCTTGCTTATGCTTAGTAGTAAAATAGATTGCAGCAAGCACCAACTATACATATATATACCTCCAAAAGCACTTTATAGATGAGAGAAAATCCACTATGCACATGAGCAGAATGGAACAGAGGTTACTAAAGGTCTGAAGAGGAGAGTGTTACAGCAAACAAATCGAGAATTAACACGGAGAGAAACCCAGCTGGAGGAACCATGCCAAAAAGCCAAGGTCGTATCGGGCTGGAAAAGGCCAACAGTGGATACAATTAAAGAGAAAAGAACAGAGTATCCTGTTCAGAAAGGTCAAGTAAGCCACAGATGGTATAAGACTGGCAGAACTAAATCAAATACAGGAAATTGCATGAAGAAGAGGTTGATTTCACGGTGTCCTAATCATGTGATAAGGCAGGCAGGAAAGGATGAGACTTTCACACATAAGCATGGATCCCTGCCAGACCCATACTCCTTAACTTTCTCAGACCAAGAAGCAGACTCAAGGCAAACTACAAAGGAGTAATTGACACATGACCACTGAGGTAATGATTGATTGTAACATAATTGGAGGGAAGCTCGGGTGCAGACAAACTCCCTGCACCTGGCTGGTTGTTCTAGATGTGAGTGGAAAAGTATGAGTGGGGTTGATGCCAACCCAATGATAGTGGACCGTGTAATCTAGGGTCCTGTAGTAAGTAGAACCAATGAGACGCCGTACTTTTAGTGACATTTACAATGGCCATTTTGAAGGAAGGGCTTAGTTACCCCACCTGACATTGATTATCCAATCCCCTCTCCCCGTTACAAACATACAGTTATAGTACCTATGTTAAAGTTACCTTCCTATAACCAATCACGTTGCATGTAAGGTTTTTAAGATTATGCGTCAGTGATGATGAGTTTTTGATATAAATATATATGTTGTTTTTTCTGAAATTAAGTGGAGTTTAAGCGAGAAGGAAAATCGAGCGGTTGCTGATGTTCATTGAACTCCCTGTTTTTTGTACTTGTCATTAAACGGACTCCCTTTGCCAAGCTATTGAGTTGTCATTATTATTTGGTGCAAGAGTACGAATCTGCATCCCCATCTATCTCGAGGGTGCTGCTACTCATCTTAAAGGGCTGTTTGGAGCCCCCAGTCACATGGGCCGGCTGGGGTCCATCCAGTTCACTTGGTAGCAGAGACTAGATGGTTAAATTAGATAAAATACCCATTGACCGTTGACATAAGTAACTTCAGGTCCTAACCAATATTACGAGTCCTTTGCCATCCGGCTGAAAGAACGAGAAGCTCCCTGTAGATAGTGGCTAGTTTAATTAAAAACCCTGCAGGTTAGGTGTGAGGGGACCTTTTTACTTTCCCCCAAGAACCCTTTCCCACGTCTACGAGCAGGGGATCAGATGAGCAGCACGGAAAGGCGGTAACGAAGGCGGTGATCCCGAGCGTCTGGAGAGGAAAAACATGCGAACAGTGAGTGAAAAAGACTGAATGCTTTGGCAAAAAGTTGCATGCCTTAAAAACAAGCAAAGGGAAGCTAATGGAGAGAGGGGGAACAAAAATAGCATCAGAGTAAGAGTATAACGTATATCTAAGGGGAAAATATTGATTCAAGGGTGGCCGAGCAGTATAGAGAGAAACCGGCAGTGACCGAGATAAGAGTATGCACCCATTTTTCTAGGTTTTAAAGAGTGCTAGAAGAAGCCTTCATTTAAGGTCCTGAATTGATAGGATGACATAGACGACCAGATCGATTAAAGACAATCTGAAAGAAATGGGCTTAAATTCCATGTCGGAATACAAATTAGGGGCAGAATGCATCTGAGGAAGCAGATGTCATGATAATCGTGTGGCCGGCCGGAGTCTGTCTGTCTGTTTTATGTGTTTAGATAGATCTATGACGTCATAAGGTAAAAAACTTTTTAAAAATAGCATGAAAATTGCACGATTGTAATGATATGATGTTGCATGGAATGGATTGATGGTTGTAGTTAACAAAAGTAAAAGTGAAATTATTGTTGAAAAACGGGATTGGAGCTTGTGACGATTGGTGCTCGCTCATATTGTTGATCTTGTTTGGGAAACATAAAGCATAATAAAGTGTTATACAAATATAAGATAAATGGGTTAAGCATGGAAGACATTACCCCATTGATACACATGTGCAAACAGCTGCCAAAGCATCACCTAAGCTTAAACAGTGAGTCGCCTAGGCAAAGTAGTGATGAAAGCCCAGAGAAGGACAGAGAAGGGGATATTACCTCCAAAGTCCCAAAGGACAAGGAGAGACACGAGAAAGAAAAAGGAGACCAAGCACAAGCAAGTACATCTCAAGGTACGGAAAGAGAGGTAAAGAGATGGAAAGGAGATGAGGATAGGACTGATGAGATGGCATTCCCACAGAACGAATGGATGGGAGGTCAGATTCTATTGAAACTCGATGGTAAAGGCATTGAGGATATGAGACAAAGGGACAACAAGATGAATTGGAAAGGAAAGAGAAGGAAAAGGAAAAAAGATGGAGAGACGAAGGGGCTAAGAAAATGTAGCAACAAGAAAAAGAGGAGGAGCCACTGTTAGATTGGATACTGAATATATGCACAGAGGAGGGTAAAGAGCCTTCTGTGCCACCCACCCCGGCTGAAACAAAATGCAAAGCTAGTAAAGAAGGATTATACCCATTAAGGGAACTTAAATCAGCCACGGGATATAGCAACCCGTCATATGAGTCGCCTACGCAAAGTAGTGACGAAAGCCCAGAGAAGGACAGAGAAGGGGATATTACCTCCAAAGTCCTGAAGGACAAGGAGAGACACGAGAAAGAAAAAGGAGACCAATCACAAGCAAGTACATCTCAAGGTACAGAAAGAGAGGTAAAGAGATGGAAGGGAGGTGACGATAGGACTGATGAGATGGCATCTGCACAGAACGAATGGATGGGACGTCAGATTTTATTGAAACTCGATGGTAAAGTCATTGAGGATATGAGACAAAGGGACAACAAGATGAATTGGAAAGGAAAGAGAAGGAAAAGGAAAAACGATGGGGAGATGAAGGGGCTAAGAAAAAAGATGGGCAGAAACGAGAGCAGTTATATCGTGATGAGCAGGTTAGAAAACAGACAAAGGCTGAGGAACAAAGAAAACGCGATTGTAAGCAGAGAACATCTGATGATTAGGATAGACAAGAACAAAGGAGAATAGTAGAAGAAGAACAAAAAATACTGAAGAAGAAAATAAAAAGAGGAAGAGATGAGGAAAATAAAGGGCAAATGAACGAAGAGATGCGAGGAAGCAAGAAGAAGACAGGGTCAGAGAGGAAGCAAGGAAGCGTAGAGAGGGGAGGATAGCTCAGGGGCAACGTGCTCGCCTTGGAAGCAAGACGACACGGAGCACCACAGGTTCGATCCCCGGGTCCGCGCTTAGAAACCTCTGGGTATTAAGCGCGTTATAAATAACCTATCATATCATATCATATCATATCATAGAGTTTGATGACAACATAGAACGCAAGCAAGAACGAGAGCACGGGATTTCGAATATCTGGAAAGAGAGGTTGAAAAACGCGACCCAGTAGTAGACTGGGAAGACATAGAAGAATTCTTTCCTGAGTATGATTCAGTACCATGCACGTCTAGAGCGAATATAGAAGATGACTTTGACACCAGAAGCATCGGAGAGACGATCAATAAAATATACGATGAGATGGGGCTAGAAAAGGTACCCCAAAGGGAAGGAGAGGAGGAGTGTCTTGAGAGCACTCAGTTGTACGATACTGAGGACACCTCCCAAAGTAGCAGAAATAGAGATAGAGAGCTGTCCTTAGATAGGATGACTCTAAATAGAAATGAGGAGGATGAGAGAAGTTGCACAAGCTGGGCACAGACAATATCGGATGCAGAAAGAGAAGAATGTGAAGAAAGAGAAGACGAGAGAAGGCGCGAAAGATGCTTCTCTAAGGGAAAGGGAATAAGATGGTCATATTCTAGAGGGTCTGCACCTAAGGCATTGGAGTTATCCATACAATCAGATTAGCATGAAGCAGTATCATACAGTCAGAGGGGGCTGTCTGCACCACCCTATGTGAGCAGATTACGGACATTGCCAGGTAGACGGCGATGCAGGAATATTACCCCTGCGGTGGACAGAAAAATGATGAGAGAGGAAAAGGAGTGACATGTGTCACAGTTCCCCTTACTAGAAATAGGAGGAACAAGACCACAATATATACCTTGGCCACAGATGGATAGAGAAAACCTGAAAAATAAGCACCCAATGTTGACATCAGGAGCCGGAAAGTGGATACATGAGTTAGAAAAAATGACAGGAGGGAACACGTTAGCTATAGGGGATATTATGTGTCTTTTAATCGCCATATTTGGTGATAGAGCTGACGATGTGTGGACACGTGCAGGTTACCCTGGGGTGACTATAGTTAATACCGCGCATGACGGAGCACTGTTTAACAACTGCAGAAGCGCGGTATGGAAAGCGCTTCGACTGCTATACCCGTACACTTCTGATATGGCAGCTATAATGACACGCAAGATGAAGGAGTCAGATGATCCTGTGCTTTACATTCAGAATTTCCAAGACACCTGGGTGCTGGAAACTCGTAAATCTTGGGGGAAATCTATACCCGTGTTTTACCATATATTATGCCAAGGGCTGCCAGAACAGGTACAGAAGCAGCTCAAGAAATTGGTAGGGATTGAGGCTAAGCCATGGTCTGAAATACAGCTGACCATCGCACACTATTGCAGGCTGCTGCAAGAAAAGAATTGCAAAAAGGATGCTGCACGAAAAGGTGAAGAGGCTAAATTAGTGCAGAAAAAATTATCGAAGTATGCCATTGAAGGGGCAATGATAACCAATACAGAACGATCAAATACGCAGCAGGCCAATAGCCAAAGGCAGTTGGATCAAAGCAATAACAGGTTTTACCCAAGAGGAAGAGGATTTCGAGGAAGAGGATGGCAGAGTAATCAGGGAGGTTTTCAGAGTAATCAGGCAGGATTTCAAAATAGACAAGGCGGAAATCAGGAAACGCAAAATGGGCAATTAATCAGACCAGTGCCAATATGTTGGACGCGTGGGATGACAGGGCATGTAGCACGCACGTGCAGAAGTCAAGGAATGGTGCAAAATGACCAATTCACAAGAGGAGGGAGGGTGAATCCATCTGCGTTCACGCAGCAGGTTGGAAATGGAGTTGCACAGAATCACACGGTGTAACAGCAAGCGCCAAGAGTACAGCAAAGCTTGAAGCCGCAGTAGAATGTAACACATTTCCCACAGGGGCAGTTTCAACAGTCCCCAATGCAACTGTCACAAACAACAGGTACATGACAGGCACTGAATTCTGGAATAAGAGATGTCACAAGTGACGGGGGAAATCCATTCACTCAGAATGGGACAAGATTATATATGGACTAGGACAGCTCACTGGGAGACCTGATATGTTCTATACTATCTGTGACACCGAACCCTCACGAGGAACCAAGGGGAGATGTCTGTATAGGGGATAAAGAATATTCTTTCTTAGGTGACACGTGTCTGACACGCTCGTGTATACGTGAAGGCAAGTTTTCTTTGTCCGGTGATGCCATAAATACTCGGGGCTTTACAGGAGCAACAAGTCATGTTCCTTACAAAAGAACTTCCAGTCTCCATATGAGAATGTGACATGAAAGTGCCACTGCTATATTCGAGGCAGACACCAATGAATATATTGGGACGAGACCTAATGACAAAGCTAAACATGACAATCTCGTTCACAGAGAAAGGCATAGTATGTTCAACTCCAGGAATGCATTATTTAAACATGTGCGAAATGATTAGAGAATACGCAGGACAAATGGCTATGAGAGCTATTCTGTTAGAACACAAAATATTTGCATATGGAGTGCGTATATTTATGTCACGGATACCAGGCCTTGCAGACAAAACAATGAGAACCCCAGGTGAGTTTCTGTTCAGGCCAGGAATACCTATGCATAAGGTAAAAAGGAAAAAGTGTTAACTATACAAACAGCCATAGTGCGAGGAGAGATGGCTTTGCTTGACGGTTGGGATGATGAAGGCAGACAATGGTGCGCAGTAATCACCATTGTGGAGGTTACTGGTTGACTGATGTCACTGATGATGATCTATTTTAAGAACAAATAGGTGAAGATGAGATGGCAGTTGAGGTTAATCTCATTTATTGGGTGAAAATGATCAAAAGAGAGGTGCTGGCACAAAAACGTCCTGAATATTTTGATTACGACATGGCAAGGGTGCCTTTCTCAGTATGGACTACAGGCCTTTATGACGTAGGATTACTGAAAGGAGTCAGAGAAGTGAATATTAAATTGAAACCAGGAGCAATTTTACCAAAAGCACAACAATATCCTATGTCTAGGGAAGCCAATGAAGGGATTTTTAAGACAATTTCTGCCATGATGGATCAGGGCATCTTAGTGACGTCAGAGTCGTCATGCAATGCTCTGGTTTATCCGATTAAAAAATCAAAGGGAGGGTCTTGGCGTTTAATCCAAGATTTACGACCAATAGACCAGATAGTCGAGGCCGAGTTCCCTTTAGTCCCGAACCCGTTCCCGATCCTATGTAATATACCTGTTGAAGCAAGGTATTTCACAGTGATTGTCTTGAAAAATGCATTTTTCTCAATACCATTGCACAAAGATTCACAAGATTTGACCTTGTTTACGTTCAGAAAAGTTCGTCTGAAAAGCACAAGGCTGCCTCAAGGACTCTGTGAGTCTCCTTCGATTTTCAACAGAGTCCTGCAAATGGACTTAAGCAATATTGCTTTAGAGAGTTATCTTAAAATACGTGGATGACATTCTAATTTGCAGCACAACAGAGGAAAGGTGCAGACACGATTCTATTCAGTTGTTGACTATACTGGCTGAGAAAGGATATAAAGTTGACAAAGAGAAGTTGCAATATTGTCCACAAGAAGTGCTGTACATAGGCCAGCTGATCTCACATGAGGAGAAATAGGTTACCCCTGAAAGAGCTGAAGCCATTTGAAAGACAGCCAAGCCACACACGATAAAACAAATGCAGAGTTTTCTAGGATTATGTAATTATGTCAGGGCATGGGTCTTTGACTACAGTTCTTATACCAGGCCCTTGTTACAAGCCTTAAAGAAAGCACAGGCAACGGAAGAAAGAATCGCGTGGGCCGGAACCATGGAAGAAGGGTTTCTTGAACTAAAAAAGGGCATTTACACTGCACCAGTTTTAAGGATTCCCAATTATGCATAGGAATTTTACCCTGCAACTAGGATGCACAGAGTGTCCATGTTTTTATGTCCTTCTTCCAATGAATGGCAGTGTTATGACAGCAGTACTCACACAGAGAACCACGTTGGGGTACAAGCCCCTTGCATACTACAGTGGGAATTTAGACCCAGTGATGAGGGGTCACTTCCCATGCGAACAAAGTTTGGCTGCCGCAGCATTCGCCATGGAGAAGGCTACAACCATTGTGATGGGATGCTCAATGACGTTATTTGTCCAGCACGCATTATTTGCCATTTTAGAGAAACCAAAAGGCACATTGACATCTCAGAGAGCTTCTGCTTATGAAGTGGTCATATCAAATCCAACGATTAAAATAGTTTGATGCAAAATAGTGAACCCAGCTATGTTTATAGCAGAGCCAGTCACTGAAGGAGAGCCAATACATGATTGCGCGAACTATGAAGAATTTTATGATGAGACTCCCAGAGTGAAAGAAAATGCATTGGCTGAAGGAGAAATCGTCTTAGTTGATGGTTCTTCGAGGATTGATCAAAATGATGGACAGAGATATACAGGTGCCGCTGTGATGAAACACATGGCAAATGGGAAATTTCGAGTACTCATTAGTGCATGATTACCCTCGCATTATTCAGCACAAGCTGCAGAATTATTGGCGTTGATACTCGCATTCGAGAATCACGCAGATCAGGAAGTGACGTGTACAGTTACTCCGACAGTGCATGCAGGCCTAGCGTGCTGGAAAAGGAGGGGCTACCTCTGAGCGGACGGCACGCCCGTGCAGCACTCTGCCTTATTGGACAGGCTCATTAAGGCACTACAACTCCCACTGGGCATAGCGGTCGTGAAATGAGCCACCCACACGAAAGGGACAGATTCAATCTCACATGGAAATCAAGCAATAGACACTGAAGCCAAGCGTGTGGCAACCAAACGAGAAATAATCATGAGTGTGGAAATAATTGATGTTGCACGAAATGAGCCAGAAGGCTGTAGCAATATGGCAAAAACTCAGTTAATGGAGCTCCAAGGAGAAGCACCACAGGAAGAGAAGAACTTATGGAAGTGACAAGGATGTTCTTTAAACCCCTCCGAGAGCTTGTGGCGACAAGACAGCACTGGTAAAACAGTGATGCCTATACCCTTATTGAAGATAGCACTGGAACAGTTACACTATCCAGCGCACATGACAAAGGAGAATCTAGCAGCAACAATTGCTGAAGACTGGTTCATACCGAACTTGGCAGAGCACGTTGCATTTTGTATGGTAAACTGTATAGTCTGTCAGCAGTTCACGGCTGGGCATACACTACATGTGATTAGAAGAGTTATCCCAAGGACTAATGGGCCTTTTCAGCACTTGCATATCGATTATGTCAATATGATTCAAGTATCTAACTGGTACAGGTATCTAATTGTTGTGGTGTGTCCATTCTCTAGATGGATAGAAGCAGTTCCATGCACACACCCAGACTCTACCTGTGCAGCCAAATTCCTGGTTAGGGAGGTGTTTCCCAGATAGGGAGTGTGTGAAGTGATGAGGTCAGACAATGATCCTCATTTTGTTAATACAGTATTTGAATAGATTAGCTTGTTGCTTGGTATAAAGCACAAGTTTTCTTTGGCGTACCATCCTCAAGGAAATGGGATATGCGAGAAGCTCAACGGCTTGGTAAAGGAAAGGATAGCCAAGTTGAAGCCTACTCTGAAGAAGGGATGGCTGCGCTGTCTTCCACTGGCACTGTATGCACTCAGAAACCAGCCTGGTTCTGATCATCATCTCACGCCGCACGAAATCGTAACGGGCAGATGGATGCGCACGCCATTGACACCTCAAAATAGAACTAGATGTGATGCTCAGCCAACACGAGAAGTGTTAGGATTGGAAATGCAAAACTACTTGAATTGCATGACATCTTGTCTTACTGTAATTTCAGGACAGCTGCAGCTACGACAAGAAGGTTGTAGGGCAGATCCATGACGAGGAAGAAGGACGCATGACCAGCCAAGTAAAAGACAAAGAACTTTTGTGTAAAGTTGTGGCTTAGTTCTGGACACTTCCTTTGAGCAAAATAAGGGAAGAAGGACATAAAAACATGGACACTCTGTGCATCCTAGTTGCAGGGTGAAGAAGAAGAATTGCATGTATAAGCCACAAAATAACTTGTTGACTTTGAACTTTGCACTGAGGCACACTGAAGACTTGATAAGAAAAGATATGCCAAATTTTGATCGAGGATACATACATTGGAAGAGAATACAGTATCCTGATTCTTTCGACACAGAATCCCTATTTGAACGTACTTATGTGTCACACAATAGTGACCTCACCAAAGACATTCTGATCTATTTCGAGTTAATATTGAGGTCATACCCGGCGTTGGTGGGACGAATCACAAGCATAACGGGGTGTCTTCAAGATCCTGAAAACAAAAACCAATAAGGAGGCTGCTCAGTTATTGCAGAGCAGTTTCTTTTGTACCCGGAGTACACCGGGGACAAGACAAATGTCACTGTCACAAGAGAATAGCAGACTAGCCAGTATTTTTTTGCTTAATTGAAGACTTTCCAGAACTTGTGCGGAGACATGCCAATGTCGACGTCCTCACTTTCATCAGAGAGCCAGCGAACACTATGTTAGGCAGAATCCTGTGCAGTTCCCTTAGGGAGCACTACAGAAGATTAAGAATACAGGTGAGAGCAATAAATCCCCTTTGGTATCAGTCTGTACCACAAAGATTTAGTTGGTAGCTGTGGCTGAGCAGTCAGACTTATCTCAAGAGGGAGATGAGCAGTATTCAGGGTATACACATTAGGCCTACAGCACTCGGGGACAAGGAAACACTGACCAAAGCTGTTAAAATAAGTCAAGGAAAACTATACACACTCCCTATTTAAATTGTAGACCAAGTGAACCAGAGAGAAAACTGAGCAAAACGGCACAGTGAAAACTACACACAAGGGATCCTCTAACAATTTCTCTCAAGGGAGGGAAATCACAAGTTATATAGAAATAGCTTCTTCCACACCCTATCCACACTTCCACACTTCCCACAAGTTTGTGCACCAGTTTAGATCAGACAGTGCATCAGTATAGCATATACTTAAATGAAAACTGAGCAAAATGGCATTTCACAAGGTTTAGCAATGGAGAGGAAAGGGTATTTATAATAAACAGAAGCACCCACACAGTTCGAGTTGAGAATCAATCTAAGGAAGGCAGGTCTAACACATGTAGCCAGAGTCAATAGGCCTGTGCCAGAGTCAGTGGTACAGGGCAAGGGCCCAGGAGCAAAATGTTCTTGTAGCTGCAGTCAAGTCTTTGATTAACGAGGTTGAAAAGGTGGATTCAGAAAGCGAAAGACAATGTTAAGAGAGAGGGGCGGCCAACCCAACAGGTAGGTAAAACCGTGAAGAAAGGGCGGCCTGGCGGAACAATGTACCTTTAAAATGAAGAAGTGGCTCCTGCGGTGGTGGTTGTTCCTGGTAGTTCCTGCAGTTTGGGGGATCCAGCAGAGGATGAGAGGCTCTTGTCGTGGAGGAAGGTTCGAGTTACTGCACTACCCTGGGATGAAACTAGCCACGGTGCTGCCCGATGAATAAAAGGTACGCTCCTTTAAATCGCAATCCGGGTGGATTGGTGCCTGACTATCCGGCCTTCCGAGTACAGGGTACTGGCGATTCGACCAAGGCAGGTCCAGGAAGGCGATTGGCAAACTGGTTGGCCCCACCAGCTCAAGGGAAGAAGGCTCTTGCAGATGAAGATCTTCTCTCGTTGTGTGGAGAAAAGTGGTGAGATCCTGCAGCAGGGCTTCACCGGTGGTTCAGTCGTTGCAGATGTCTTTGGCTACTCTCCTCTTCGGCTTCTTAGTTCCAGTGGCAACGTCTTGCTCTTCCAGTCCTCAGGACCCTGCTTTTATGCAAAAGGAGCCCCATTCATACAGCCTAGCTGTCACTCACACCGTGGAGTGGTCATCTTGGCGGGAGACCCTCCAGCATATCAGGATAGAGTGCGACATGGGTTGCAGAGGCAACCCTGTCCAGGGGTCCTACTCCCCCTCCCACACAACGGACCCACCCCAGACTCAGTGGCGCCGAAAGGAGGGCTTCTTGGCAGAAGCCCGCCAAAAGGACAAACAAAGGATCCCTGACCTGGGTTAGGAGTTTAGAGAAAGACACGAGAAAGAAGTTATATTAAAGTTCTGGCAAATAAAACCTACCGGAGTAAAGTTCATATTAAAATACACTGGCGGTATGTTGGAGGCTGTCAGAAAATGTGGTAGCCTCGAACAATGGGAAAATCCCATAGGAAAATATTTGTGGTCGAATATTTACGGTAGTAACCACTGCCACCAGCCAGAAACTTTTGAGAGAGGGGCTGTACGGTACCCTCTCGAAAATGAACATAAGGGAAAAACTATTAACCCTTCCCAGTACCTCCATAGTAAGATGGTTTGTACTGGTTTAGTTCACAAAAATTGACTACTAAAGTCAATGGGGAATTTACATGCCCTGGGACAAAGTAGTCAGTCCCAGGGTATGGAGTCTATGTTTGGGGGTCGCTACGACACCCCTGTGTCACTGCACGGAGGGTGCTGTGTAACACATGTGAATAAAGATGGCTCCTATGGTGGTGAGAGAAACCCCATCGACATTAAACACAAAAATAGCCTCGAACACACATAGCAAAAATGCCTAAGAGTGGGAAAAAGAGTCTCACTCTTAGCAGGAGAAAAGAAACAAACCCTTCAAATCCAGTAAAGCTGCTGGGGGACTCTATAGGTAAGGGAAATTAGCCATAGAATGAGAATTCTCCCTAACACACTACACATCTGAGTATGCTCCTGCATGGACTTGTGATGCAGGTCGAACTTTCTAGTCAGCATCAGAATCACTGGAGACGAGTGTTAACTTTCCTTCGAGGGACAGATCGTGAAGGTGTTGCCAAGGACTTCACTTTTGTTTATGCTGACAAGGAACCAACATGTCATCTGGAGTGAAACAGATTAGAGGCATAGACTGGGAATTGGTTTACATGGAACATGCAAATTAAAACTTACTGAACTTATTGCCTCATTTGGAACTTTCGACTATATGTTTCTAGAGCCAGTCTATTATTCGGACAAAGAGGATAATCAGTTCAGCACTCGTGACCTGCAAGCAGAGGCATCAGAATTCAGATAAAGTGGCAATCTTTAGCATGCATTAAAGAGTTAGTTTTGCTTCCTTTGATGATCGAGATGGGAAATCAGAGCAGCAACGTTGTCCTCCCTCATGAGGAGAGACATTCATATTGGCCAAGGAACAAATGCTGTAAATTAACATACAAATGTATTATTTACACATGCAAAGTATTCATTATCATACTACTGTCATGGACGATTAGAACTGCATTTTTCATTGGTGCGCAAAGCGTTCAGGTTCTCGTGCACCCACCTAATGATGTACGCATGAAACCTGCAAAGTTACCCAGACCTTACATAGTCATCCCAGTTCCTAGAAAGAATTATAGAGTGACTGAACTTGAGATGGATGTGATAAACAATGATACACACGCAACACTTGTGATAACAGATGAATTGAAAAGTCGGAGACAGGGTCGGCAAAGTAAACCTGAAAAAGGGTTGATGAAGGGTACACGTACACAGATTAGGAGTACATACACACCTGGTCTAATGTCAATGACTGCAGAATCACATTCCACAAAATGGGGAGAGTTTGGACAGCTCTAAACAAGAAGCTTTTTACCAAAGGGTGTTATAAAACACATGGAAAAGGAACTGTTAAGGAAACAAAAGACTCTAGAGAATGAGCGAACAGAGACAGCACTGACGAGCACGTCTGATCCAGTGATGAAAGGGTCAAGCTCAAGTCCTGCAATACAATCACGTGAAGAGATAATGGCAGAATCAATATGGACATTCATAAACAGAGCCAAAAAGAGACAGGAAGACAAGGAAAGACTTACCGGACTTCCTCCTACTCAAATGATACATGTGGACACGGCCAGATCATTGATAGAGATACCTGAGAATCCTCCAGCAAGAAGAAGCTATACGGATGTGTTCAAGGATGTGGTTTTAGCAAACTACAGAAAGACTTTAAGAATTAAAAGAAGCACACAAGAAGACAACAACAAACTGAATGATTACCTGCACAGCACAGCACACTCGGGAAACAACATATGGTACCAACATATGAAGGAAGTTGGAAGACGACTTCAGAGGAAGAATGCTTTGTTTGTGCACTACTACCCTACAGCATGGGGAAGTCAAAAATCTTTGTAGCTATTGAGATAGATGTCATAACAGCACACTGCCTATCACATTTAGCAATGTGCACGACCAGAGGCCAGTTCATGAGAAGTGATGCTTCACTCAAATGGGCAACTGAAGCAACTGACCGAGATGAAGATGATTATGTCCAAGACATAAAGACGAGAAACAATGGCAAAACAAAGAATATCGTGACCAGATATAAGAAGCCTGGAGTTAAAGGAGCAGAGATCAGAAAAGAAACAAACAAAAAGCTGAACGTCAAAGGGAAATCTACAGAAGAAGCTCGAAGATGGAAGTACAGAGGTCAAATGCAAATTTGGGGAACAGTGTTTCTCCAGAAGGATGGGAGAAAGGAGTAGTGATCTGCAGAGCATGGATGACCATTGGATACTATAAGGAAACAATTGGAAATGCACAGATGATATTTAAACCATTATGGCCAAGACTTGCAAGACTGCTAACATGGGTCGAAGATAGAGGAGGACCCCTACAGATAGTGGCATTGAGAATTCTGAACTGTGCTTCAGAAACAATGGTACAGGAAAAATGGGAGAGAATCAGAACTGTGGACGAATCTTCGATGCTACAGGAATGATGCATGGAACAGCAGTGATCATGGATCATTATTGGGCATTTGGATTCAAAGCATACATCAGATAGCCGAAGAATTGGGGAGGTAAATGCACATTGGTGAATGTCCATGTTCCAGCTTTGGTGATTCCAAAAAGTGATCTGAATTTTGACAGTTTCCCGAAAGCAGATGCTCACCTAAGAAAGAAGAGATCTATGGAGTTTATGAAGAGAACACAGAGGGAACATTATTTCTCTGCAAAATCCATAGAAGCTTTTAATGCTATCCCATATGAGCATAGACTGTTCAGTCAGACTTCTTCAGTATTCACCTTGATCTTGATGCCAAGAGTTCAGGTTGGAGCAAATACTAAATGGTTGCAGATAACCAGATGGGAGTTACTGCAGGCCATCAACACAACCATAAAGGGATTTAATGCAATCAAGGAAGAGATAAGAGCCATTCGATTAATGACCCTTCAGAACAGATATGTCCTAGACATGATCACAGCTATGGATGGAGGTGTTTGTGCAAAAATCGGAGAATCATGTTGCACATTTATACCATCTCATGATGACGAAAATGGAACCTTAACAGAAGCCATAGGTATGCTCTCAAAACTACAGAATCAGATGCTAGATGAAGTTGACAAAGTCGACAATGCTAGTTGGTTTGGATCACTGTTTTCATGGGTTCCTCAATGGATGGCAGTTGCATTCAAGTTCCTAGGAGCCCTGTTGGTGATGATATTGCTTGGATTCTGTGTTATCAAGCTAATAATCTCTCAGTGCCAGAAAACTGCAAAAAAGGCCATAGGAATGAAAATCATGATTGATGTTGAGTCAGGATGGAAGCCTAAGGACCTGACTGACGAAGAAATAAGAGACTTTGTGAAGGCCAGCATTTATGCACCAGAAGGAACAAAGTTTTGGTATCCGAAGAAACATAGAAACTATGTGGGAAAATGGATCTATTGCAATCCAAGTGGAGAATGTCAACTAATGACATGGAACAAAGATGAGCACGTAAGAACAGCTGGATGTTTGAAGGGAGTCTTAAAAATATGGACCCCAAAGGTACATTTCTGCAGACCTAGATGTCTAGATCCAGAGGATGACAGAAAAGAGAATGCAAAGAAAGAAGAGAGAGTGGTTGATGAATCGCCCAGAGGGTGGAGTGAAGAGGAAGTGCCAAGCACCATCCACACTCCATTCGCCCCCTCCAAAGTACCAGGTACGTTCACACCAAAATATGTGACGTATGGAGAGCAGATAAACCAGCAGAGAGCCGCAGTTGGGCTCTGCCCAGTGCCTATCAGAATAACAGCACCTATTGAAGTACCGACACCTAAGAAAACCTGGACAGTAATGTACCCATTGAGAAAACCATATCTACAGGCCAGACGAAATGACGGTTGTCAGAATGTAATACCCGAAGAAGCCAAGAATATACTAAAGGAAGACGAATGGTGACGTCATAAGAAATCAGACTGACGCACATGTAGAAGATATAACGACCTAAGAATACTGACAAAGAGACGAAATACCATGGATAAGTGACATCTTGAGCCTAAGGTGAAACAGTTGCTGTCAAGATGAAGAAGCTTATGCCATATGCACGATGAAGATATTCAGTTAGTTTAAATGTGTGCATATGCAGGAAACCGGAAGAAGCAAAGAAATCGTGAAGCTTGCTTATGCTTAGTAGTAAAATAGATTGCAGCAAGCACCAACTATACATATATATACCTCAAAAGCACTTTATAGATGAGTGAAAATGTATAAGAAATGTATGTCAGTCTATAAATGCAAGTACATTCCATATGTGATTATTGTGTTATGCCACAGAGTTGGTGGATGGTGATGTGGTGAAGCTATTATCAATTGTGTACATTTAAATACAAATAAATTATTATATTCTATACACCAGCCTGGTTCCTGGCTTATTGGTGACACCCGGGGTACAAGCGGAGTGGTATTATATAGGTTGGAAATCTGCCCAAGTTTGAATCTGGTAAGCACTTTGTTGCGCGATACTAGATTGGGGGGGGACTCCCCGAGTTGAGAGTGACCGTCCAATAAACTGTGATATTAGCGCTCGTTTACAGTGCTTGTGGGGGCCCATTTCAATATGCCCCCTTGTCCACAGTTAGGGGGGGGTGGACACCCTTGGGTTGCATAAATAAGAATGGATGAATACAAAGGAATGCTCATTAATCTCACGGGGCAGGCAGCCTGAGGGTAGCTGAAACAATAAATTGCCACTGAAAAGTTAGTAATTGCTCTGTCAGCAAGGTACTAACGCAGATGAAACCAGAGTAAAGGCAAAGTGGGGACAGCACTGCTGGATGCTATCAAAGCCAGTCTGTAACCTGCTGCAAAGCGAACATATAAAGTGATAAGTTACGGTGACAGCAGCCAGCAAAGAGGTGTATGTAACATGCACACAAGGCAAAGTGCACATTTAATACCATGAAAGAAATATGTTGCTGTGTAGTAGCCCAAATAGGGACAGCTGCTTGGGCTTCCCCTTACCCCAAGTCTATTGAACACATACACAGAACAACAACATCACAACACTGTGGAACTGTTAGGCATACAAGGCACAGATATGTTCAAATTTATCTTTTGGACCTATCCAGCAAAAGATATGCAGAACCCTAATTTGAACTAAATGGATTGACATGATCAGAAGCGACATCACAGTAAATAACATTACAAGCAGTGGCATCAGTCTTTAGTACTCTAGGACACCACTGGTAAAGACATTAAAAGAAGTCTTCATGTGCAAGCAAAGCGAATGTGCTGTGCAATATATAAATAGTCACTATTATTAATCAACTCAATAGTTTAGTAAACCATGAGGGGTTTTCTTCATAGGAAAAATTGAAAACTAAATCACTTCTAGCGACAACCAATGTCAGCTGATCAGGCGCAGTGAGATTAAATGATTTGCCCAGGATCACACATTTCGTTAAAGTGGTGAAATCAGTATTTGTACGCAGGCTGTGATTTAAGCACTTGTCTACATATCTTTCCAGTGATAGTTCACAAATATTTATTAAGGTTGGTTACAAAAACAAAGTCATAATTTTTTCTATCCATCCCTTGAAAAGTACACAAATCACATAACAAACCAACCTGACATTATATACATTGTTATAGAAATAGGTCAAGCAAAAAGAAATGTATAGCTTTACGTTCGCCACCCTGAATGCACGATTGCAGTAGCAGCCTGCAAAAGAATATGGACCTAAAAACAATATAATTTGTTTTTAGAAAGGTATTCACAGTGAAAAAGAATTCAATATATGGTAATCTGCTTGAACCATTATTTTACACAGCATGCAGCGTTATACTCCCCTCCAATTTATTATCACCAACCAATTGCACCTTCTAAGGGGCAACAGTCCTTGCCCAGGCGCCCATGTGCCTGGGTCATCAACCTCTAATCAGTTTATTTAATTGAGGTTGACACAAAGCTGAACCTGGGTGTGATGGGGGAGCAGGGGGAAAGGCACTGTGCTTCCCTGCGCTTTTAACTGTCACACAAAAAGTTTGAGCTGGGCAGTCTTTGGACAGCTGATCCTGCTTCAGAGGAGAAAAGTCAGGCCTTATTCTTGTCCCAAGCTTAATGTGTGCTAGACACGGAGCCGACCCATGAAATTTGGACAGTCCTGCAAAATGGTTGGCCTCCCTACAGACAGACCCAGCCCTGTTCCCTGACCTTGGGTTTCATCTGGGCTTGTTTAGCTGCCAACCTGGTATAAGGTGAACACGGAGAACTCGCACAAAGGGGATTTTTGTCAATCATGTGGATCTTTTTGACCCATTTCAATAAAACCTTATCTAAGTTGCTGCATTTTAATTGTTTCCCTATTCATGTATCTATTGCAGCTGTAACTGTGTATCAATTGGACAGCTAGGGCAAGCACCTGCTCACCTCGCATTCACAAATATGCTCCCCTTTTATGCCTTTCCCTCCTGCTTCCATTTTCTCCCACACAGCATTCTTTTTGAACCCCTCTTTTTTCCTTACCAGCAATTTCACCTCTATTATCCTACTCTTTCCTGCTCTTTTGGAACACTATGTCGTCCCCTGTTCTTGCCTCATTCCCTTAGTCCTCCTGCCTTTTTCTTTCTCCATTTCTGCCAAAGGTTCTTTGTTATAAAGATCCTGCACTATTCCTCATTTTGCCGCTTTTCGGATACTAACCTGCCATACTTCACTCAATGTTTCCCTCTCTCGTTTAGCCACACCACATCATTTGCCTTCACATTGGTCCACCTCCACTCCCCATTCCTCACTCACTTGTCTCCCTTCTCTCCCTTTTCCCCTCCCTCACTCTTCATTTCTCCGACTCTTTAGACCTTGATTATTCCCCATTCTCCATACACTCCTGAACCCCTGCTCGTCATTTCCCCTCACTTTAATCCACTTTACCCTGCATTTCCCCTCACCCTTGTGCCACATTAACTATTTCCCTATTCTCCTGCCCTTGCACATTCTCTGCACCCATTTACCGTTTACCCTCACCTGACTCCCTTCAATCACCTCATCTCCTGCCTTCCATCATTCTCAATCGTTCCCTCACGCTTTGCCCTCCTTTATTCTCCACTCGCCTGTCCCATCAGTGTCCATGTTACCTGCTCCTTCTCTGCTTTTCTCCCTCTCTTTCCTGCCCTTATTTCCTCTCCATTTCCATTCACTGCTCTGCAGCAGGGCCCTGTGGAGCTGGAGGAGATATGAAGGTGGTTGGTTGGAGTTAAGGGGTCTTTAAAGTGCCACAAGCAGCACCCACAAAAAAAGGTAACCCTTGAGATTAAAAGGTGAACTCCTTTAAGTCTGTGATGTTCAATGACATTTCAAACGTGTGGAGTAAGAACACCGGGGACATGCACAAAATGGTTGCACATGCTGTAGGAATTATCCTGTAATATCACCTCCTGTAATGTCCCTTCCCATTGCCCATGATATTGCCCATTTCCTTGAACCCTATGGTTTCCAACATTAGCTTCAGACTTGATCATTCAATATTACCACCATTGACATCAAAACCTGGCAAGGAGGCCCAACTGTCTCCAACTAGAATCGGACCCCTAAACACAGAAAACTGTCAAAGAATACAACTTTAAAAGAAGCATTTGTCCCTAAAGTTCGTTATTGCACAACTCCGCCCACTCTAGGCGCCGCCTCCAGGACTCGGCCACCTAGTGCCCTATATCATTTTTGCTCACGGGGCCCTTTGCCTTAAATCTGCCACTGTTTTCAGCTGTACTTAAAATTTGGAGTTCGAAATTTTAACCACCTGCAGTGAAGAAAAAACGTTTTGGTTTTTGCAGAGAAGCACTAGAACATCCTTTGAACTGCAGGGGCAAACATTTGCTACAGAAGCCCCAAAGGGGGTGAACATTTATCAAAATCCGATGTCTACATTCTCACTACCTTTCCAGAACAACTCCCTCAAAGGTCATTACTGGCCCTACTGTGCTTTATTTTACGCCAGACAGTAGCTGTATGGTCTGCTGCATTACCACATCCACTTCCAGCCGAAAAAACGCGACATACAGATTTTTTTTTAAAGTAGTTCATGCGCTCTTTACTTTATATATTTATTTTGTTATTGTACATTTGTATGGCGCCTATACAGCCAAGGTGTTTCGAGGCGCCACAAGACGGGGGTGGGAGGACAAGGAGAAAAACAAAAATGGTCCTACTAGGCCTTGTGGCATTCGGATCGTGCAAGTGCAGGATAGGAAGTGCAAATGGGGTGTGGGGGGGGTTCAGGGAGGAAGGATGGATGGGCGTGGGGGGAAAGGGGGAAGTGTAGGTGGAAGAGGGCCTCATTGGCTAGGCAAGTGCTAAGGAAGCCAAGAGGGAAAATGCCAGGAGAAAGGGTAGGGGTAGACTAGTGCGAGTAGAGTGGACCGGACTCAGTATGCTGGTCGGGGAAGGGTACCTGAGGGCAAGTGCTGGTTAGGGGGACTGCTGAAGGAGGGTCTGGCCCCAGTAGACTCATAAGGGACCAGGAAACCAGTTGCAATGGCAAGGAGCATTAACAAGGGAGGGGGAGAGGGAAGCAAGAGGGTGGAGAGGAGAAAAGGAAGGTCTTGTGGAGCTTCTGGAACTTAAGGAGATCCAGCTCAAGTCTGAGAGGGGCTGGGAGGCCATTCCAGAGGGAGGCCCCTTCTGAAGAAAGAGATCTTCCCCCCCACTCTCTGCTTGGAGAAATGTCCGAGCTACAGAGAGTTGGAGCCAGAGGACTGAAGGACTCCAGCGGGGAGGTATTTAGGCAGAAAAAAGTTGGAGGCAGCAGGGTCCCAGGCCCCAAAAAGCCTTGTGACTAATGCTGAGGGTGTTCAATTTGATCCTTGCAGTCACCAGGAGCCAATGGAGAGACTTGGGGCTGAAGAGATGTGGTCCCTGGGCTTGAGGCCAAGCATAAGTTTTGCAGTCCTATTCTGGATTAGTTAAAGAGGGCGGAAGGGAAGAAAGAGGCAGGTTGAGGAAGAGGCTGTTGTAATAGAGAGAACCAGAGCCTGCAGAGAACCAGAGCTCTGGAGACGTTGAGTTTCTGGGGGACGGTGAGGAAAGGAAGAATGCCTCTGAGAGAGAGGAGTTGAAGATGACACCCAGGTTTGCTGCTTCACACGAGGGTCGGGAGGGAGGACCCAAGGAGGATGGCCAGAGAGTAGGACAAAAGGAGGGACAGGAGTCCCAATGAGAAGGATCTCAGTCTTACTGGCATTAAGGCATAGATCATTAACAGCATGCCATGCCTGAATAGCAGTCAGACAGTCGGGAATGAGAGAGGAAGGAGAGGAGGAAAGGAGGAGCTTAAAGGGGAGCTGTGTGTCATCAGGATAACACTGGAAATGAGGAGAGAAGGTGGAGATCAAGTGGGCAAGAGGGGCCAGGTAGATGTTGAAAAGCCAGGGCGAGAGGATAGAGCCCTAAGGGACGTCATATATCTGCATGTTTTCAACTGGTAGTGTGGTAAAGGCCTAATTCTGCAGAGACGTTCAGATCACGCATGTAGTAACAGAGGTTGGGAGCCAGAGAATTCATAGGAAGAGTCGGAATAGAGCACAGCCTGGAATTCTGGCTTGGCTCTAAGAACCAACCCCGAGCCAGGCAGGCACAAAGAAAAACAAAACTGCCCTCGTTCAGTCCCAAGATCTGTATTATTTCTTATTTGTACAAGGAAGCGTCTGGCCAGCAAAAGCCACTCGTACTGCTTTTGATTGTGAATAGGGGGTAAGTGTAATATTCCAACTCGCTTGTCTGATGATTGGAGAAAGGATCATTCAGGGATAAGTGGATGCTTGCTTGCAATTCCTTTAACTTTCGAAAGATGGCAGTGGTACTTTAACGTTCTCCTTTGCATTTGAAGATTAAGCTTGGCTGGCTTGAGCTTGGCTCTCAGTTCACAAAGACACTGGAACCAAGCCAGCAATATGACTCCACCCAGAATCGAACCTGCACTTGCTCCTCAACGTCTACCTAGTAATGGTAGTTACCATATGCAATATGAGGGACAACTTAAAAGGAGTCATAATGAAAGCCGAAGTGTTGGAGGATAGGGCTTAAGATTTAAACAGCCAAGAGTTCACTTTTGCTTTGCAGTCACGTTATGAGAGGTCTTCTTAAGTGACAAAAGATGAGAGTTGCACAATTTCGAACTAGGGCAGAAAAGGATCTCATTCACCTCGAGAAGCAGTTTATTTGTAGACCTGAGTGCACGAGAGCGGTAGCAGGGAAAGCCGTAGGCACTGTGTGTAATACACGGGGCCTTCAGCTGAATTCCCAAAATTGGTAACTTTGTTATGACGGTAAAAGGTTTAAAAGTAGTCTAGCAGGTACTACATTAATTACATTGATAACTATCAATTACCCTTTAATCCTCAGATGTCCGAATATTTTAAATGATCAGAAAGAAACGTATTGAAGCAATTAAATGTAATATTCAATTATACAATATCTAATCAAATCCAAAAGGCAGTGGTGGCTGAGAAAAATAATGATATTCTTGTTTCCATCTCAGGGCTTGGCAGACTTGGTCTTGTTCCTGGTAAGTGGTGGACAGGTCCGCTGCGTGCCAGAAGGCAAGGTCCTGGAGGAAGTGTGTCCAGATATGGGCGCGGAGGCGAGGGACCTGATCACAAAGCTCCTCTCACAGGATGAGGATCACCAGGCAGTGAAGGACTTCTTCAAGCACCCCTTCTTCTGGAACCCAGACAGGTTGGAAAGCGTTTTCATTATGCTGTTGGTTCTATGGCAGAGGTTCATGAACATTGCTTCAACTTGGCCTGGTCTGCTCTGCCGATAGAGATGACCCCTCTCTTCACAGCTGTCGCATCACCTGTCACACTTTTATGTTTATGCCAGTGGTAGAAGTGTACCAAAAAAACAGTAGTGAAATTGTAACCCAGCGGGGAGCAACACGCCACATATTTATCAAGGGTTGCAGCCCTGCTGCTTGACAGCCAATTGAATAGAAATAGATTTCAATTTAGCTGTAACTGCTATTGGGTGGAATAGTCGAGAAATGTGCTTCAACGTTACAAAGAACAGTTCTGGAATGGGGAAATGGTTGCAAAAAGTAGTGGGATTCGTCTCCTGACCGTTCCTGCTCACATCGACCACTGGTTTATGCTCTCAGGTGTGGTGCAACAATCCCAGCTACAGCCCACCTATAATCACCACCAGAGAAACCCTACAACTTGTACCACATCAGTGTAGGATCAGTCAAGGTCCCAGATCAGTAGGGATTACTGCTTGGGATCTGGGACAGCGATCCCACCAATTTCACCAGTGCATCCCACCTTGTTGTTGTTCATTTCTTTGCCCAGACTAATTCCAATTGCAATGTCATCTCAGTATCTCTCTGCTCGGCTGTGTGGTTCTGCAACACAGATGCACAATCTTACATGCCACCAGCATCTTAATTATTATCCTCATGGACATAGAGACAGGGTATTGTCTGAACAACAGCTCTGTCGATTGGTCTTAAAGTGTTCTTAATACTTGGCCTGCCCACATTGTTGGACTCGATGGAAAGAAATGAGAGTTCTCGAATTTCATTTTTAAATGGTGAGCTATAATTAAAGTAATCTTTTATTACCATTACAAGATTACTATTCCAATCCTGAAATGCAAGCGTAGCCCTGGTTTTCTTAGGAGATTGGCACTACTCGCTTCTAGGCACATGAGATGGGTTCTGGGTTGTGCCCTCCAGAATCGTCCTATGCCTTTCTGTTGGCCCCTGTGTTGCCTGCCTTGGCAGAGGGGATGTCTTGTGCTTTGGGTAGTCTGTGACCGATAGAGTGCCTCCACCTGCCTCACTGGAGTCCTCGGGAAGACACTCGGTGTGGGAGAATCCCCCCAACTGTGATGAATCTGAGATGCCTGTATGTACATATTATAGATGCACACTGACACATTAAAAACAATCCAAAAGAGGAGGGTGAGTTCAGGTTCCAACAATGATGTTTTATTTTTTGCATAATCTATATAAATATATTATACCATCGTTCTTGCGCATAGCGTAGTTAAGATTAAGATGAACTGTCAGTCGGATTTCTTTTTTTAAACATTTGTCAATAACTTTTGATTGCTTAAATGGAAAAGTCTGAAAAACTGCCATAGTAAATTTTAAAGGCATCCGCTGCTACATGACATTTTCAGAATTGTTAATGGATGCTTTTTATAGTTTTAAAATGCGGTGTCAATTGCATTTGAACACTTTTTAACATGGGGGTTCCCAGAGGAAATGACCCAATATCTACCCAAATATCTCAAAATTAGACACTTTGATTTTCAAGATCTTCTATGACACAATGCCCTCTGGCTAAGGCGTGGAAGCCCTTCATTTTTTAGAAATATTGTTATTAATTTTTCATAATAAACACATCACAGCACGCCCGGCAGCGAAAATATTACATATTCAAACATCATATACATTAGCATATGTTTATCGCTTCCTCCCTTTCCCTCCCTCCTTTAACTCGAGCTTACTTTATTGCACTTTTAACCTTCTTTTCCCTGGGCCATCTCTTCATCAGTGCTCCTAGAGGTGTCATGTTCGCTTAAGCTGACGCGCGTAGGCTGAGTTAGTGTAGCTATTAGCTGTCCCCAGTCCATCAGCGCTCCCACTTCTTCGTCTTCCCCTTTGTAGGCTGCTTCATACCATGCTACTGTTTCCGCTTCTGCCCATTTTTGTAGATCATGCCACCACACCTCTAACCGAGGTCTCTGGTTTGCTTTCCACCCCGTAGCTATTCTGCGTTTGGCTAAGATGTAAGCCAAGTCCTTGAGTTTGCATATATGCTTCATTTTACCTTGGTCTAGTGAATCCTCCCACCAGGCATGCCCACACCGATTCTACATCTAGTTTAATACCTTTCTCAATTAGGCGCTGGATAACCTCTCCCCAGAACTTCCGGATCTCTGGGCATGCGCAAAACATATGCGTCATCCCTGCATTCTCTTCTCTGCATTTGGGGCACATTTGTGTATCTCTGTTTTGAAATTGGGCTACCTTTTGAGGGGTCATATACGCTCTGTGGGTACATATAGCTGGATCTGTTGTAATCTAGCATTCCTGGACACTTTCTTATGGCATGTCTGTGCTCTTTCCCATTGCCAGTCTATCATGGGTTCTCCTGCATCTTCCTCCCACTCTCGTCTCAGCTGGGTCACCTCTTTCCCCACACTGGACATTAATAGTTCATATATCTGGGATACCTCATGCCCTCCCTCCGAGATGTCATACATTGTCTCTATGGCCGAGTCTGGTTGATCTTCCAATGCTATTTCTGACCTTTTGTCATCTCTGTGGCTTTTATCTGCCTTACCAATCTAGTGTGGGTAATATATTTCCCCGGGTGCACTCCGGTTTCCTCCATTAATGTAGTGAATTCCAGTGCCCTCCCTTCCCGCCACACATCCCCCAGTGTTGCTATGCCCACCGGTTCCCAGTGCCTACGTATCGTTTTCCCTCAGTTGTTCGTCTACTCCCCTCAGTGCCACCAGCGGTGCTTGAGGGGAACACGGTGTCGGGTTCTCCATGACCTGGCATTTCTTATGCCATGTTTTCCACCCCAGTTCTAACAGTTTCGGTCGCCCTTTCAGCTCTGACCTTGGCAGCCATATTAGTTCCTTCAGAAAGAAGGGTGTACATTCGGCCCTCAGCAGTCTGGACTCTGCTGTTGTCTCCTCAGTTAGCCAATTGGCCACATACTGTAGCTGCCTCGCCAAATGGTATATCTCAAAGTTGGGCAATTTTATTCCTCCTCTCTCGTACGTGTTTTGTAGTTTCCATAAAACAATTCTGTTTCTGGTGTTATGCCAGATGAAACCTCTACATATGCTGTGCAGTTTACCAAAAAAGCGTTTAGGTGGCAAATATGGGATATTCACAAAAAAGTGCAATAGTCTGGGCAAGACAACCATTTTCAGCAATGCCACCCTTCCCATCATAGCTAAGGGGAGTCTAACCCAGAACCTCATGCTGTTTTCAATATTAGTTACTGCTGTCTCTGTGTTATATTTATGTTCCTTTTCCACCTCATGATAAATATCTATCCCCAGGTATCGGAATGTGCTAATCTCCCAAGGTATTTGTAGTACCGGTAGTTTGTCTCGCAGCACACCCTTGTATCTTCCTAAGGGGAATATACTCGACTTCCCGGGGTTAACCGCAATGCCGGAGAATATCGCAAATCCTTCCATCACTTCTAGGATATATTGCAGGTTTTCTTCTGGGTATTTTAGGTACAGCAGCATGTCGTCTGCGTACAGTGATATGAGGTGTGGCCCCTCACTGGTTCAGACTCCTATCTCTTCATATTGCTGCCTCAACTATATCGCTAGGGGCTCTAATGCGAGAATATACAGCATCGGGGACCATGGGCAGCCTTGTCTGGTGCCCCTGCTGAGTTGCCATTTATCCGAGATGATCGCTCCCGTTTTGACTCTAGCCATCGGCGAGCTATACAATAGCGTCACCCATCGTAAATTACCGGGCCCCATTCCATATTCTTTCAGGGCTGCCATCAGCCAAGGCCACCTCACTGAGTCGAAGGCTTTCACCGCGTCGAGCGAGACTATTGCCACTTTCGTTTTTATCTCTTTCTGTCTGTTCAATGACGCGGTGAAGCCGTCTGTGATTATCGGCTATACTTCTACCTGGGACGTAACCTCTCTGATCATGATGTATCAATTTGTTTATAACCCGTCCCAGCCTATTTGCTAGCACTGCCGTGAGTATTTTGTTATCTTGGTTTAGCATGGATAGCAGTCTCTATGACCCGCAATCCGTGCTGGGCTTATTTGGCTTGAGAAGCGGAATAATCGTTGCGTAGCATTGCCAATAACGGGGGGAGCACCTCCGACTCATACGTTTTATAAAACTTGCTAGGGAGCCCATCCGTTCCAGGGGCTTTGCTGGTGGGCAACTGTCTGATCACTAATTCCAACTCCTCTAATGTGATGGGGGCTTCTAGCGTCTCTTTCTCTTCTGCACTCAATTTCGGTAACCCGATGTCTTCCAATATCTCTTTCTCATCTCCTCCACCTGTATCTGCGTATAAGTGTTGGTAGAATTTCTGGAATCCTTTATTTACACTCTCTTGGGTATTTAGTATTTGACCACTCTCTTCTCTTATCTCTCTTATCGTGGGTCTGGGCCTCTCTTGCTTGTATAGCCATGCCAGAAGCCTTCCCGACTTATCTCCCCCAGCATGTTGCCTTTCTATGTACTTCTTGTAATTTAGGTTGCATAACCTCTCCCAGTGTACTCCACATTCTTGTTCTAATTGGCTCATGGCTTTGGCGTCTGCTCGGGTGGCATCCCCTTTGTTCATCATTGCTTCTAGTTTTCTTTCCGTGTTTTGCAGCTCTTTTACTATGTCCCCTTGGAGCCCTCTGGATTTTGATATCACTGCCCCTCTTATCACTACCTTGAATGCCTCCCACAGGGTGCTTTCCGAATCTACACTACCCGTATTTTTCTTGAAATATTCTATTATCTCCCCCCTTAGATCCTCCCTGAGCTCTGTATCGTTTAGTGCTTCGGCTCTAAGCCGCCATGTTGGGATCTTTGGTCTGGGGGCTGATATTGCCACTTCAGGAGCAAAGGTGAGTGGTCTGATAAGACCCTCGCCTTATATTCCGAGCTCGCTATCTCCCCGGTGAGTTCGGAATTGACAAATATATAATCTAATCTGGTATACAGGTTTTGTGGCGCAGAGTAGTGTGAATAATGCCTATCGTATGGGTGATGTAGTCTCCATACGTCTTCTAGTTTAAGGTCACCTAGCAGGGTCCGCAACATTTTGGCTGCAGGGGTGGGCCTATACTGTTTGTTGTCTGACCTATCCACCCTGGGGTCCAGCGTGCATTTGAAGTCTCCTCCCCATACAACTACACCTCCCAGATATGGGCTAACTTTTCCATACAGGGGCTTAAAATGGGTCACTGTGTCTTGGTTCGGGGCATATGTGTTTACAATGCACAATTCTCTGTTTTCCACCATCCCTCGTATCCCCACCATTCTCCCGGTTGCTTCTACTGTGTGCTGCAATAATTGAAAGGGTACATGTGGCGCAATCCAAGTAATTACCCCTCTGGTATGTGCTGAATACGTTGCCCCGATTACGGTTCCTTTCCATTTTCTCTTTATCAGTTCCTGTTTTTCTTTTGTAAGGTGGGTGGAAGCAGTAGCTTATTTCATTTTTATTATATAGTAAAACAATGTGGTTAATTCCGTTAATGAAGGGGGAGTCTGCAATTAGCGCCCCCCTTTCATGAAGCCCCATGCCAAAAGCATAGTGCATAAACATGCCATTGTGCACCGGTCTCCTAACAACTGCAGCACCTGCTCTTCAATGGCTGAGTGCAGGTTCAAAGGTCACATGTACATTCCTGATAGCTGCTGTGATCCAAAGTCACTGCTGCCAGAGGTGACATTTTGACTTCTGCACCTCTGATCCACAGTGTAATCAGCCCTATAGATTAGGGGTTATTGCCCACTTTTAATGCATTCAAATAGACCATAGTCCTAAAAAAAGAAAACAAGGGATTTCAAATTACACCCAACAAAAAATGTGAAAGAGGCACATAGATGCCTAAACCTCTGTTTTCAGCTACACTGCTCCATGGGTATGTTTGTGCCAGTAGTACATGTAATGCCACAGGAAGAAACTCTACTGTTATTACTGCCTGATCTAAGAAGTAGAAATGTATCTTTTAATGTGCATGAATATCTAGGTGCAAACAAATATTTATTAAAAAAACATTTCACTGTTTCACAGTTACAAATGTTTACTCACTTATAAATAATACTCCCACTGGTAATGGGGCTTAATTTTGTACTCTCTAAAAAACATTTTACTCCCAATTTTACAAACAAATGGGAGTAAATGCTTGCACTTTAAAATAAATGTCTGGAGCACTGATCCGCATAGTGGCAGGGTAAACTCTATAGTTATGGTATGGTGACTGATACGAACACACAATAATTAAAGCCATACCAATTTAACATTGTACAGGTGTCAGCTTTCTGAGAACAAACCAGCTATGTGAGGACAATGTGTGCTTATAGAAGCCTGACAATGTGTGCTTATAGAAGCCTGGTTGTCCCAACTTCAGCAAGTGAGACAGTAGTCTCAGTTGCTGTCTTCCTGATTCCCGGGGAAAGAGTAACACCTCCTGTCAGGTCACAGGATCTCTCAACAGGTGATCTCCTAGGAACCCTGCCTAAAAGGGACACTCACATTAAAAAGGCAGCCTCACACCAGATCTCTGTACACCAAAGGGCTTTTGGAATGTAGGCATGGTAAGAGGGTAGTTAGGCCAGCCAGAGGGGAAGAAGTAGACCTATAAAAGGGGTCCACAATCTTACATTACAGTGAGCATATTTTTCCTTCAAATCTCCTCTATTTCCTGCGAAACAAGTCACTCTTAGTATGATGAATGACAGCAAGGGTCACTTGTTGCACTGACAGGGATTGAACCCATTAGAGCAGACTTGCTTCTGTCCAATCCTCTGTGATGTTTTATCTTTAAAAGGAAGGGGTCACCCTCTCCTTCTTTGATTCTTTCCTGGACACCAAGAAGAATACATCTCTGGATCCTTGTTGGGAATGCAGTCCATTCTAAAGTCCTCTGCTATGGAGGTGAAGACAGGTGCTATCCAAGGCAGCGGAAAGCTCTGCTCCCTAACCATCCCCAAGACACACCAGGGGTAAACTGCTTTGGACCAAGGTCTGCCACTCTGCCAGCTGCACTGGAACTAGGCTCCTCACTGGAGGGGAAGGTACCTCTTCAGGTGTCAGCCTACCCACTGGACTGGGACAGCAATGTAAGAAGGACCTAACTTGCCCTGGCGCCCCTGGATTGGGGCTGCCAGCAAACAGAATCCTGTTTGCACAGCTCCAACCCACATTTGTGGCCATTTGAGCTGAGAGGAACAATGGTGCTGCTTTTGCCGCACCATGAATTGTTACTGCTCGCCGACATCTTCAAACCAGCTCAATGCTGCATTACTCCAGCAGCCATCACTGCTGCCATGGTTAGGAAACTATCTCACTGCTGCAGAAGACTTTGACTCACTGCTTCTTTGAGCACTGCATTGAACCAACAGGACCTTTCATCAACTGGACTCCAACCTCAACTCAAACCAATGGAAGTCATTGTGTCACGCATCAACTCAACCCAGGAGTAACATGGTCTTGAACTGACTCGACTGCCAACCTGCGTTAGTTGGACCCTTTGAACCACATCACTTTGAACGCCTGATTGAACTGCACAGAGCCCTGTCTCGAAACCGACTCAACAGTGACTCACTGTCTTGATCAACACAACTCGACACATCTCAAACCTGCTTCAATCGGAAGGACAGTGCAGAGAAGACCAAGTCAATGCTGTCAAACCACCTTTGAGCAAGAACAAGGTACTGTTGAGAGTCCCAGTCCCCCAGATCCACCTTGGACTATATACTGACTTTTAAGACCCTTGTTGCTCTTTTTCTTGAAAAGTCATACACTCTAAAGTGACACTGTGCAATTGCTTGCCTGATCACCCCTGCTTAAGTACCCAGAGTACCATTTTCTGCAAGATCTGCATTTTCTGTGTTCTTTCCACAAGAGTGGCTTTTGCTGTTTTCTAGTTAGTTCTTTAATTAAAGCATATATATGTTTGATAGAACGTAGCTTGGACATTCTTTTTTTTTGAGTCTTTGTACTATCGCTGTTTGGGTTGCTACTATGATTACTTTATACCCCTCCTGAGAGTACAGCCTGCCCTCAGCCCACGTTAGGACAAAAAGTGAATGAGGAATAAATGCCAGGCTGTGTCTGTTTTACCTTTCTGATTGGGATTACTGCTGGTTTAGTAGTAGTGTGGGGCTGAGTAGGTGGTTTAGCCACTACTCATCCTTGTACTCCTGGGGATCAGTAGTAATTGCATTACACTGGTGGGCAACAGTGGGATTTAATACAGACTGTGTCTACAGCAGTCTTCCAAAATAAAAAAAGTGTACAGTTAGTGTTAGAAACACTGACAGGCATTTTTTATTGCTACAATTCAAATAGAAATGCGCTCTGTGCAGGGTTGAAGGCCAAAACTCGAGCTATGTAAAGAAAGAGGACTCCCTTTTGGCAGTAAGGTTAGCAAGGATGAA
Source organism: Ambystoma mexicanum (assembly GCF_040938575.1). NCBI lineage: Eukaryota > Metazoa > Chordata > Amphibia > Caudata > Ambystomatidae > Ambystoma > Ambystoma mexicanum. The sequence continues at coordinate 815,825,794 of NC_090922.1, forward strand.
TTATTAAGCGTCTCCGAGCTTTTGAAGGAACTAGCGGGTGGAGGAGGCCCAAGGAACCCCTATCTGGAAGCCCCAACTCAGGTACCCACTATACTCGGGTGGCGTGGAAGTAATTGGGGACAGTGATAGCGACAGCTGACCTCACCACACCTCCCAAAGGGTGGGTAGTGTAGTTTCTCACTCATCCCAGGGTCAGCAAGATCTTAGGTTTCTGTTGGGTTCAACGTCTCAGATATTTCCACGGGTGGTCTCTCTGGGGCATAACTGATTGAAAGGGAACTCCTTTTAGAGGAGGGGAGAGTGGCCTTAGAAGAACAGAAATGGAACAGCGGGACCAGGCCATGCTGGAGCTGCGAGAGCAAGAACTTCTGGAGACAATCGAGAAACACAAACAGACTTCTACTACTGAGGGGAGTATGTCCAGTGGTGGCACCCAAGGAAAGCTTAGCCGTCACACCCCCAAGGAGTTAGTACAACCATACGAGGAGGGTAGGATATCTTCGACTGGTTTGGAGCACTGGAGTTAGCTTTCCGTCTCCAGGAGGAGGAAGAATTGTGGGGAGCAGCCCTTGTGAGCCACTTTCCGACAGCTGGAACTAATGTGATTATTGTATTGGCTCCTCAGGAGAGGGCCATTTATGAGAAAATTCGGACCGCTGTTCTCAGGAAGTTCTGCAAAACTGCAGAGCAATATCTTGGGAGCTTTAGAGTGTTCACAAAGAATGTCAATCAAACCTTTGAGACCTTTACACCTCAGTCCTTGGAAGTACCTGAGTGAATGGGTCACAGGTAAAAAGGTTGACGCATTTGAAGGAATGTATAATTTGGTTGCATGCAAGCATGTCCTTAGAAATTGTGAAATGGCGTTACACCAGCATCTAGTGGACAAGAAAATCACAGACCCAAGGGAGCTTGCAAAAGCTACCGACAGGTATGTAAGTACTTGAGTCCAGAAGGATCGCGTGCACCACTCCGCCTACATTTTCTACGCTTGTGGGTTTCCCTGTCCTGGGTGTCCCATTCAAAGGGGGAACCTCTATGGGCAATGTCTCTTCCTGTTTGCCCCTACCCTTCATTACCTTCTATACTTTACTCACCTTTTATTCTCTCTATTCATTATGTCTTCTTCCATCACATCTAGGGTCTGCCACCACTCCTTCCCTCAGCCCTCTTCTACCCGCACTCGCAACCTTTCCAATCCGTCACTTCCCTCTGTTTTTTCTGACTGCCTCCCTTCTATTAATCTTGGTCTCTGTAATACTCGTTCTGCTTGTAATAAGACCCATTCCATCTTTGATCTTTTTCTGTGCTTCAATCTTCATTTCCTCTGTCTTACTCAGACCTGGATCACTCCTGATAATACTTCTACCCATTTCTCCCATACCCCACGTGCCTCTGGCGCAGTGGTGGGTCTGGGATTTTCTTTAACTCTTCCTGGACCCTGTCATCTCCTGCTTCTGGTCTTCCTACATTTACTTCTTTTGGGTATAATTTTTCATAATTTTCAAATCCTTTTCCTCTCTCTTTTCTTACTGCCTACTGACCTCCGGGCCGTCCACTGATTTCGCTGACCATCTCGACTCTCTTCTCTCTTCTTCTTCCCTCCACCTCAGCTTTCTTTCTTCTTGGCGACTTTAATCTCCACTTTTGTACCAACTCTAGCCACTTTTCTCTTCTGTCACTCATTGACTCTTATCGTTTAATCCTCCTTCCCTCACCCTCTCTCATCAGTCAGGCTACTACCTTGACCTAATCATTTCTTATTCCCTTCCATTTGCACTATCTCCGCTCACCCCTGTACTCTTCTGATCACCTTCTACTCCCTCTCTCTCTCTTTCCCTTCCCCCTTGAACCCTTTCACTCACCGAAATCACCACTTTTTCTATCCTACCTCATTTCTTTCCCCCCTTTATTGGTCTCTTCCCCCTATCGCCTCTTCCTCGTCTCTCCCGTCGGACAATACTGCAACTACCCTTCACTCCTTCTGATTATCCACTTTCAACTGCATTTATTCTGCTCATCCTTTCTCGCCTTCCCACAAGCCCCCCCAACCCTGGCTTACTCCTGCCCTCACCTGCCTCCGTTCCAGCCTTTGCAAAGCCCAACGTCGCCGGGAAAAGTTCCATTCTCCCTTTGATCTTTCTGTGCTGTCTTCTTTACACTTCTCATATGATCCTGCTTTGCTCAATCAAAAAAATCATATTTCTCTGAACTTACCCTCTCCCATCACCCAGTCATCTTTTCCATCTTCTTCTCTCCATTCACTCTCCCTGACCCCCTGACTCTTCTCTTTTTTCATCCCTCTGATTCTCTGATTCTATAAACTACTTCACTTCTTAAGTAGTGACTCTCCGCTCCTCTTCTCCTACCCCCATTTCTCCTTGTCCACCCCCTGTGGTCCAGCCACCCTGCTCACTATCCCCCTTTTTTTCTCTTTCTGATCTTGACACTTCTGTCCTTCTCACTCGTGCCCATCCCACTGCCTCCCCTTCTGACCCCCTTCCTTCAGCCCTTATCCATCAGATGTATCTGTTGTAGCTAGGTAACTATGTTGGCTGCGTGCATGAATTAAGAGGCCTGATGTATTGGAATGGAATGATGTATGTGGAACCCAGGGTGTGCTCTGGGTTCCAGGAATGAAAATTGAAGACTTGGGGCCTCATTACAACCTGCCTGTCCGGGACCGTGCAAAATCTGTGACAGCGGTAAAAACGTTTCCGTGTCCGCAAGGTTGCGAAAAAACCGTCCGATTACACGCTGTCGGTCGCGCGCACCACACGGACTCGGAAACGTTGTTACCGCCGTCACGGAAAACCCCACGGAAATGGAAATAACGCAGCCACAAGTGGCACAAAACCCGTGTCCGCCTCCGCCGCCACGGACACGGAACCGGAAATACCATGATCGCCAAAACAGGAAACAGAGAGGCGGCCATCATATAAAAGCACAATCCATTGCCATCCAGAGCCTGCAAAAGCACAATCCTAACTCTGAGAAGCCAAAAGGGACCACCAGCATGTCTGCCAGGATTCCTGCTCAGAGGCAGCGCAAACAGCGCTTCAGCGAGGCGGAGCTAACCGTCTTGGTGGAGCACATTGTGGACAATGCGGAGATGCTGTTCAGCGCCGACCAACGGCGTGCCACACAGCAGCGGAGGAAGGAGGTGTGGGCCGAAGCTGCACGCAAGTGCACCGCTGTGGGCGTGACAGTGAGGAGCGTGAAGGACTGCCACAAGCGGTGGGACGACCTGAGGCTGAGGGTACGCAACCTCATTTCCATGCACCGCCAACGCAGCAGTGGGACAGGCGGAGGACCCCCTTCCCCACTGAGGCTGCAAGCATGGGAGGAGCGTTGCAGCACCGTCCTCCACCTAGAGGGAATCCATGGGATCGGGGAGGCTGAGGCAGGAGTGAGCCCACCTGCAGATGCCGGTAAGTGCCCAAACATGAATGCCACATGTAACTATGCAGTTGTGAGTACTGGGCCAAAGGACCCATTAACAACCCCCCCCACAACCCCCAAGCAGTGCATGTGTCGGCCAAAGGACCCATTAACAACCCCCCCCTCCCCAGGCAGTGCATGTGTGGGCCAAAGGACCCATTAACAACCCCCCCCAGGCAGTGCATGTGTGGGCCAAAGGACCCATCATGATCCGTATGGCAACCAATATCACAGAATGCATACACCAGCAATCAGATGCATGTGACTAACACTATTCAATGTACAATCTTAATGACGCATGTGATGCACCCATCTGCCACCACAACAACACTAATTGCATGCCCTTTGTGTCCTCACAGCTGTTTCAAGTGACAGTGATACTGCACAACAGGCCAGCCAATCTGCACCGGCAAGTACACAAGCCACCGCCACCACACAGGAGGATGCTGCCGGCAGTTCTGCACCTCTGGCCACATTACCAGCCACTACAGATGTGCCGCCCACCACCACCACCGACATCCCCACCGTCTCCACACTGCCTGAGTCTAGACAGGTGCCACGGGAACCTATCATGGCCACCCAACACAACACTGAAGGCAGCAGCACTGCTGAGGGGGCGGCCTGCAGTGATAACAGTGCCCCGCAAGAGCACTCGGAAACAGGGCCACAGGGGGAGATGCCCACATTGGAAGACCTGGGCTCCTTCCATGAGCTGGGGTTCAGCCCCACATCACTGGGGAGTCCCATGAGGTCGCCCACCCCATCCATGGCCGAACTGAATGCCCGCATGCAGCGGATGGAGGACCAGCAGGCTACCCTCACCCAGCTGGTGGAGAGGCAGCTAGAGGAATCCAGGCTGCAGAGGGAGAGCTACAGCGCCTCAGTGCGTCGCCTGTCGAGGTCCATCGGACGCTTTGCGAGCACTATAGTAACCCTTGCACGCCATGTGCGGGAGGGCAACGACCACACCTCCAGGCTTGTAGAGGCCATGTTGGTTGGCCAACAGGCAAATCTGGCACGGATGCCCTCAATCCCAGATTCTGCGCAATCAAACACAACCACCCCATCCAGCTCCACTACTGCAAGTCCAATGAGGCGCTCGAGTAGGCTAACGGGTCCCTCGGGCAAGGTTGCACAGGCACAGAAGTGCACACGGAAGTGATGGCATGTGTGTGGGGCAGTGCAGGACACATGTGGACTACAAGGGTGTGAGAGGGGTGGGCACGTTTGGGTGGTGGGGTAGGTAGTTCTGGGGGTTTGAACAATGGGGCCTGGGTGGGGGTGGGCACGTTTGGGTGGTGGGTGGCCCCGGGTGTACAGCTTCCCTAACCAATGCACCTCCTTTCCTGTTGTTATTACATCAATACATCACCATTTCGAATCAAGACATACATGTGTGGACATTGATCATTTATTTTTTAGTGCAACTATTAATTCATTGTCGTCACCATGTTCGTGCATTTCTGTGAATGTTCTGTGACTCAAAAGTAAATGCGAATCAGGGCATCCCGTGCTCTCTCGCCATCATGTGGACCCCCAGGGGGAGGCGGTGCCATCCCATCTCCATCCCCATCCCCATCTCAATCCCCATCCCCATCTCATCCCCATCCCCATCCCCATCTTCCTCATCTGCGTCTGGTGGCATTGGGATGTTCCTGCGCAGGCATATATTGTGCAGCATGGCACTTACGAGCGTGATTTTACCCGTCTTCACTGGGCTGTACAGCAGTGATCCGCCAGATCTGCTCAGACAGCGGAAACGGGCCTTCAGCAGTCCAAATGTCCTCTCAATCATTGCACGTGTGCGGATATGTGCCCTATTGTATGCCTCTTCATGCCTGTTCCTTGGTCTCCGTACAGGTGTCATCATCCATGGCGTGAGTGCATATCCCGCATCACCTACATGGGATGTAGATGGGGGAACATGTCAGTGTTTGTGGCATCATGTCCTCATCTGCTGCTGTGCATTCTTGTATCATCATTCATTCATGCATATGTACCACGCAGTGTATGGAGGTATGTTTTGGGCATCACGCTGTATGTCGCTAACTGTATATGGGCCTACACATTAACTTGCATGTTTACTGTGCCCTGCGGGTGACATTTGATTGTGTGCATGTCACGGTGCAGTGCTGTCCACACATGGCAGAGTGACTCCACTGTACGGAAGTAGTAAATACACGTCGTCTCATTTACACGCCTCTCGTGCCTTTTGAGGCAGTGTTTCAATTGAGGGTGGGTGTCTGCAGTGGCACAAGGTTCATGGGACAGTGACGGGATTGACTGTGCCAGCGTGTGCACGGGCACATTGTGGTGCCCTGTCATGTATTCCTTCATGATGTTTGGCATCCGCTGTGTATTTGGTAGATGGAAGGGGGGTGATGCATGTGCGGTCACAGCGGCACACTCACAATGCTCATTGGCCTGGACACACACACACCACTTCGACAGGGTTGTAGCATCGTCAGCTGTACTCACCCAATAGCCATGTGCTTTGTCCGGCATAGCATTCCATGTACCGTGGCAACGTGGAATTCCGCAGTACCATTGAGTCATGTGATGAGCCTGGGAAACGTGCGCAGCAGTGTGTAATCAGTTGCATGGCATCACAAACCATCTGGACATTCAAAGAGTGATACTGTTTCCTATTGCGGAACACCGCCTCAATTGCACGTGGTACTGGCAGCTCAACGTGGGTGCAGTCAACTGCGCCTATGCAATTTGGCATGCCTGCTATGGCTTGGAAGGCCAACTTGGTGGCAATGACCTCGGGGAGGGTGCGGGGTAGGGCTATGTGTTCCGACACATGGCGCAACAGGGCATCCAGTACCTGTACCAGGATTTTTGAGAAACCGGGATGTGATATGCAGTGCAGCTCACCAACCGTGTGTTGATAGGTGCCAGTGCCAAGGAAATGCAGTACTGAGACAACCTTCAAGAGGGGGGGGGTGGCGGTGGGGGTGTCAATTTGGCTGCTGATGTTGTCCTCAATCATGGCGGTGAATTGCAGGATTGTTGCACGGTCCAGCCGGTATAGTGTGTGGATCTGTCCTGGGGTGAGGTTCCAGGGTGAGGCCCTGATGTGTGGTTTTGCTGGCTGGCGGCGGGGTCGGGCTGGCTGGGCAATGGGGTTTGCCATAGCTGCAGGGTTGGCTGGTTGCCGCCAGTGCCTCCTCCGCCTACGCCTCCTCCTCTGCGCCATTACTGCCACCATGTGCAGTGCTGCCTGTTGGTTGAGTAGGCCCAGTCCCAGTGCTACTAGACCTGCTGCCTGCATGGTTCTGTGTTGTGTTGGGCTGGATGTGGCCCTTTTGTAGGCTCCCAGTGGCCTGCTAGGTCCAGCTGGGCTGATTTGGTGCATCTGTGCCCTGATTCAGTTCAGCAGGCAGTGTATAACGCCATGTTCACGGTGGCGGCGGTTCCGCCAGCGTGATCACGGTATTTACGCCATTTTTTTTCCGGTATTTCAGTGTCCGCGCTAGTTGTGATGCTCACGGTGTTTCGTGTTGACGGTAACGGAGGGGTTTCCGTGCAGACGGACTTAACGGGACCCCTATTTCCGCGGTTGAGAGTGGTGCTATTACCGGGGCCGCGGGTCATGATTGGGCGGACATGGAAACGGTGCCGGTATGGTTTTACCGGCAGTGTTAATTCCGGACCAGAGTACTTTTAATGAGGCCCTTGGAGTGATAGAAGGAACCCGAGAGGATGCTTATGCCCTGTGTTTCATACCTGTAACTGTAACCAAGAATAAAGAAGCATTTCTATTTTCATAGGTTCCTGGGTCAGTCTGGTTCCTGCTTCATGTTCCTTCTTACCTGGCCCAAGGTACCTCGTTTTGGCGACAAGTGATGTTTAAAAACGAACCGAGAAGTAGGTGGAGCTTGTGAAGAGGTTGCAGCAAGCAAAATCCAAGAAGATGTAAAATCCTGGCAACAGATGCAGTCCCAAGAAGTGCAGAGGTGCCAGCTTTTGGACACAAAGCTGGAGAAAGGACTCTGGAGAAGCTGGAGGCTGGTAGCAAGTGGTCCCCTCTGCCATGGAGGTTTGGAGGACAAAGGCCCCTGTTGTTAAGTTGCTGGAAGCAGTGGCGTTGCGAGTGGGGGAACTGGGGCGCCTGGGCCCCTCCTCTGAAATCCTGGGTCTCCCCCTTGGGCCCCACCTACGTCAGCTGGGCTACTCACTCTGCACTGTCTGCAGTGCTGTGTTCGCCCACACAGCACCACACAGGGCCACAATCAACAATGAGTTCCCTCTGCCATCAAGACCAGCCCGTCCAATCAGAGCATAGCACACAAAACTGTGAATGATGGGTCATTAGCGACTTAATGGTTTTGTGCCTATATTCTGATGGGAGGGGAGGTGTAGTGGGGTTTGGTAGTTGGTGTGCACAAAAGCTTATCTGCAGGAGTGCTTGTGACATCACACATTCGCTTTCGTAGGTGGCTCCCCTACTTTTGTCTTTGGCCCCCTCTGTACGTCCCCTAAATTTGATACCTGACGAGGCCACTGGCTGGAAGAGGTGGCAGTAACTCACAACTATGAAAAACGCCCTTGCTGCAAATAGCTCCGTGCCTAGAAGAGTGCAGGAGTAGAAAGACACTAAGACCCTATTAAAGTGGAGAGATGGCGCTCGAAAAGATGAGCGTGTTTGGATTTTTAGGCCAGCATGGTGCAATGTAAACTGCACAAGCAGGGACAGCATTGGAGTTGCGTCCGGTGTGGAATTGGCGCTGTTGAAGAGGTTGGTGAGGCTCAGAGGAGCCCATTTGTGGTGCGCACGTTCCAGCTCTGTCGTTGCTAGATTGCACGGGGCTTGGCACCGCCGCCATTATGGTGTGGTGCGGCGAGATAAACGGCGAGATAAACGGAAGAACGTCTTAAGTGCGCCCTGTGCATTACTAAATGCGTGGTGAGTGTACATCGTCCCGAGGAATTGCGAACATGAGGTGCCTGTGAGGTGGTGAACCCTCCTGCGTGTATTGCCCCTTTAAGGGGATGTGTCCCCTCCCCTATTGCATTGCCCTTTTAAGATGGGCCATGACTTTGTCATGGCCCAAGCTAATAAAAGGGAGCCCTGCAGGCACGTGCGTCAGAACGGCTGCAGACTCCCAAAGAGGAACGACTGAGTCCGTGTCTCATTACTGATGTAGGCTGCAGGCCTACACGTGGCGGCACAGGCCTGCAGGCCCTGTTGCCATGGGACCCTCTTGCCAGGACGGTGGCCGAGGTCCGCATGGTCAGGAGCCTGGCAGGCTGTGCCCCCACCCCGATGGCGCTGATAGCCAATGTCCATGGCAGGCCCCAAACTCCCACAGGCACTGGGCCTGTGTGGTGCTGCGAGAAAACAGCACCCAGGGGCGCCTGCCGGATGGCCATGGCAGGCGACTCCCAACAATGGCGACGAGGAAGTCGGACTCTCCGTTTCGAAGAAAACAGAGAGAATATGATGATGAGCCCATGCCCATCGCTAATGTGTGTTGAGAGAGAAAAGGAAGGAAAGCGAAGGAACGAGTGCCCAACCCCACCATGGGCCTGGATTGGCTTGCGCCTCGCCGCCTGCGCTGCGTAGTGGACCCGGGCCACCCTATGGTGAGGTGTGCCCGCGGCGGTCAGCCGAAATGGAGGGCGATAAAAAAAAATTTAAAAAATGGGGGGAGAGAAGAGGCGCCCGCGGTAATCTGCTGCAATATAAGAAGTGTGTCCCCAACGAAGTCGATATGAAGTGGCTGTGGCCACTGGGGAAGTGAGGTTAGCCAGATGTGTGCGGCGTCCATTGCCGCTCATGAAGGAGGAGGAGCGAAGACAAAGGAAATGTTGGGAGCCTTGCCGGCGAGTACTCCCTGGGCCGCGGCCCTGTGGAGGGTGCTCGTGCGGCCCGGGTGTGAGTTTCGCCTGCAGGCTCCCCCGCATGCTAAACAAGGAAGTCTCCAGTGGAACCGGAGAGATGTGCACCGGCCCCTAGAGGGGCTAATGTGGGTGTGCGGTGCCCCTCCTCGCTCGCGGGCCTCTGCTGAGGGGGTGCTTGTGCCAGCGGGGAGAGGGGAAGCCCGTTGGTGGTGCCCATCCTGCGCGGAGCCACCGCTCGAGCCCCATTGTGAGCCTGGGCCTGCGGCGGTGAAATAGGCTCCAAGATCCAAGGAAAAAAGAGGACATTAAACGCTCCGGTGCGGAGCGCCTGACCCCCACCGCAGGGTCGGATTGGCCTATGCCCACCGTCTGCATTCCGGTGTGCGCCAGGGTCACACTGCGGTGGGGAGTGCCCGCGGCCCGACCACCCCCAGGAAAGGAGGGGGGAGGTGGCCGTGGCTGAAGCAGCATCTCCCATGAGGAGAAGAAAGGAGCTGTTCACTGTGGCATAACATCAAAGAAAGACAAACGCAGAGACTTTAACCTGCACACTTCTGCTGAAGTCCAGCGAATCCTTGCTGACTCTGCTACATTCCGGAGTCCATCCTTAATCAGCGCCGGCTGTGCCTCAATCCTGCACAAAGTTCCTCTGCGCTCGCGCTCCAACGCTTGACACTGGCCAGCGCCTGCAGAAGAGGTGACAACAACAGTGTTACAGGCAAGCACTAAATGTGTGCAGACAATGCACAGCTGGTGCTTCCAACTAATATTTATTTTTGAAAAGACACGACGCGTTGCTGCATTGTCTGCTGGAATTACACCAACACGAGGCTGTCCGCACACGGCTACATTGACAGCTGGAACTTCCAGGAATGTCGCAATCCACCTATCAGGACAGTAATCAAGCCTACAAGGACTTTGGCCCAAAGGCCACCAGACACTAGAAACACCAACATACACAGCATGAACAGACCATAGTCGGTCTGGGCCACAAAACCACAAAGCAGAAAAATAAGTTGTCAGTGCACGAACGATGCACGCAGCCCCCTTGACGATCCCAGGACCAACGGCGGTAAACGTTACGTCGTAATGCCACCTACATGTCCTGCTCGCATGTGATTCCAGCTGTCCACAATTCGAACCATGGCCGACAGTCCACACGCGCTGTGCATAGCCACAGGAGTATTGAAAGAGTGGTTTCTCGCACGACACTCACCAGGGAGAAATTCACTGGACCAGCAAAGTGCCCGCTCTCACGCCGCTGGTCATGAAGAACTGCAGTGTGCATGATACTGCACACTGCCATGCTGCGTTGCCTGCATGAAAGGAACCCTGGCTAATCCTGTGCATCCGGTGATAAAAAAAAACAAATATAAAGAAAAAGGTGGATCCACCCTGAAGAGGCACCCGTGTGAGCCCCAACATGATTCGAGGCAAGCCCCAGCAGAATCCTATGCACCGGCGGTGACTATGGTCGGAGCACACATACCAAGAGAGGCAGCACCCGGAGAGGGCCACATCGCCCAATGCACCCCCAAGAAGATCCCGGGCTGCTGCTGGGGGGAAGCCACTGTGCTCTGGAAGAGAAGAGTGCATGCTCCCCGCCGGAGCTCCAGGCATCAAAAAAAGGCCCCAATGAAGACCCCTGCCTCGAGGCAGTGACTCGCAGCAACACTGCGGCGCCGGAGCCCCGGAAAATGAAAAGGCTCTTCTCAAGAGCCCAGCCCAGTGGGTCCAACAAGGAAGTGCTCCATGCCTCCATGCAAGAGGAGCTGAATAATAATTATGGAGCTGCCCACACCACTATCAGCGCCACATTGCCAGCATCGCCCTGTCACAAGTGTCCCGCTACCATGGGAGCATGCCCTTGTCTGGAGAAGAGACGGTGCAGGGAAAGAACTGTGCACCCCAGGGCAGCCATATGTCGCTGATGTGTGGCACCGCGCTGGCACCAACAGTGGCTACACTATGTTTGGGGTGGGGCTTACACTCTTATACTCCTGAGGGTTCCAGGCTACATGCATCTAAACATCCTGCGCTCTGTGCACTGTATCTCACCAGTATTATCAAGCATGGAAGGCTGCATGCCCAGGACATGACGGGGTGAAGACCCCGCAGCACTGGGGTAGAGGCGCTCTGTGCTGCCAGGTATTCCGAGAGGCTGACTCCCACTGTGCACCGATAACACCAGGAAATTCTTGTACGGCCAGCTGGACAAGAATCCATGCCGTGTACCAGCAGTCGGAAAGCATCGGCAACAAGAATATAAATAGACGTCATCCGGACACCCTGCCGCAGAAGTCAACCTGCGGCATTGTAAGTGGCCCCAACAATATACCACTGCATTCACCCTGCCTACTCCATGGTGGCTTAGACACCGAGCCACAAATGTTAATGAACGGCCTGCCACTGGTGTCGCCCTGCATGCCATGCCGTCCCGTCGTGTGGTCCAACCCACGTGGGCTTGGGAGAGATACCTGCCGCCCCCCTGAGTGCAGCCAACAACTTGTGGCTGACCAAGCCAACACCTCAAAGCAGTGCAGCGGACAGGGATGGGTTGCAGCTCATCCTGAGTGCTTGTGCGCCCTACTGCACCCCTGGAAGAAAGAGTCTCTCCTGACTGGGGGAGCATCGTGAAGAGGTGGGTGAGCGATGTCCTGTCGCCCGTGCCTGACCTGCAGCACCGTCCCCTATCAACAGCATCAGGAGCAGCCTGGACGCCGGCTCTGAATATCAGGAGAGTATGCCGATGTGGCCCCTGGTACCCGCCAGGTGCGGGTTTGTCGGCCGTGGACTGTACCATCAAGGGGGGGACCCCTGCACGGACTGCCCACAACATCAAGGGTCTACGCCGATGTGGCCCCTGGCATTTTCGGCCAGGCGCGGCTTTGCCGGTGTTGAACGATGCCATCAATGGACCTGGTCACAGGGAGGTGACTCCTGAACAGACGCTGATGGAAAATGAACTGGTCTCCTGCAATACCACCATGGCTTGAAGAGGACTCAGTAAACATGCGTTTGATTGCTCTGATCCTGCATTTGGTGGGGGTGCTCTATATGGTATCAGTGGCGATCCGTAGCGTCATGCAAATGGTGGCAGGTCCGTACCCCAGGTTAATAAAGGGTATAATGTGCGGTCCAGCTGCTAACCATTCACCGGGGTGTACGTCTGTGACCGTCATCTGAGGGTGATGGGTCGGTGGGTGATATATAGATAAGAGTGGGTGTCAATAGCACATCCTGTGGGAAGTTGGTCCCACGATTTTGAAGTAATGTTGTTTGCTAACGGGAACGGGGGGGAAATTAGTTATTGGGTAACGTTTGTTTTGTTTTTATGGAAAAGGAGGGATGTGAGGTGGTGAACCCTCCTGCGTGTATTGCCCCTTTAAGGGGATGTGTCCCCTCCCCTTTTGCATTGCCCTTTTAAGATGGGCCATGACTTTGTCATGGCCCAAGCTAATAAAAGGGAGCCCTTCAGGCACGTGCGTCAGAACGGCTGCAGACTCCCAAAGAGGAACGACTGAGTCCGTGTCTCATTACTGATTTAGGCTGCAGGCCTACACGTGGCGGCACAGGCCTGCAGGCCCTGTTGCCATGGGACCCTCTTGCCAGGACGGTGGCCGAGGTCCGCATGGTCAGGAGCCTGGCAGGCTGTGCCCCCACCCGATGGCGCTGATGTCCCATAGTGCCACGGGGCCTGCCCGATGTCCATGGCAGGCCCCAAACTCCAACAGGCACTGGGCCTGTGTGGTGCTGCGAGGAAACAGCACCCAGGGGCGCCTGCCGGATGGCCATGGCAGGCGACTCCCAACAGTGCCTTCGTGATAAGTGTTTATAAGGAGTCGTGCCTAACATAGCAACAGGGAGATGGAAAATTGACATGAGGTACTGATGCATTTTATGTCACAGTTTTGCGCAGCACATGAAGAAGTTTAGCACTAGGTCTATTTAAGACTGGCCGCAAGCGTCAGGCAGAGGTAGTACGCCATTAAGCAGAGCACATTTATTTGTTTTGCTGATGCTGCACGGACTATGAAATTAAATTATGTAAGTGTACAGTTCTGTCGGGACTCACTGCAGTGACTAGTTCGAATTACCATGTGTGAAGTGAATTAATGCAATTGTGCCTCAGAGCCACATTAAAGTGTGATGTGGAATTTATTTGTGAACAGTCCCAGACACGTTTGTATAACCCTTGCATTTGTCCATTTCTACCGATAGCCAATAAGCCATGTTTTTGCTCATTCCACCGTGATCCTTTATTTACCCTTCAAAGAAAATTAGCTGGAATGAGACAGTTGTTTTTTCAAAATAGCAAACTTGGCCGCAGTTTTATTTTCACAACAACACAATCACTGCACACATTTAGCAAAATTAAATCTGTAACTGTGGCTCTTGCTCCGAGTTCAATACACCTGCTTCCCCCAATTGCACCAAGTCCATAGTAGGCCCAACTCTCCCAACCCTTTGTGCCTGAGCCTACCCTGCCCTTGCAGGTGTCCGTGGGTGAGGAGAGCGCCGTTTCTTTTGGGGGAAGCTGAGCCCTTGTTACCACCAGACGCCCCTGCCGTTAGGCTCCCAAGAGGCGCTGGTCCGAGAAGAGCAAAGACCCTTCCGGCTTCCTCCTGGCTCATTTGGAGTCTGTCTCTTGTGCTTGGTTGCCCAAACACCACCACGGCACTTGGTGGGTTACCGTCCACCGTGGCTCCCCCTTTCTCTTGTTTCCTTTTTATAGCTCCAAGAGCTTTGTTCATATAACATATATTCCAGTAAAAGAGTTCCATTCCCATTGCTGACAGATGAACACCATCTTTTAGAGAGTACTCGTGTGATTTTAAGTTGATCGGGCCATGTCTGATATGTTGGAAGCTTCTGCCCCTGCAGAATTTACAACATGGCGCAATTCAACTTCTTCCTTGATATTTCAATTTCCGAGTGGTTCTCAACTCCCCTCCATTCTGGCCTGGGAATTATCTCCGACCACACGATCTCCATCTCTCCCAGCTGCCCCGATATCTCCTGTAATGAGAGCATCATGTCCCTCAACAAGACCCCCCCTCCCGAAGCTAGTCAAGTCGTTCCCCCCCAAATGGATGACCAGCACGGCGGGACTCTGTTGCTTCCCCAGCAACTTCCGTATCAGCCCCTGCAGCTGCGCCCACTTCATTCCCGGCACCCCATGCCACCAGATCAGATACTCGCCGGCCGTAAGCTCCTCCTGCTGCAGTGACCAGCTTGCCCCGGCCCTTGAAATAAACAAGTGCCCCACCACCCACACGCAGCGCCTCTTCCTCCTCTGCGAAGCTGATAATAAGAAGGAGACGAGAGGTGGCATGTTACATTACATTTTCTCCGGCCTGATGTATCTTTTGAAACAACCCGAAGACCACCTACCTAATTACTTGATTTCCTCGGCCCCCTAGACCCCCCGCTGCTGCAGAGGTGGCCGCCCCAATCCTAAAAGAGTGAGTCCTGAACTGCCCTTCTGTCAACCCCGATTTTGCCAATGCTAGATTCATCACTTTCTTGAACTGGAAGCAGCTCAAGGCGGACCCATCCCTATGCAACAGTAGCAGAGCACACGGGTCCGATGGCAGCCTTTGTTGCAGGAAGCTGGTCAAGGCCTCCACACGGCAGACTAAGCTAGCCTTTTCACTTTCTGATCGGTCTTTGACCTACGCACAAAGATGGTCACCTTGCTGCAAGTTTCCTGGACATCCCTTAATCGCAAGAAACCAGCCCCCTTGCCTCTTTTGTTATCGGGATCAAGCTTGCTCACGCTGAGGGCCCCAAAGAATGCTACTGTGAAGGCTGCTGTGAATAACACTCTCTCCACATTACTGTTGCATATTATGTTCAGACATTCAATTAAACCATGCAGTTTCACCACTTAGATGGGCCGCCTATCATCAGGCTTCAGTACTGTTTGCTTGGCCCAACCTCTAATGGCCAATGCGATGTACTGCTCCTTGGTGGGGTCCCTTTCAACCTGAAGTTTGGCATAATGAGCTATCGCTGCCAAATGATATGTCAACCAGGCTCTGGTTTTTCCCATCTTCCAGCACCAGCCCACAAAGGCCCGCACTGGTAGTTCTCTCTGCCCTTCTGACAGTACGTCCCTCTGAAATGCTGTGAATCATTCCCAGCAAGCCCTGTACCTTTTTGCTGTGCCTGGTGCCAAGGCTGTGTCTATCAGAGAGCTCATATCACCCCAATCATCCCCCACCATTGCTCCTTGAACGGGGACATCACCTTTCTTGCTTCTGGACAGTTGCCTCGGAACCTCTCCCACTGCAAACGAGACAGAGAATCAGCGGCTGTGTTTTATATGCCAGGGATATGCCATGCCCTGACCTCGATGTTCAAGGCCAGTAGGCTCTTAGTGAGTTCCCTGAGCAATTTCAACACCCTTACATTGTTTGATGACCCCAGATTGATAATCTGGACCACCGCCAAATTGTCTGACCATAAAGACACCTTTTTGTTCTCCAGTTGGGCCCCACATAGCTTAAATGCTACCACAATGGGAAACAGTTCCAACAGCGTGATGTCTTTTGTGATTCCCTTCAGGTGCCACTCTGCTGGCCATGCCTTACCGCACCACTTGTCCCCCAGGACTGCCCCAAAACCATGAGACCCAGAAGAATCAGTAAACAGCTTGAGCATTTGACTGCTGGCCCATTCCTGCCTCCAAAGTAGCACCCCATTCGATTGATCCAAAAGTTTCTCCCACATCCGGAGGTCCTCTTTCACCCCAGATCCCAACCGGACATGTTGGGAAGCATGCTGTAACCCCATTGTATTTAGCTCTATACCCCTGGCAAACACTCTCCCTGTGGGTGTTACTCTCCCGGCGAAATTGAGGTTACCTGCCAGGAACTGCAGCTCCCTCAAGGTTGCTTTGCTCTTACCTTTCAACCCCTTGATGACCTCCTTCAATTTCTGCACCTTGTCTTGAGTGAGCCTGCATTCACCTTTCACTGAATCGATTTAAATCCCCAGAAATGTCAGAGTTGTGGCTGGGCCTACCGTTTTCCCTTCTGCTAATGGGACCCCCATGCTCCCCATAAAGCCCTGAAATGCCGCCATGAATGCCCTGCACTTTTCGGTCC
The DNA here is from genome assembly GCF_040938575.1 of Ambystoma mexicanum. NCBI lineage: Eukaryota > Metazoa > Chordata > Amphibia > Caudata > Ambystomatidae > Ambystoma > Ambystoma mexicanum. Next base: position 815,842,197 of record NC_090922.1, read on the forward strand.
CCTCTTTACCAATGAATAAAAAATCATCAAGGTAGTGCAGGACCCCACCCTTCCTCACTTTCTCCATCAATGTGAACTACATAAAGGTGCTGAATGCTTCAAAGTACGAACATGAAATGGCACAGCCCATTGGCAGACATTTGCCATAAAAATACTTGTCATCCACCTTGAACCCCAGTAAGTGGTGGCTTTCCTTGTGAATCCGCAACAACCTGAAGGCTGATTGAATGTCTGACTTTCACATTAGAGCCTCCCTCCCTGCAGCTTTCACCATCTGTATTGCGTCATGCCGGGAGGCATACTACACCCTACACAACTCCTCTAGTATGCCATCATTTACAGATAGTCCTTCTGGAAAGGAGAGGTGGTGAATTAAGCGATACTGGCCCTCCTCTTTTTTGGGCACTAACCCTAAAGGTGACACCACAAACTTGTCCAACGGGGGGGAGGGAGGGAAACGGGCCAGCCACTCTACCCAGCTTAATTTCTTTCTCGACTTTGTGCGCCACAACCTCCAGTGCTGACCGTAGGTTGGTTGCTTCCTTCACACCCTTGCTTCCTGTACCAGGGATCTTGAAACCCCACCTGAACCCTTGCCACAACAGTTTAGCATCCGCCCTGTTATGATATATATTAAGAAAAGGAGTCATGGCAAGGAGGTTGACCAGTGTAGGTAAACTTGATTTAATCGGCTTCTTCTCTCTTACCGGTTTAACAAAACCCACAACCTCAGGTAATCCCTCATTCTCACTTTGACCTCTCTGTAGGCTTGCTGCTGCAAATTGGTAGTGCCTGGTTTCCCCCGCTGATGTTTTGAACCCCAGGCCCTTGCCCCCACCATGACAGCCCCTGTTGTGTTCCTGGTGGGGAGGACACTTGAGACAGTTGACTACTTTCCCCACCGGGCCGGTGCTAGGCAAACCATCTGACTGAAAGAATTACCCCTATCTGTCCTGCCACACCTATGGGAGAAAATGCCTGGTATATTCCCCTTCCAAGCCCCCTGATCCCTGATTCAAGGTCTGTTGATTTGGCATACCACTAACATTAACCACATTTCTATTCACATCATCATTAACATTCAATGTCTGACCGTGCCCACTTTTACCCCAAGCCTGCATGCACTGCATGAACATACCTTTGACCATCTCTAGGGATGTGGTTGCCTCCACAGCTACTTCCAATGGTCTGGTTACAGGAGTGCTGGGTGTGCCACCACGGTTCCCTGAAGCCTCAGCAGGTGTAGGTGCCGGTAAGGCTGCATCATCCTGCGCCCTCCCTCTCCTTCTTGGTTTTTTGCCTGCATTGGACTGTTCCTTGTTTGCCTTTGCCTTCGCCGTCATGGTCCTTTTTCTCTTTTTCGTCTGGACCTCTTCTGTCCTCGCCATCATCCTCTTCTTCTTCCTCCCGTATTTCCACCTCAGCCAGTGGCCCCTCGCTGGCACTATCTTGAAACATCAAGGGGGAGCCCCTTTCCTGGCTAGGCCCAGGTGTGTCCCGTCCTGTTTGGACCACCAGTGTGCTCATCCAATCAGGCCCATGAGTTGCTGCAGCCAGTCTTGCCATCTCCAGGAAGGCCTCCAGATCCATCCTTCTGTATGTCGAGTAACCGTCCCTGTTAGTCTGTTGTTGATTCCACTCTTCAAGAGCCACAAACCCTGGCTCCTGCTGCTGCCAGCTCTTAACTGCCTTCTGGTGCCTTAATCAAGCGTATCTTGCTACTCGCGCCAAGTTTCACCCTTTGGCAGCCCGGGTTAAACTGGCCGTGATTCTTAGAAGTACTTCCCCTCTTTTTAGCTGGCCGGGCTCACTTTCCCCCCTGGCCGGCCCGAGTGCGATTGCCCGCGTTTTTCAAAGCAAAGGTCTGTCAGCCTTTTCCCCAACAACCTGGGCTTTTTGGAGGGCCGGGTTCCCAATATCCCAATGCTTCCACCCTTGGGTGGTCTGGGCTAGTTCACCCGTGAATTCCAAAGCTTTTCACCCTTTTCGGCAGGCCGTGTTTGCTTAGGGACGGTGCTGCGTGACCCTGTGCCCCTTGCTGCTTCTTACCCGGAGGCTGCCTTCCTCCCCTTTATCCTTTAGTGCTGCTTCTTTCCTGCGGCGTACGCCCCTCCTCCAGCAACGCCTCTCCTGCTTCATGGCCTCGCAGCTCTCGTGCTTCCCCTCTGCTGGTCTGGCGTCGGCCGCTGCTTCCGGGTTCCGGCGCCTCTCACTCCTCCTAGCAGCTCCGCCGACGCTATTGTTGGGCTTTCCTCCCTGCACCCCGCCGCACTACTGCCCGCTCCTCAGCTACTGCTGGCGTCTTGGCTACGGCACCTCTCCTCACGATCCCGGCCCTGATCCTGCTCCTGTGCTTCCTTTCGTCCTGCGCTGCACTCTCGTCCCGGCAGCACTTCACGATGACCTCGAGGACAAGGAAGAACCTCTCCTGCAAACGGAAATCCTCTTCACAAAACAAAAATCCTCTTCACTCCGACAGGGTGGGCATCCTACTGCAGGTGCTGGATGCTACCTGTCGTAGGACTCCCGCTCATTATATAGGGGATTACCCCACCCCTTCCCATTGTTCGCCCTTCGCAGGCTTTGCTAATTTTGGCGCTGCTTTGCGCCTGAGCCCTCCTCCTCCCAAAAGGGGGGAAGATAGGGGAGAGGGGTCAGCAGTGAAGGACCATGCACAGGTTACCGGGCCGCCTCCTCCATTTTCTTTTCACTTCTCGTCGACAGCTTCATTAGTGTTGCAGCTGGAATGTTGGATAATGGTGAATACGAAAGTAAGTTAAGTTATGAGGCATAGTCCTCAGGTCATGCATGGCTAGGTCATGGGAATTAGGGCTTTATTATGAGTTTTACAAGTATAAGAAATAGCGAGCGATACAGTGGTTTTTCAGAACAAAGGTAACAATGATGTTAGAGTGTTGGAGAAAATGGTGATGTTTTAAGCAGTGAGATGTATAATAGTGATGCAACAAGTAATGTGTTAGGATGATTTCTTACATACTGGTATCGCTGGCAATCTAGTGCCTGATCACCTCTGCATAGCCAAGTGTCCTGTTCACCCTTCCTATTTGGTGAGATGCACATTTTAAGTGCATATGTTATGATTTATAAGTAAAGTGTAATCGTGCACATTTTGTGGAGAATAATGAAGTGCATTAAGAGATATGTTCAGAAGGCACAGGCTCTGACCAAGTGTGATGCTTAGTGATAATGGAAATGTAGACTTTGAAAGAGATGCAATGTTTAAATATGTAATAGTGAATTTTAATTATGCAATGAGTATATTGAGTACTATTGCTAAATCTGGAAAATGAAACATGTGACTCATTGTGTGCAAGTGTCCATAATTGATATAATGTGGTGTGTGTGAGCATATGAGGCACAAATTGTGAGTGTCTATAACTGGTGATGTAATAAGTGTGAAACTGAGGCATGAGACACTGAAGTGACTGGGCACACGTGAGGTTTTAATTATATTTATTTGAAGTTAATCATTTACATATATGGTGATATAAACGGAGCGGCAGATCAGCTGTCTTCCTATCTCCAACCATCGGCTTGGTCTTCCCTCACCATTCCAAGCCACTTGTTCCCATTCTGGAACAGCACCCCCACAACACCAGCTCTGCGATACTACACATTCTCCTTCTTCCACAAGACACTCCTCACTCAGCAAAGTCCAGCATGTGTCTCGGCCTCCGATAACTCCTCCCGAACCTTGAAGTTGATGCCAACGTCATCCTCGAGGTATCTGGTACATCTGGCAAGGATACATCTTTCTTTCCTTTACACACTCTACCATCAACCTTCGTACTGCCAACACCAGACATGACCATCACTCTACCATTATTCCAAACTCTCCCATCCTTCGTTCTTACCACATGTTTAAAAACTTCAATCACTTCGATGGGCTTAGACCATTCACCACCATCAACCCTTAGCACTTCTGCCAACTTGATCCTCACCTAGCATCCACCATGGGGAACTGTAGCTGCTTGGAACCTTCTGTTGTCTTGCAAAGACTTATTGCTAAACTAGCTCTTCCTGATATTCTCTTCTACATCGCCCAGAGTCACCTCCATACCCAACACACCACTCATCCACCACAGAAACAATTTGGTGTTAGCTCTCCTCCCCCTACTGAGCTCAAAAGGAGATACCCCAGTTGTGCTGTGCGGGGTAAACCTATGTGCCACAATAGTCATCCTCACCACCTCTTTCCAATCCTTCCCATTAGACCAAGCCCACCTGATCGCTGCCTTTATTACCCTGTTGTATGTCTCCACAATGCCATTGGTGTGGGGATCGTATATTGCACTGGTTTTGTGTGTGATGGACTTCCCCTTAAGATATTCCACCATCTCCTTAGATGTAAATTGGGTCCCATTATCAGTCAGAATCTCCTCCGGATAACCCTCACGACCATACACTTCTTCCAAAAATTCAACCACCCCTCTCGTAGACACACTTGACATCATCTTCACCTCCGCCCATCTTGTCAACATGTCAATCACCACACACAATAAGTCTGATAACCTTCACTCCACACAGGGCCTAGAATGTCAATAGCTAATTTGTTCCAAGGTCTGTCCGGTACATCTGTGAAAACCATAGGATACCTTTCACCCATGCATTCCTTATCACAGTTATTGTAAAGGATGCAGTTTCTGATGTTTCTTTCGATATGCAAATCGCATCCCAGCCACCAATACGTATTCCTTATCCTGCGCTTGGTCTTAACAATGCCCTGATGGCCTTCATGTCCCAGTTGTATAATCTTCTACATGATCCCCTCAGGTGCCATCAGTTTGTAACCTCTCATCAGGTAATAATCTTGAATGCATTCCTCATCCCTCACACCCCAACAACCTTTCTGCTCCTACTTCTCGAATACTGTTAATTGGCACAACACTTTAATCCAGATTTTCCATCATAAACAGCATTTTGGCGTCTTTACTCATCTCATCCGGCCAAATTGTAAATCTCACATATCATCTCTTGTTGTTCCTCTCCATCTTCTTCCTCACGATTGGTCATCCTTGACAGACAGTCCGCCGCTTAGTTCCTCACACCAGGAATACACATTATCTCAAAATGAAATTCTTGCAACCTGGAGACCCATATCCTTATTCTGCCTGACACCTTATCCAGGCCTTTGGTAGAAAACGCCTCCACAAGAGGTTTATGTTATGTGTGCAGTTCAAATTTTATTTGCCAAACAAAACTTCTAAACTTGTTCACTGCCCACATTAAGGCACGGGCCTCCTTCTCTATCAGTGCATATGCCTTCTCCGCTCACGTGATGCAAATGCTATGACCTCCTCTTTACCTTCATGCACCTGTATGAAAACTGCTCCCAAACCAACATTACTTGCGTCCGTTGTTACCACTGTGCGTCTTCCCCGCACATAATTCTTCATTGCTGGTGCTGTTCTCAAAGCATTCTTGATGTACAGAAATTCCTCTTCACATTCTTTACTCCATGCAAATGTTCTGTTCATTTTCATCAAATCCTGAAGCATCACTGTGTGATCGGAGAAACCTCGCACATATATTGATTAATACTCGGCCTTGCTCAAAAATGTTCTGAGCTGTTCTCTGCATGTGGGAGTGGCCATCTCTTCAATTGCAGTTGTCAACTCTGTCTTCGGCGCGACCATCCTTTGATATAACATGCCCTAAATTTTTTTCCTGTTAATCTTTGACTTCTCCTTGCTGAGTGTCATTACCACCTTATGCAACTTGTTAAAGACCTTCTCTAACCTTCTGTTGTGCTCTTTTTCAGTGTCGGCATATATAAGAATATCATCTTGAAAGAAAATGACCCCTTCATCCTCATCCAATACATTATCTTCTGGAAGACTGAGGCCGCCGATATTAATCCAAAAGGCATCCTCCGATATTGATACAGGCCCTCCGGTGTGATAAAAGCTATCAGATGTCTCGACTCCTTCTGTAATTTTACCTGATGATAGGCAGCAGTAAGATCTAATGTAGATAAAAACTTGGCAGAACGCATGGTTGAAAGCAGTTGAATATTGGGCAATGGGTGTCTCTCTGGGACAATGCATTTGTTAAGCTCTATCAGATCAATGCACACCCGCACTTTTCCTGAGCTCTTCCTCACGATTACTAATGGCGACACCCACTCTGCAGCATCAATCCTTTCTATTATCCCTTGATCTTCCAGCTTGCCCAATTCTTTTTTTTACTTCTACCCTCATAGCTATTGGTATATTTCTTAACTTCTGTGCCACAGGCCTGCACCCTTGCTTCAATTGGATACAATGTATGAAACCTCTGACACACCCAATTCCTTCACTAAATATTTCTCTTCTCACTTTTTCTTTATCCATCTCAACTGACTCCAACACATATACTGATTCCTCCGCACTGGCATCCAATCGTACCTTGAGTGAACGCTGGTGTGTCCAACTCAGTAGTGGTGACACTCCCTTCTTTGAGACATACACCTTTCCTTCTGCTGATCTGTGTTTAAACCCTAGCATAGCCTTGAACCAACCCATGATCCCAATTTTAGCACCCCCATAGGCTCTGGGCTTAATGTCAACTTCATGTAACCACTCTGGTCCAATTTCTCTCTACACCACCCCTGGAATCAGTGTATACTTAGCCTCCGAGTCTGCCATCATCTTGATCGGATTTCCCTTCACCATTATAATGGTCTTCGGGCTATCCACTTCTTCATCCACACCATAAACTGCTGACACACATTCCTCTCCTTCATCATCATCTTCATTCCCAATCCAATTCATATTATTTGCTCTCCTCCTACAGCACTTGGCTAGGTGGCCTATCCCATTACAATTCCTGCAGATTATCCAAAAGCATGGCAGTCCAGACTATAGGCTGAATGAGATGGACTATCACATCTAAAGCATGTTCTGATGCAACCTCTCCCTCATTGGCTGCTTTGAATTCAGAGAGCTTCTATGCCATATCCTCGATTGTAACCACAACCTCTCATGGATTCTCTTCTCGACTCTCTCCACTGTACTTCGCAAACGTGGGTACTCTCATGTCATTCTTCCTCCTCATACTGGAATTGGGATTGTCCACATTGTCTACAATGTCCTCGTCTGCAGTTTGCAGCATATTGACTGCTGCCTCTGACTTCACTGAGACTTCCTTCACCCTATATTCTGGAGCCCTAACACACTGTTCGGTATGCTCCACTTCCTTGGTAATCCATAGCACTACATCTAAAGGTGGATCGTCCTCGGCCCACAGTCTTTCACAAACCTTGTCACATCTACAGTCTAACATGAACTGATCCCTTAATCTCTCTTCCAACTATTGACCAAACTTGCAGCGTCTGGCTAATTTCCTGAGAGATGTTATATATTGCTCTACACTCTCCCCCTCCTCTCGTGTCCTTTGTCCAAATTTATATTGTTCCAGAATGGTGCTCAGTTTCTTTTCATAATGTTTGTTCATTTTTACAATGCATTTTTCATACTCATTCATATCCCCACATTCTGCAGTTGCAAGATCAGGCGGATCTTCGTATTTCTCCTGGCTGGCTGGACCTAGACAATGCAAAAATAACAATTTCTTTCTTTCAACACTATAATTTGTGCCACACACAACATTGGCATAATGTTCTAAAGTTTTTTGCCTCTTCTAGGGCAACACTGGTTCCCTTTACTTCAGTCAAGAACATAGCAGGTGGTGGGACACTGTGTATAGACATGTCTCCAGCCCCACCAAATTCAACCGTCTTGGCTGCCTACTTTCTTTAATGTATTCCGTCAGTATTTTGTATTTTATTTCTGCTGTCCTTGCACTCCACACTGTTAAGCTTACTGTCTTTATGCTCTCTCCCTCCAATCTGTATTTGTCAGGCCCTTCTAATGCAATCCCAATGTTTTTAATCCACTGGGACGAGTAGGAGCAGGATCGCCTGTTGTGTGCTTGCTTCCTTACTTCGCCCAGCCTTACAAAATGGCTGCACGTCGCGTGATGACGTCACCCGACACAGGGTTCTTTCCTCTAAAACTATAACGGGTGCCTCAGGCGACAACCACAGGGCTTCAATTTCACTTCACTGCACCTTAACGGCTGCTCCATCCCACCTCCAAAGCCTTTCGCTACACTAATCTGATTGTGGGTGGCAGCCTGGGGCTTCCTCACCTTGCATAACGCTGCTGCGGTGACTCGTTGCAATCGGGTCCTTCCGCCGCTTCCACCATAGATTCCTCATCGCCACTTGTAGTGACTGGGCACACGTGAGGTTTTAATTATATTTATTTTAAGTTAATCATTTACATATATGCAGATATGAACAGAGCGGCAGATCAGCTGTCTTCCTCTCTCCAACCACCAGCTTCTTCTTCCCTCACCATTCCAACCCATTCTGTCCCATTCTGGAACGGCAGCCCCGCAACACCAGCTCCACAATACTACAGACACATATTGTGCGAGTGTCCATGATGTTATGATGTGTAGTGGGAGCATATGAGACACATATTGTGTGGGTGTCCATAGCCAATAGGATTTGTGTTTGCCCTATCGCGCATTTACCTGGTACCCCGCAATCCTGTTTATGATTCTGTCCAACCCTCTGTGACCGTTAACCTTTATAAGGAAGGGGTATCCAAATCTTTATTTGATTCATTCCTGGACACCAATAAAAATACATCTTTGGGTGCATGTGGGAGTGCAGTCCATTCCAAAGTCCTCCACCATACAGGTGAAGATAAGTGATATCCAAGTCAGAAGAAAGCTCTGCTGCCTGACCATCCCAGGGCACATTCGGGCCGATACACCGAGGGCAAATGCCTGCTACTCTGACCACTGCACTGGAGATGAAGGAACTCCTGCAGCTGCTAGCCTAAATCCGTGAATTGGGAGGGCAGAGTAAGAAGGATGTAACTTGTCCTTGAGCCCCTGTATTGGGACTCCCAGTAACCAGAGTCTCTAGAGCAGCTGGAATCCTGTTCACAAAGCTTTGAACTGCCTTCTAACAGTGTATGGTGCCCTTTCAGCCGACATGTTTTGACACTTCACGATTTAAACATGCTTGCCTGCATTTTCGAACCAGCTCGACACTGCAACGCACCAGCAGCACTCATCACTGCGTCAGTTCAAACACCGGCTCCTAGCTTCAGAAGCCTTTGACTCACGCACTTCTTTGAGCACCAGATCAAACCAACAGGACCTCACTTTCACAATCAATCCGAGGATTTTAACCCCAAAATATTTGCCCCGCACTGACCTGGTCCAGAAGATAGCTGCTATGAGAAATTCCCCTAGTGACTCTGCGCTCTATGAACTTAACAGAATGAATAACACAGTCCCCCAATGGAAACCCTCTGGGGAAGAAACCCCTGTGGATGTGGATCTTTCCTGAGAAGGTGAGCAGAGCCGTTCTTCCTAGGTACTGAAGACAACCAGTCTGTAGTTATGGCGGTACAGGCTGGTGTATTTCTAAAGACAGAAAGGGTACATGTAAGTAGAGGCTCTAGGCTGGTGTAGCGTAGCAGTGTTAAGGACAACAAGTAACCTGAAGATGGAGGCTTTGAACTTCCATGGCAAGGTAGAACCGCTACTGAAGGCTGTATAATTACAGGGTGGTCAGCAGGAGTGGGAGCGCTAAAGAATGCAGTGTGAAAAGGCGCAGAGTATTAAAAAGGATTATACCTTAGTGAAGCACTTGCATAATGACAGCTGACTGTGTGGTCTGTGTTCAGAGGCGTGGGAGCTACAAGACTCTTGAAAGGGCAAAGAGAAATTAGAGAGAGGTCGTGCGAGCAATAAACAAGAACGCGAGGAAATGTCAGAACCAGAAAGTTTTGTACCGTTGCTAAGCAACTGATCAGCGTGGGGTAGCTGGAATCGAAGGCTGATGTGGCGTGTGAAATGGGAGTTGGAAACAGAGCTGCAGATTGCTAGGAAAGTATAACAAAGGTTAGAAACGTAGTTCAAGATAGGTCAGAAGTTTAGATCAAAGGGTGAGCGCGAACTTACGGAGTGCTCACTGGAGAGTAGCGACGCAGAGCTCCCTCGATCAGGATCCAAGAAAACACTTCTGAGAGCAAGTAATGGGCGGGGCCTCGGCCTCAGAGAACAGAAGGAATACAATGCGGCCAAGACTACTGCTGCCATCTTGGGAGAACCTGGAGAAACCATGGCAGCGTGATGCCTCCTGCTCCAAAGAGATCAACACTGTCTCTGGTTCATGACACACACCTCAACCTGTTTCAAATCTCGACTTGAACCGATGGAAGCCAGGGATCCATTCATTGACTCGACCCAGCGGTAACTTCTTCTCGAACCGACTCGACAGCTAACCCGAGCCTGTTGGGCGTTTCGAACCGCATCGATTTAAATGTTGCATTGAACTGCACAGAGCCCTGTCTCGAAGCTGACTTGCTTCCTGGATCAACGTGATTACAGCATTTTGAACCAGGTTTGACTGCAAGGATAGCGCAAAGATTCCAGTTCAGCTCTGTTGAATGTTAGAAACCTGAAGGTGTCTCCCTAGCTAGTCCCCGGTGATCTGTTATCCAGGTGGCCAGGACACGGCCATCGCTATTGGATCCAGTTTCTCGGGGTGGACCAGTGAGGAAGGATCACCTGGATGGGGCGTCCTCAGGGAGGAACGGGTGAGACGCGGTATCCCCCTTCTTTCAACACCTTTTCCCCATCCTACCACGCAGGACATTCAAAACCACTGCCTCCCGCCTTTTCCGACACAAACACTTTTGCACGACACACACGAGAATGGACTAACACCAGAGCCATTTATTTGACATGTCCCAATACAAGCGTCAGGCACAGTCAGGCAATTGATCAGAATCACACACACCTGACAGACCTTTCCCTTCCCCACATGATAAAAGATAGAGCAAGAGAGCACAGTACGAGCAAGGCAGACCGCACAACGAGACAGCTATCCAGACCAGGCAGTTAAAGAGGAGGAGAAAGGCGGCAAATATCGAAATGCAAACGAGGAGAGACACGACCTTGCCCTTTTTTGACAAAACCCCACGAAACCTCTGCAAAGGAATCTTAAGACCGAGGACAGTAGCCCAAGTGTGTTGCAGTAGATGTCAACGGTACACACAGCATATTGACGTTGTTAAGCCGGAGTGAGGGAGACTCCTGCTACCGTGGTACTGGCCTTGACTCCAGCTACTAGAAAAGCCAAACAGTTTATCACAGCCAGTGTGTTGATGGGAGAACCGATAAGAATGGGGCTGTGATGAATGAAAGTCGCAAAGTGGCGGAACGAAAGAAGTTCAAAGAACTGTAAGATTGAAAAGGGGGAGACTAGCTGCAGAAGGGGATCGCACCACGTGGGTGCTGCTCCGAGAAAACCTGCTCCATCCCCATATGAGTGAAACTACAGAAACTTGAAGGATGAAGGAGAGCCACCGCAAAGATAGGTCAAAGAGGTCATACAGGCAGTCAAGCAAAATCTCCATACAGTTGAAAGCCTTTGACCTAAGAACTATAAAAAAAGCAAGGGAAGTGAATCCCATAAACATTGAAAGTAAATGTGAATGTGAAGTTGGCAAGAGTGAACCCGGAAGAGGGATGCTGACGAAAAGGGGGCAAAGTCTCAAGTCCCAAGAAACAGTGGGTCTCATTACGAACATTACGAGTTTGCTCACGGGGGCCGCTCTGCACGCATGGTCAGACCAGATGTGCAGAGTGGCACCCGCGAGCAGACCAGGGTGGTTATGAACGGTACAGCTGCTACCATCCTCCCCATTCCCATTGAGCCCTATAGGGGCTCAAATGGGAATGGGGACGTACCGGGTCTGGGTCCTGCAAAAGGGAATTACCGGGCCCTCCAAGGTCGGAATGCCCCGGTAAGTCCCCTTTAGCGGGAACCGGACCCCCAAGGGCATGGCTACCCCCAAACTCGTAATGAGGCCCAGTGTGTTGACAAAGGTGAACCCGACCGAGGTATGTCCACTGGAACTGTTCAAAAAGTCATTAAGATTAGTGAATAAAGGACAAGCCATAGTGAACCCGGAGGAGGGATGCTGAAAGTAAAGAGTTAGCGCCTGGGAGAGGGGGACCCAGGGGTGAAGAATCCTCACCTGAAGTAAAACCAGGAAACAAACGTTCATTTTTGTTGAAGGATTTTTTTGTTTTGTTATTGAATACGTCAGGCCCTTGAAGGCAAGAGACTTTCAAGTGAAACAAGACTTGGCCATCGACGGCCCTGATAGCTGCAAGTGGAACTGTCATCATCTCGTGCTGGGGAAGCTCGAGAGTGTACTGTGCTCCAAGATCCCACTTTACACCATGCTCAAAACGTGTGGAAGAGAGATCCAAGCTACTGCATCATGACATATTGTGAACAGTTCTTTCTTTTCTTGAAAACCATCCCACACCCTTTTTGTGTTAGTTGTAAGGTTTGGCAGTAGGTTTCTTGGTATAGGCCCTTTTTATTTGACACAGCGCCTCTAGGACTCCCTTATTCTCATTTGATGGTCGACGCTTGCTCCCATCTTAGATTTTGGTTTAGATTAGGTGTTTTTCCAACTTGCATACAGTTTAATAAACACCCTTGAACTGTGATCACTTGTGTCTGTCTTTACTGTTGCCACCATGAGTTCCTTACATGAATCACCCAAGAATAAGGCACTGTTGAGAAGCCCCGTTCCCCTGGTCCATTTTCTGAGGCCATAGTGACTTTTAAGGATTTTATTGCACTTTTTCCTGAAGACATATCCTCTAAAGTGACATTGCTGCAATTGCTTGCCTGATCACCCCAGTTCAAGTACACAGAGTCATATTCTCTACATTCTCTGTGTTCTTTTCGGGTGCCTGTGTTTTTATTTGTTTTCTATTTAGTTTTTTGCATTTGTTGTTTAACCAAAGTATGCATATATTTGTATTTATGCAACCTTGATTGGACATTAATTTATTTTGGGATTTATACTATTGATGTTTGGGTTACTACTGTAATCACTTCTCACCCCTCCTGAGAGTGTAGCCTGCCCTCATTATCACAAAAGGCAAAGGAAGTATACCTGTCGGGCTACGTCTGTTGTACCTTCATGATTGGGTTCACCGCTGGTATTGTAGTAGTTTGGGGGTGGTTTAGCCACTATTCATTCCTGTACTGCTGTCATTTCATCCCACGCTCCAGGTGGGAAATGGAGGATGAGAGCAGGCTTGTAGGTCCTCTTTTCTGAATCCCACTTCTAACATCATCTTCCACAATGCCAAGTGAATTTTGCAAAAAAGTGCAACACCTGAGCTGGATTAATTTAAAACTTTTTTGGGGGGCTATTTACAGAGCGGGCTGTGAGAATGTAAAGGGATCTAAAAAAAAACATGATGTTTTGTTTTGCAGCAGCAATTGTTTCTTTTAGAATTTTCCAAATAATAATTTTCTCTGGGATCTTCCTAGGCCGCTCACAGTCTGGGTTTTAAGTATCCCCACACTTTATTCTTGATATTTCTGCTTTCTTGGCTCCTTCTTCTAGCTATTGTTTTGACAGTGAGACCATCCCCTTTGTCTGTGGTGAATTGGCAAACACCAACTGGTGCAATTAAATGTCACACCTGGCGCACGTTTCTACAGCAGTCCAGAGACGCAGCCACACAGGCAGCCAGCCATCAGGCTAGTTTCACCAGGTTTATTAGGTGTCTCACCAGAAACAGCCCCTGTTTCACCAGAGTATACCAAGGATTCTATCATATCAAGTTTCCTTAAAGGGGCAGCATGATATTGTGGTGTTAAGTGGCACGTCCCTGCCTTCCACCCAACGCTTGGTTGGGTTGGCCCTTTGGCTACCCCAACCAGCACCCCAAGATAGAGCCACAGGACTTTCGTCACAGCCCTCTTTCGCTTCCCAGCCACCATACCCTTACCCCCATGCCACCAGCCCATCACACAAAGGTAATATTACCATATGTACAAGATTTCTGGGAAGATCCCAAGAAAACAGCACATTTTCTCCTGATGTTTGTCCCAGAAAGCCTTCCAGATTCCAGAGATAGAGGTAAGCTTGGAAAATCTGAGAAGGTGTTCCCAAAATAATGTTCACTTTGTTGACAATGAAGCACAGCGGTAGGGTAAAGAAAAGCACACAGACTTGAGGTTATGGTACTGGGCTCTGCACCTGGCCTCCTTCCTTCATTCTAGGTCTTGCATTGGCTCAGGGCGAAGGAGTTAGATGTCCTAACAGTAAGCGGAGACGTGTTTTTGTGTCTTGGGGAGGGGGGGTTGCAGGGGAGTTGAGGGAAAGACAAATCTACCCACGCACACACGGCCACACTCATTCAGACAACACATGAACACAATTCTTTTCAGAATTACCTTTTTTTTATACCCAGTCCCTCAACTCCACCTCCATATCCTCAAAAATGTGTTCACAGGAAGCACGAGGGGAAGTTCTTCTTGACTGACAACATTCCTACCCAAGTCTTACATGTAACCTGGTTGAAAAGAGGCACAACCTAGAGCTGTGCTCAAACCTCAAACCTAAAGAACTAAAGGATGCATAAACAAAAAGCCTGTTACCACAGTGTCCCCACCTAGAGACATCACACTGAAACAGGTTGAACTTCCATGAGTGGACGAGGCTCAAGAAGATTGAAGTCACTCGAGCTTTGCCTGTAAACTAACAGCAGGATACGCCTCAAGTAAACAGTGCACATGACCTACTATTAACACAAAGTGGGATTTTCTCTTGAAGTATTTAACACCTTCTGTGATGTTGATCCCAATCATAAAGTCTGTAACCTATTCTTACAGGTCCATTTCGGTCATTGTGACATCCTATCCTATAAAGTAAAGACTCAACAGAATGACGAAATGAAACATTTCCAACACCTTGTCTTAAATCCTCAGCCTCCCGCCTATCCTAAGCAGAAAAGACAAATGTTCTAAGGACGTGCCTAAAGTAAAACACCAAAACCTAATTTTCAAAAACCAGCCATATTATGGTAAAACAAAACATACATGTTCTTTTGGGAAGATAGTTGTAGTGGATGCTCACAATCTGGTACTCCTTGAGGCATTCCTTCTTTCAATTTGTGACTCAAGGCCACTCCCAGGTTTCAGGCATCAGGATTCTCTCTCATTGAGGCTTCTCCTCATGCTCATGACCTTCACAAGGCCCAGTCAGGCAAAGGTTTGTATTCAGGGTCTCCGGCTCAACAAACAACATATTATCAAGACACATGTGCAGAGGTAAACCGAGGGGAAGATGGCAATCAACATTAGGATCATCCTCTTCCTCAAAGCAATGACTTGCAGATTCAGGAACCCCATGCATCCACAATAGAAGGGTGGATAAAATATTTCTCCTATGCATGGGAGGACATAATATCGGACCAGTGGGTGTTAGACGTAATATCCAAGGGGTGCTGCGTCAAGTTAATTCAGTGTCCACGCAGTCTACCACCGCAGGACATACAAATGTAATGTTATAGTGCATTTGTATAGCGCCTTCTGTACCATTGGTATGATTGCAAAGCGCTGTAGGTTGAACGCCCTCGGGACCGTGCTTGGTCCGTATCAGTTGAGAGAGTGGTGTAGCATATAGTGCTTGGGTGCACTTGGTATGTGAGCAGTCACTGTGGTTTGCGCGGGTTGTCTGCATTCTAATGCTAAGTGTGGTGCAGTGGATGTGCGAGATCACTGTAATGTGCGCAGCAAGGATGGTGGTGTCCGAGTCAGCATTCTCGCTGCCGTGGGGCATGAGCAAGAGATGTGTGCCGCTAGGCCGATTTTATTTCTTGGGGTATAGCTGCATTCTACCAGGCTGTTGAGGTGTTCTATGAGCGATATAGCTATGTGTGCAGCTAGGCCGAATTGATCAAGGGGTGTAGCTGGGTTTTGTTGTTTGTTGATGTAAAGTGGAGAGTGAGCATATTGGTAGGAATGAGTGTCTGTGGTCATCGATGGGTTGCCCCCTACTTGGGATGCTTTCGGAGTTCGGTGCACCAGGCGTATCTGCCTTGGTGGTTTGTGGCAGTGGATTTCAGAGAGAGGTCAACTGGCTGGTGAGGGTATGTTGTATTGTCTCGGCTGTGCAGTCCTTTTCCAGACGGTCTGCAGTCGGACTCAGTGGGCCCATTTTCGGGGTCCTTTGAGGACTTTTAAGCTGGGTTGTTCGGTGCTTCTTGAGTTATTGCATGATTCTCCAGAGAGCTTAGCCAAGCATAGTTACTTCTGTGTCTCCGGTACAGGGTTGTAGGTTCTAATTCCTGGGTAGGCAGGGGTCACCTCTATTGATTATATAACACGAGCAATTTGTTTTGGCGGATTAGCAAGGTGCGTGCGGCTCCTTTGGTCCATAGGCCGGCTTCTGTGCCCTGACTGCTTCTGCATTTCCGTGGTGACATAATTAATTAATTGGTCAGCCGTCTTCCGTGGCTCTTTTGTTGCATTTCAGGTTAGAGCTGATTCTCAAAGGACATTGGCCATTGGAGGATGGGTTATGGCCTTTGGCGTACCCCATCACGGATTTGGGAAAAGCCACGTTTTTACCACTTTACGGAAGTCCATGTAGTCCTGGTTGTGTCAAATATGGGGAGGTAGCGAATTCCTTAGAGTAGGTGCCAAGGTGGAGTAGGCTGATCCTCCCAAGTCTGGCTAAGTTGGAGGCTGCAATCATTAGCATGAGGGCTGTTCTTGACCTTAGGGTGCATGTTGGGTGGTAGCGCATGGTCTTTTCTTGGAGGTATGTTGGGCCGGCCTTGTGCACTGGGTGCATAGGATTTTATGAGTGGCCCTTTGTCCAATAGGCAGCCATTGGGGGGTGCAGAGAGCAGGCGAGATGTGGTCTCTTTATCCCAGTGCTAGGAGGAGTTTAGCAGCCGCGTTTTTGACTCTTTGGAGTTTAAGTTGTTATGCCGGAGCACCCAGGTACATGGAGTTTGCATAGTCCAGTCTGGACATGGCAATTGACATAATAGAAGTCAATCTGTTGGGGAACGAAAGATGCGTCTCAGCACCCTAAGGTGGTAGTGACTGGTTTTTAATACATTTTGATCTAGTGGGACAGGGTTAGGCCCAAGTCCAATGTGCAGCCAAGGTTTTTGACTGTGTTGGAGGTGTGGTGGGGGGAGTGCTGAGGGAGGGAGGCAATGGGACTGGTTGCAGGAGTATAGTTGTGTTGCCACATACCATGATCTCTGTTTTCCCTGGGTTGAGAAGGACGTGGTTTCTAGTCATCCATTGGTCTATATCACTGATGGAAGCTGCTAGGTCGGGGGGATGATCTGTAACGCTCACCTGGTATCCACGGGTACGTCACTCAGCCTGTTCTGACCTCTTACGACCTTGAACCCTTCCCTGGAGTCTACTCGACTGGAGACTGGGCCTGAAACACAGGATTGGTAGAGTTTAACTCCCTATTGTCTCTGTGTGCTTGAACCCCTTCTTCCCCGGGGTCCAACCCTTCCCTTTGATCCACAGCTCACCTTGTTTTCTTGGAAAGTGTGCTCTCCATCCTGCTTTCAGCGCAGAAGCAAGTTGATTGGTGTGGGCTCATTGCTGCCTAGTTACTTCACTGGCAAATGTCCGACAGGTAAGTATAATGAGTCTTTTGAACAGTTCTCTAACTTCGTTCCTTTCCTTCCTTAGATGATGGCCGGCGTCCGGGGATGGCGACTTGCTGCTGAGATGAGTAGCGCTGAAGGTGAGTGAGAGCGCGATGCGACCCTTTCGTATTTGTATTGAATTGAGTTATTTTTCTGTATCTTTTAGGTGACGCGACGTTTTCAGCATGGATGCCGGTTATGAAGAAGAAATGCGGTGAGTAAGCGCGGTATGCAGCGCCTCTAGATGTTTCACGCTAACCTGGAGTGTTTTTTCCCTCTTGCAGATGGATGAGAAGTTCCGCAGACAGAGTTCCCCCAGAGCGGCTGGGATTCAGGTAAGCGTTTGAAGCTCGTACAGTCTTTAAAAATAAGCGAAGATTTGCTGAATGCTTACTAATGCCTTTTTTCTGTTCTTTTCCCTTTTCCTTAGGATGCGGCGTGCCGGGATGGGAATGACACCGCCGAAGGTGCCCGCAGAACAGAAGGAGCGATGAATGATGGGCAGACGCGCCGCAAGGTAAGGCTTTTCCTAATGGTGTTCTTGTTCTTGCAGGAGCTGAGCGCAGAAGAAAGATGCAGGCCTACTGGAGACCGATCCGAACACGGTGAGTGTCACGCTGCAGGTGCAGAAAACACAACGCATGTTTCTCAGCCTGGGCGTGGCTTAAATAGTCTCTGGGTATCCCAGGTGTCTCTGGGCTGAACCACACCCAAAAGACTAGACTGCACATGCAGTTCTGGGAACCGAAATATGTGGGGCATCCATCTTGTCCCCATCAATGCACTACAAGTCCAATCCCCAATGTTATCCTATGAGAGTGAGTGAGTCTGGTGCCACAAGCACCAAGTCTGACTCCAAGTGGGTCTTTGGAGGGATGGAGAGGCTCTTGAGGGCCATGTAGGTGATCATGGCCTGGCTCCAGCCTGACATCTTGGAGGGCTGGAGACATGAGGGGCAGGAATCATGACATGATCAGAGCTGGTATTGGTGATTCTCGGGATAATTTGGGTGTCGTCCGCATAATTGTGGTGAGGTTGTGTGAGCAGATGATCCCTGGCAGCGAGGTCATGTAGAGGTTGAAAAGGAGTGAAGAGAGGCAATCGCCCAGGGGTACTCCGTTGTTCACTGGTCGAGCAGAGGAGGTAAAAGGGGGAGGGTAGTGATTTGTTTCCTGTTGTTAAGGAACGAGGCTATCCAGTTGGGTGCCAAATCTCGGATTCCAAGGGAGGGGAGCTGGTCAAGGGGGATTGAGTGGTTGATGGTGTAAAAGCAGCTGAGAGATCAAGGAGAACCAGATCAGTGCATTTTGCAGAGTCTGCTGTGACTTTGAGGTCGTCCCAGATCGAGATCAGTGTGGTTTCAGTTCCATCGCAAGGCCTTTAGCCAGACTGAGCGGGGTCTAGTAGGTTGTTGGATTCAGCAAAAAGGTTGAGTTGAGAGTAGGCAGAGCGGTCGTTGAGTTTTGCCAGGAATGTAGTGTTGGATATAGGCCTGTAATCAGATGGCTGCAAGGTGTCGAGACCTGCCTTTTTCAGAAGCGGTTTGACGTGTGCTACTTTGAAGGGGTCTGGGATGGAGCCAAAGGTGAAGGAGTCATTGAGTATGGGCTTAGTCTGTGCTCCTGCACAGATGGAGGAGAAGATTTATTTGAGGAGGGGAGGCGTGCCAAGTGTCAAGGGGGACCCGGAGGGTCTGTTGCTGGACAGTAGTTTGAGGAATTCCTCAATCGAGAACGGATTGAAGGAGTTGAAAGTTAGCGTTGCGTGGAGGCGGGGTGAGCTTGAGCGGTGGGTGTTGGGCAGGGGTGAGGTTGGAGAGTTTGGCATTAAGGGTGGCCGCCCTGTCCAGTGCTGTTCTGTAGAAGTGATGAGAGAGGGAGTTGCAGAGGGCTTGTGTGGGAGTGGTAGGAGCATTGGCGCAAGTGGGCTTCACGAATTGATCCTGTGGAGCTCTTTACTACTATTGCAGCAGTTCAGGATTCTTTTATTAGAATAGGTTTTTTGGGCCTTTCCGATTTCGCATTTGTAGTTACAGTGATGGTGAGCGAACAGGGATTTGCTAAGGGGGGTTTATGATGCTCGCCATTTGCGCTCAAGGGAGCAACTATGGGTTTTGACAGTCTTCAGGTGGGGCGTGAACCATTTGGGAATTGGTTCTCTGCGAGTGTGGGCAGGGCATGAGGGGGTGAGAGGGAGGAGTGATTTGTTGAGCCAAGAGACAAAGGAGTCGATAGGTAGAGGTATGTGTTTGGGAGTGATATGATATGATATGATATGATGGGTTATTTATAACGCGCTTAATACCCATAGGTTTCTAAGCACGGACCTGGGGATCGAACCTGTGTTGCACCGTGTTGTCTTGCTTCCAAGGTGAGCACGTTGCCGCTGAGCTATCCTCCCAAGCAAGTGTAGCAAGGCTTCAGCCAGGTCAGGCAGTACCTTGACCATGTTCCAGCATTTGTGGTTGTGTGGTGAGACTGGGTGGATCACGGGTGGTGGGGTCGGTGTGAGGATAGAGAATGATAGGGCTGAGTGGTCTGTCCAGATGAGGGGTTTCGGGCCAGACTACGAAACAAGGGCAGAGGAGTTGAAGATTGCGTCAAGGGTGTGGCCTCCAATGCGATTGGGACCTGTGGTAGGCCCAGAGAGCATGAGCGCCTATAGGCTGTCAACCATCAGTTTGGTTTATGGGGTTGTTGGGTATATCAGATCAGATATTGAAGTCTTCCAGTAGGGTGAGTGAAGAGTGGTTGATCAGAATGGTATTTAGTGAGTGAGAGATTGTTGGCAAAATGTCTGTCGTATCCCGGTGGCTTGTAGATTAGTAGGAAACTGTGTGAGAAAGTGGGCAACAGGGATAATCTGACCAGTAGGGATTCACAGTTAGCTGGGTTTCAGTGAGTGAGATTGGTATGTAGAGTTTGTGGAGGATGGCTTTTCTGCCATCTCTGGTGGCTCTGTTGTGGGGGATGAACCATGTTTCAGTGATGAAGATGAGATCGGATTTGTCAGAGGATAGTAGGTCAAAGATGCTATGTCGCATTCTGGCCACGGAGCGGACATTGAAGAAGAGGCTGATGACTTGGTGGCGGAACTTGGTGGTGGGAGGTGGTTCCAATTGTGCTGGTGGCCGGACAGACTTGGTGGGACTGGGTGGCTGGTGGGAGGGGTCAGGAGCAGCTGGGTGGTGGGAGTGGCCCGAATAGTCGTGAATATTCAGGCATGATGTTTGAGGGGGGGAGAGATAGTGAGGTTGGGTTGGAGCAGGAAGAGAGAGTCTGCGGTGGATAGTTTACATTCGAACGGGATAGGTGAAACGATGGAGGGGGGCGTTGAGTGGTGGAGGGAAATGTAGGTGTAGAGGTGGAAGGTGAGAGGTCGTGGGCAAAGAGAGACAATCTGGGACTTGCTAGCGGGGAGTTCCTGACAGCCGGGCTATGGGAGGTTGGGACAGAGGACTGATGTAGGCGAGGAGAAGCACAAAGACTCAAGGGTAGGGGCTGGGCATTTTTCTTGCGTTTATAGCATTTTGAGGCAGGAGGTGTGTGAGAGAGGGTAGGGTGGTCAAAGGGGAAAGGGGCTGAGGCGATGGTTCTGGAGAGAACAAGTTGTGCCATGTTGAGAGGGGAGAAGGGGGTGGAAGGAGATGTCTTGGGATGGAGGGTGAGTGGATTCTGTGTATGTGTGTGGGGGGGAGATGGGCATAGCCAGTGGAGAGTGAAGGTGGTTTAACTGAGGGGGGTATTGGGGGGGCGGTGTGAGTGAGTTGGGCCTGCTGAGGGTACAACGGGTATTGGTGGGAGGTGGGGAAAGGGTGAGGCAGGTCGAATTTGGAGGGGAAGGGGGTTGGGTGTGTCGGCGGGATGATGGGGTTAGTGGAGGGACATGGACCTCTCTCTTGTGTGGTTTAAGGGGAGCGCAGGGTTTGCAGGGTTCTGACTGAGGCGTGAAGGAATATGGGTTATGGTGATGATTTACAGGTGATGTTCTGCGGGGAGGAGCAGATGAAACGGTGGTGGCAAGGGGGTTGTGTAAAGAGCGCCTCCTCTGGCTTGGGAGTTGGATGTAACATGGTGTGGGGTTCTTGCTGATGTGGGCACGGATGAAGGCAGCAGATCTGGGAGGGCTGAGGAGTTGGGCGTGGAGTTTATGGGGGGAGGTGCAGATGTTTTCGTGGTTGTTTGGATGGTGTGTTTGGAGCGCTAGAGTGATCCTCTGGCTTTAGAGTTCAAGGTATCGCAGTGAGTGGTGGAGTGGCGGTAATGGTAATTTATTTATTTGTTTATTGTTTGCTTGTTAGGCGCTTATACCATAGGAATGTACTGTTTCAGAGCACCCACAGGGCAGGCAGGGAGCGTGGGAAGTACAATAACAGCACAATATTAAGAGCATAGGGGACGGACAAACCTACTATGCATTGTGAGTATTCAGAACGTGCAAGTGCAGAAAGGAAGAAGGAAGAGGGGTAAGTGCTGGGGAGTCCGAGCTCAAGGGTGAGACATGGACGAAATGCTAGGAATGATTGAGTGCTACACGGCCTGGGCCGCGGGAGGTGTAAGTGCGAGTCTGTAGGGTAGAGGGTATGCAGATGCAAAGTGCTGTGGAAGACAGAAGCTGGGGAGAATGGGTCTGGGAGGTCACGGCCCCGAAGATGCATAAGGGCCAAGAACACCAATACAACAACTGTGGGAATTAGCAGAGGGGTATGAACAGATGGAGGTGTTATGTGGGGGGAGAGGGTGTGCAGGTATAATGTCGACTGCAAAAAGTCAAAAACAAAAATGTCAAAAAAAAAATGTCAAAAATAAATTGAATGTGTTTTTGTAATTTGTATGTTTTTCTGGATTTAGCTATAAAAATAAACGGGGGTGGGAGGGGGAACCCCCCATTAAAAAACGTTTTTTAAAAATAAAATTCAACATTTTTTTTTCAACATTATTTTTTTAGACATTTTTGTTTTCGACATTTTCACTATAAACCGGGGGAGAGAATGAGCGGAAATGAGTGGAGGCTTGGTAGGCCGAGAATGGTTTGTGGTGGCGGGTCAGATGGCTCCTCTGGTCTGAGGGACAGAGGTGGTGAGAGCATGAAGGAAGTAGGGCATCAGAGAGTGTGATGCTTCTGGGGCTGTGGGTTGAGAGGAGTGGCGGTGTGTGGTTGGAGTTTGAGAATGAAGGTGCTGGAATGGCAGTGGTGGGTCAGCCACAGTGTTTATTTGCTTGCCAGTGTGTTTCTTTTGGTTGTTGGTTGGGAAGTGTGAGTGGAAAGCCTGTGGGTAGGATTGCTGTTTTGAGTGACCGCATAGTTGCTACGTTAGAGTTGAGGGCGTGGAGAGGTGACCTTGTTTCTCGCTCCATTTTTGACAGGTTGGAATTGTTGGTCGTGGTCGTGTAAGGGAGCATCGCAGTGGGTGGGGGTGATCGTGCTTGGGTGGATTGCTGCAGGTGGTCTGGGGTAATTCGGTTGAGCGCTTCTCTCAAGTCCCGAAAATGCAGTAACTGCTAGATAACTAGATTTGAGACAGTGGTATATGAAATGGTACCTAGATTTGGGACATCTTTATAAACGGAGGACTTGCCTAAAGTTAGGGCATGGTAGTAAATACAACAGCTAGATAACTAGATTTGAGACAGTGGTATATGAAATGGTACCTAGATTTGGGACATCTGAATAAAGGGAGGACTCGCCTAAAGTGAGGGCACGGTAGTAAATGCAACAGGTGGTCTGGGGTAATTCGGTTGAGCGCTTCTCTCAAGTCCAGAAAATGCAGTAACTGCTAGATAACTAGATTTGAGACGGTGATATATGCAATGGTACCTAGATTTGGGACATCTGAATAAAGGGAGGAAGCACCTAAAGTGAGGTCACAGTAGTAAATGGAGCATCACTCTGAACTGTGATACCTGAATAGCGGTAAAAACACCTAAAATGGGGCACAGTAGTACATGTAACAACACCTAGATATGAGATGCCTCAGGGTACAGTAGTTAATGCAGCAACACCTAGAATTGTGATGCCAAGATAGCAGGAAAACACCTAAAAAGGGGGCATATCACCCAGATTTGAGATGCCTCGGGGTAGAGTAGTTAATGCAGCAACATCTAGAATTGTGATACCTTGATAGCAGGAAAATACCTAAAATGGGGGCACAGTAGTAACTATAACAACACCTACATTTGAGATGCCTAAAATGGGGGCACACTAGTAAATGCAGCAACACCTAGAATTGTGATACCTGGATAGCAGGAAATCACATGAAATGGTGGCACAATAGTAAATGCAACAACACCTAGATTTGAGATGCCTAAAATGGGGCACAGTAGTAAATGCAGCAACACCCAGCATTGTGACACCTGGATATTGGGAAAAAACCCAAAAGGGGGCACAGTCGTAAATGCAACACCTAGATTTGAAATGCCTACAATGGGGGCAAAGTAGTAAATGCAGCAACACTTAGCTTTGTGACACCTGAATAGCGGGAAAAACACCTAAAATGGGGGCACAGTGAGAAAATGCAGCAACAGCTAGAACTGTGATACCTGGATAGTGGGAAAACATATAAAATAGGGGCACAGTAGTAAATGCAGCAACATATAGAATTGAGATACCTAAAATGGGGGCACAGTAGTAAATGCAGCAACACCTAGAATTGAGATGCCTAAAATGGGGGCACAGTGGTAAATGCAGCAACAGATAGAATTGTGATACCTGGATAGTGGGAAAACACAGAAAATGGGGGCAGAGTAGTACATGCAGCAACACCTAGATGTGAGATGCCTACAGTGGTGTCACATTAGAAACTGCAGCAACACCTAGAATTGAGATGCCTCAAATGGGGACACAGTAGTAAATGCAGAAACATGTAGAATGGAAACACCTAAAATGGGGGCACAGTGGTTAATGCAGCAACACCTACAACTGTCATACCTGGATAGTGGGAAAACTCCTGAAATGAGGGCACAGTAGTAAATGCAAAAACACCTAGATTTGAGATGCCTAAAATGGGGGCACAGTAGTAAATGCAACAACACCTAGAATTCAAACACCTAAAATGGGGGCACATTGGTTAATGCAGCAACACCCAGAATTGTGATACCTGGATAGTGGGAAAACACCTAAAATGGGGGCCACAGTGGTGAATGTCCCTTCGCTCGCTCCACTTACCGGTTCAGTTGATGCTGGTTGAAGGCTGCAGGCTCCCCAGGCTAACACGGGCCAACACAGTCTGGGGCTGCTTCAACTGGAGCTGTCCTTTGCTTTGGGTCCATAGCTGAGGGGCTGCCCTGTGAGGCTGGACTAAATGGGTCCTCTCAGCCAGTTAGGGGTGGTGGGAGGGATGGGAGGCGGGCAGAATGGAAAGCAACAGGGAAATTAATGGTTGCACGGGGAAGGTGCAGAAGTGCTCTCTGAGGATTTGTTCACTTTAAAATTACAAATGTCAAAGTAATTCAAAGAACTGCTGAAGAAGGAAAGTGAGGCCTTGCTCCTAAAATATGCCATCAAACATGTCTCTCAGCTCTGGGTAAACAGAGGCATTTACTCTATTGTCTGGTTCCAAATTAAGACAAAACAAAAAGACCATTGTTAGACCTGAGGCCAGCAAAAAAGTATGTAAAAACTCAAAAGCTCAGAATGACATTCCTCTACTCAAAAGAGGTTATACATGTCTGCACTAGACATGAAAGTTGCATACTTTCATATTTCAGTTTTCCCCAGTCACAGAAGATTCCCATGGCTCAAGGTACAGGCACAACACTACCAATTCAAGGAGCTACCTTTCCCGCATGCCCGCCTAATCATGCATACAATACAGCTGTAGCACTCACGCCAGTGGTCTCAAGTAGCTGACGATTGCCACAATCTAGTGATTATAACAAAAGAAATGTAAGTGATATGCATTGGTGGATGAAATCAAACTTCTTAAAGAGAAGGCCATTCAGGCAACAGCCAGAACAAATAGTACT
The DNA here is from genome assembly GCF_040938575.1 of Ambystoma mexicanum. Lineage (NCBI taxonomy): Eukaryota > Metazoa > Chordata > Amphibia > Caudata > Ambystomatidae > Ambystoma > Ambystoma mexicanum. Next base: position 815,867,699 of record NC_090922.1, read on the forward strand.
AAGTACAGATGCATCACTGCTGGGATAGGAGCTCACTGTCAGGAACTTCCAGCCCAGGGAGCATGGTCAAAGAAGAGGGAAAAAACACATAAATGTGTTAGAGCTTGTAGGCATCAGGATGGCACTATTATCCTCCCTAAGAAGATGGCACTATTATCCTCCCGAACATGAATAACCAACAACAATGTGTTGAACAACACTGACAATATCACCGCAATGTCAAGCATAAAGAAGAAGGGGGAATACTCTGTTTAGTAGTATCCCTTCTAATGTAGGACATACGAAATGGTGCATCAGGGGAGGGATTTACAGGCAGGGGCAGCATGTTCCCGGGTTGCACAACTGTCTGGCAAACAACGTAGCCAGAGTGCTTCAACAAAGTCGCAAGTGGGAAATCAACACAAACACACTCACACAAATGAAAACAAAATGGGAACATCACATGGTGAATCTTTTTGCAAACCTCTCAGAGCGTGAAATGCTCCAATTTTCATTCAAGTACCCAGAGAAAGGGCCACTAGGGAAAACACTATGGATGAACTTCCGGGTCATCTGCTTATGCTTTTTCTCAAAACACTTCTCCACCAAGTGGTCCACAAAGTACTACACCAACAAATTACTCTAATATGTATGACCCTAATTTGGACATAACAAACATGGTACCCCCATGTCTTGAGGATGGCAACTCAGCCACCAATCAAGATCCAGGTCAAACATAACTTACTGACACAAGAACTCTGACATTTGACACATCATGCCCCCAGACATTGAACTTTGCAGCATGGCTCCTGAAATCATAGACTTTGGCTATATGAAAATCCCAGAAACATACATGGAGATTCTAAGGGAAGCTATGCAACCCACCACTGGGCACTGTGTCTTCAACAAGTGGAAAGGATCTGTGATTTTGTGTGGGGAAAAAGGAGTTAACCCCATTAATCGCACAACTACAGATATGGTAATGTATCTAGTACATATATACAACATGACAACAAAAAATATCCTGGTGGAGGGTACCAGTGATTAAAGTATTCATGGAGGGTATTAAACAAATCCATCCGCCACCTCCAGGGTGAGACCTTAATACAGTTCCACAAAGGACCATGCATCCAGCATCTACAAGACATCTCACATATACAGTGGACAAGGGGTAATTTGTTGTCATGGATAGATCATGTTTTATTATGAGAGACTTAATGACCTTCTGTAACAATCATGTAATTTCTTTAAAGGGGTAAAGTGATCATGCCGCACGAGTATTTCAGTGGGAAAACGCTTGTTTGACTTTTCTGCATAGCACACAGGAACCACATTTGGCTTTCATAACTCCAGAAAATGCGAGTAGATAGACTACCAACTTGATTAAAAAAATGTATTGATTTACTTACTAATTGAATTTGGGTTTACTTATTAATTCAATTTGGGTATCTGATGATTCAGATTTACTATTTGTGGCTATACAAAATTGATACCTCAATTATTATCACTCGTTGGTAACAAATTAGCATTAGTAATGACATGTTCGCCCAAGCCAATAAAGATAAGGGACTCCCTATGAGAAAGCTGGCACAGTTTTATGGTTCAGGCTCTTGAGGTTTTTAGATCCAAAAGGAAAAGGATACAACAGCCCTATAAAAACTTGACAAACCGCGTGAAAGCTGAGCTTTATCATGTCGATAGTCAGATTATGCAAAAAGCATTATGCATTAAGAACACCGTTCGATTTTGGGACTTAACAAATAAGGGTCAGCATAAATCTAAGTCCCACATGTACGTGATATCTGAAAGTATGTGGGCTGAATATCTTTCTATAATTTGTAGGCGGCATGAATTCCACTTGCTTGATTATATTTGTGGTAGCAATTGTAATTTATATTGGGCTGAAGATTTTGCTAGCTGAAAGGTTCATGACATAATCCTGAAAATCAACCTCTCCAGGGACTCAGGCCAAGACAAATTAGCTCCAATTACATTAAAGTATGATCCTATTTTATAGTCTCATCTATTGCATGAGTTGTTTTTGGAAATAACTCAAACAAGTATTGCCACTGACTTCACATGAAGCATATATCATACATATCTACATAAATGGTGACAGAATGGCTCCTGTGAATTATCGGCCAATCGCGTCCTTGACGACTTTGCAAAGTTTTCGCCTCCTTCATGTTAGAGGTATTGGACATCTGGGTCAAGAAATTGAAACTGCTATCGAAATGTCAAGTGGACTTTCGTAAGGACATCGGAACGACCCTAAATGGCATGTTATTGAGCCGTTTAAAAGTACAGGCAGGGCACTCTGGAGCACTTCCAATTTACATTGCAAGTTTAGACCTAACAAGTGCATTTGTTAGGGTAAACTTTGGTGGAAATTACGTTCATAGGGCCTTTCAGAGAAAGCAATAGGTCTTATGATACTATTACATTCAAATACAAAGACCAGGGTACATTTATCTGCGGAAGGGCATTTGACTCACTCAACCAAAACTTCCCTAGAACTGAGACAGGGTTGTATTCTTGCCCCAATACTTTTCAACTTGTACCTCTCCGACATTGACACACTTTGGGCCAAGACAAAGAGCCCTGTCTGTGTTAGGGGGATGTATCATTATTCTGCTTCATTCCCTCTCCTAGTGGGACTCCCAGCGCTTTTTGCTGGACTTCTGGACCTTTTTCTTTTAATCCTGAATGAGTGGAGCCTTTTTCCACACATTCATTCTTATGGGCTCTGTCTTTTGCAACTCTATTCTTTGTATTCTACCTGTTCTATGGAGTCTGTCTGCTCCACACCTCTGAAAGGCATCTGTGTTTTACTACTGGAGCACACAGCTCATTGTGGGCAGTGTTGCTGGGGACCATTCCTCCTTTAAGACTCTTTTTTCCCATATCCTTAAGTTAACTAAAGTTCTTAGTGTATCTCCAAAAACTCTACAGTCTGAGAGATTGGCACACACCACCTTCAGTGGAGTGTTAAAGGGATACTTAGTATCCCCCTTCTCTCTGCTCCTGTGACTTTTTAGTCACATAGACAATCAACTAGTTATGGCTGGTGGCAGTGGACGTGTTCTACCAACTATTGTGTATTTTTTATACCGCAGGCTATGTCCATAGCCTCGGTAGTGCACAGTAGGAGCACCCAAGTACCAACTTGGGGCCTCCCTTCTTTTTTTGCCATTAGCAAGATTGTTCTTTGTTAGCCCTTCTTCAACCATTCTGAGAGGGGAGGTCTGTGTGTGTGTTTTGCCTTTGGCGGGAACCAGTAGGTATCCCTGCCTAGGCTCCAGAGTGTTTGGGCAGGCAGGAAGTGAGGGAGGAGTCTTCCACCCCCCCTGTCCTTTGTCTTCCAGAGTGCCCAAATAGGACCAGCTTCCATAGGGGGTCTGGCTGTCCTGATTGGACAGCCAAATGCCGCTTTCTGTAAAATGCTGATAGAGATTGCAGAGGAGTGTGTGCTGGAACTGTATAAATGGTGAGGCTTCTGGAGTGTAAAGCAAGTCGACTACTGGAAACAGAGGTAACCAAAAAAGAAGATGACCAGAGATGCCTGCAGACCCTTTGCAAGACCGTGAAGTGACCACTGCAGTCCTGATCCTGTATTCTATGTGACAGAGGTGCGCCGAAGAGGATGACTCCTTCCCTTAGGCTGGTCGGAACAACCAGTGTCAAGACGAACTTTGAAACAAACCATCTCCCGAGTTCCTAGTTGGTTTCCAGAGATGGAGAACCCCAATAGCAGGAGACCTGCTGCCCATTTCGAGTGCATCGTCGTAGAAAGGCTGAATCTGTCCAAATCAGTGCTGAGCCTATAAGGACACTCGAGAGATCTGATCCAGTTTACCCAGACCAGAGTGTGGAACTGCATGAAGTGAAGAAGATTGACTGGGTAATCCGTGCCCTTTGTTGGTGCTGTGGAAAAGGCACCAAAACCGCAGAGTAAACCAAGAAGTTGCTGAAAGTCGTGCCACAGGTCCCACCCACGAGACTGCTGCTGGAAGACACCATCCATTGTCCTGCCTTTCATTACCAGACCAAGGAATCCGGAGGTCAGGTCCAGAGCTGCCACATCGCGGAGGAGCCAACACAAACACTTTCTTCAACCTCAAGGTACTGTGTGGAAAAAGGTATTGCTACCTAATTATGAGAAGTCGCTACAGAGTGTTGGAGTGCACCTAGAGGTTTCCAGGGCAACCTCCTCTTACCTCTAACCCTAGCTGCTGATTGTCTCCCCTTTACAAGTCTGTTTTTAGGTCTCCTTTGTTAGTCGCTAACTTGCTGCTTAAATAACTTTAGACACTAGAAGAAATCTGCAGGAACTCTTCAGTATTCACTACTTGCCAAGACTTCAAGCCCTCTCTAAACTGCCTTTAGCTAGGGTTGCGTTTTTGGACGTAAAAGACTTGGCATGCAAAGAAACAATCTCTAGAACTTTGAGCTAAGCTCATGTTGCACTAACCACTTATTTTCCTCCCTTTAAGTGACTTTTCTATATGTGTTTGCAGAGTAAATGCATTACAGTATAACCTGTTGAAAACCGCATGAGTGCGCAATTACCGATGATACGATAACCTTGTCTTGTCCCTTTCTAATGTTGCTACAATTGTAACCGCCAACAAGCACAAAAGTTAAAGTGCCCTTTGAGGTGTGTTATCTAGTCTTCCTAAGTGTTCTACCATTACCGTCTGACATATTTAAAGTGATTCTTGTGTAAATATAATAAATATATAGCTTTTATATAAATATACGTGTAAGTGCTTCTTTGCTGTGCCTATTAACTAAGATTCAGAGTACTTACCTACAGCTCACATCTTCCTCTTAAGATAAGCCTGACTGCTCTGCCACTCTACCAAGGTCCTGAGCTAGTGCAGACTGATACTAGGAGTTTGGGATCTACAAACCACCGGGATAGCTTACTAAAGTCTTACTGCCAGTAGGACTCTAGGAAAGCTCCCCTAACAGTCAGTGAGATGGGGCAAGTTGGATTTGCATTGGTTGGCATACGCCTTACTCCCCTACGGCTGCAAAAGCAGCTCACCACATTTTTCATGCACGCTTTGGAAAACAACTTGGTTGAAAATGGGGCAAAGATTTTAATCTTGTCAAATAAAAGATCTTTGAGGTGTACGTCTTAGGTAGTCAGTGAAAAAAAATTGGAATCAGTAAAATGCTTACAATACCTGGGAATCCACAATGCATCAAAATCCCACTTTAGCAGGTACAAAAATTATACAGGCCTGAGTGTTCCCATTGATAGCCCAACTAAAAAGAGTGCATGAGGCCTATTGTAAATTTTCAATAATTCCATTGAGGACATTTCTTTCTGTGAAAACGTAGTCCTGTCTTTACTTTATGGCAGTAAGACTTCTCTTTATAATCTAGAGCCTTTCTTGAACTCCATCAAAGGTACTATTTGGAAAAGAGTCTTGGCCTTGCCCCTTTGTGTTCCAATTCTATCATAAGACACAAACTAGGTCTCACTTCACTCAAGTCATTAGCACTGTGAAGGAAGTTAGGTCTTTTGGCAAAAATGCTGGACCCTAAGCCTATGTCTCTTTTTGTTGATATTAATAGTAATTTGAACCAAGGGAATAAGATGCCATCGCCCCCAGTTGAAAGATTTGTTAGAAAGTATTGGCTGGTGGAAATGACTGGTGTACAACTGCTGATGTAATACATTCTTATTCCCTTTATACAGAATATGCAAAATTCACTGGCAGAAGAGGCGTCCTATCAAAATATTTGGTACTTTTTGCTTGGTCCAAAATTGAAATATTTATATATTTTTTTAATGTCATTTTTTACCGGCTTTAGAATGTGAGGGTCCTAGGAGGGGCATCCTAAGCACACTCAGAACTTGTCGATGGTTTGGTGACCCTGCAAAATGGAAACCCTAAAGCATCTAATTATGTATTGCTCTTATTTTAATGATGAACGGATTATGCACTTCAGTGACTGCACATATAAGAATTATGACGATGCTGGTGAAAGTCTGTGGCACAGCATTTAAGTGGATAACAGTTTTCATTGATTTAAAATGTATAGGTTTAAAAAATATATATTTGGTAACATATTTTGGATATGACTTTCTCTTATAATGACTTGAATTTGGATCAGATTTTAAATTGTACATAATGTGATACATTTAGTTCTGATGGTTATGAATGTATTTTTATGAATTCTGCAAGGTTTTCCTGTATAAACCAACACATAAAAATAGAAAATAGCAGTTACATCTATTAGAAGACTAAGTGAATTACAGCCACTTTCTGTCAGATGCCCCTTTTTACCGATTCATAAGCACAAAGTTGTCTTAAGAAGACATCCCTGATTTTCACACAAATATGTTTCAAAATGTCATGTGAATCAATCCATTGAATTATATTGCTTTTTCCCTAATTCCACAGAGTAGAGGGGAACAAGGCTTACACACACTAGTTGTACGTAAAATGGTGATATTCTACCTCAACAAAACTAAACAAATATGAAAAACAAGCCAATTCTTGTTTCATTCACAGTGGGCCTAAAGAGAGAGCCGGTAATTAAGGCCACTATTTCAAAATCAATTGTTAGAGTCACAGGTGGGTCAAGCAATTCTAAAACATTTATTTCCATCTGTTTCTGCTGCTCACTCACTACCTGATTCAGGTACTGATTGCTAATCTACGATTAGCATGTGATTCTAAGCAGACTTGCAAACACTAGAAGACAAATATTACTTGCACAGTAATGTCTTTCTGGTGCCTGTATCTGCTTAGAATCACATGAGCCTGCGCAATCTCCCAGCAAGGGAGCAGTGGATGAGTAGGGAAACGCAACATACACTGAGTTAAAAACACTAAAAACATGTGTATTTGTATATGTATTTTATTGAGTCTTATATAGCATTTTTGTCCAAAGCACTGTACAACATTAAAAACAACGGTACAAAAATAATGGAATATAAAGTAATTCAAATATCACATCAGAGAGCAAACAATCATGGACAGTGAAGTAGGTGGTTTTTCAAAGAGACCAGAATGAGGTAATAGACTGTGATAGATCGAAGAGATAGAGGAAGGATGTTCCAGTGGAGAGGAGCAAGAAGCTGGAAAGAATGAAAGCTAGACTGAGCACAGGGTAGACAGGGAACAGTCAACTTAAAAAGACAGGAAGAGCGAAGAGAGCGAGAAGGAGTATAAAAGGACAGCAGAACAGCAAGATAGTCTGGAGCTAGTCCATAAATAGATTTAAAGACAAGACAGAGATAATGAAATTTAAGTTGGTAATTAAATGGTAGCCATCCAAGAGATGCAAGCAATGCTGAAATTGAATTACGGTAGGAGAGAAGACAAAGTACGCGAATAGAAGAATGGTAAATGGATTTCAAAGGAGCAATGCATGAAGAAGGAAGACCAAAGAGTGTAACAGAACAATAGAAAAGTCAAGAAAAAATAAGAGAAGAAATAAGCAGCTTAGTCACATGAAATGTGAGAGAAGAATGAACTTTGCGAATATTATACAAATGAAAACGACAAGAATGGGATGTAAGAGAAATATGATGGGTAAAAGAAAGATTAGAGTCGAAATAAAGACCTAGATTACGAGCAGTGGGAGAAATAGAAAGAGTTTATGGTGGAAAGGAGATAGACGGCGGTGAAGAAAGTGTGTTAACAGGGACGAATAAAACCTCAGTCTTCCCAGCATTCAGAGTAAGGAAGTACAATGCCATCCAAGATTTAATGACTGAGAGACAAGAGGTAAGAGTGTGGTGAATTTCAGGCGTGAAAGAAGAAAAGGATAGAAAAAGTTGTGTGTCAGCGGCATAAAAGTGGAGAGAGATTCCAAAGGAAGAAATCAGAGGAGCAAGTAAAGAAGTATAGAGTGAAAATAGAAACGGACTGTAACGCTCACCTGACTCCCACGGAGGCGCTGGCCTGGTTCACGCTGCTGTGACCTCTTCTAAGGTGATGCGCAGGGTTCGGAAGACGGACTGGACCGGGCCCCCAAATCTGGTTTGTCTGGCTCGCAGAAGTATCCTTCTTAGGGTCTGGAAGGACGAGCTCTCCATCCTGCTTCTGATGCAGGGGCGCGTTGGTATCCAGTTACTTCACTGGATTTTCGGATTGGTGAGAACCAAACTTGCTTGGCTTCCAGGTAAGTTTTTTGATAAGAGGTTCCCCTTGTGTCCATGCATTAATGCACTAATGCTAGTGTCTTTTTCCCCATAGGGTCCGGGGTACGGAATGCCGGGGAACAGGCACCGACCCGAGATGAGAGGTGAAATCCTTGTAGAAATCAGGTAAGTCTTTAATGAGCGTTTTTTGGTAATGTCTTTTCATTCGCTCATTAACGCTGATGTCTCTTTTTCCCCTTAGGGGCCGGGGTCCGGAAATGCCAGGATGCGGCGCGGTCCCGAAATGAAGAGAGAATGAATCAACATGTAAGTCTTAACATGGAGATTTAGCTTTCCTTATTTCCTTCTCTCTCTCACCTTTTGTTCTGGTCTTTTTCTCCCTAGGCGCTGGGGCGTGACTGCGAATCCGGATGATCGCTGCTGAACATGGAGGCGCCCTGTAAAGGTGAGTGGAATGCGGCACTGCAGCGATCGACGCAATGAGCTTTTCAATAAAAGTCTTCCTTTTCAGGATTGTCGGCGAGATGTCTCCGGGATGCGGATTTAGCAGGTAAGGACTTTTCCTTCTTCTGTTCTCTTCTTCTCTTCCTTTGCAGGTGATCCAGGATGCTGGCAGGCGTGGCAGAAGTCAGGATGCAGGAGCAGACACGGTGAGCGTCCAGCTGCTAGATGCAGAACAACGCGAAGCACGTGTGGCTGTTCGGGTGGGGTTTAAATAGCCTTGGAAGAAGTTCCAGGTATGTATCCTTCCTCCAATCAGGTATGTATCCTTCCACGACCACGCCCGGATGGTAAATTAGTCCCACAGGTAAAGTAGTTCCTTTCAGGCCTCAAGGAGGCCGGGATCCTGCAGCATGGTCTGCATCAGGTAAGTGCACCCAAGCACTTCCATAATGAGCCTGGCGCCTATGGCGCCAGGACTGATGTCTTTTATGAGCCTGGCGCCATGGGCGCCAGGACACTGTCCAAAGGGCCCCTATATGGGGTTGCTGGGTCCTTCCTTGGGGACTGGATGTCCGCTTTTGGGGACGCAGGGCTTGAACTGGCTCCCCAGGAGCGGGCATCATGACAGCACTCCCCCCCAAGGCCCCTCCCAAGGTTGTTCCCTCCGGGGATTTTGGTTTGTCTGGGAAGAGTCGGTGGAATTTCCTGACTAATCGAGGTGCATGCACATGGTCGCTGGGTTCCCACGACCTCTCCTGAGGTCCGTACCCCTTCCAATCAATTAGGTAGAACAGTTTTGACCTAAACATTTTTGAGTCTAAAATGTTCTTCACTTCGAATTCGGGCTCCCTATCTATTAGAATAGGTTCTGGAGGTTTGAGTAGTCGGGTTCCGGGTACCACTGGTTTCAGAAGTGACACATGAAAAACAGGGTGAATTCGCATACTAGCTGGTAAATCAAGTTTAACAGCCACTGGGTTAATTATTGCCGTAATAGAATAAGGTCCCAGATATTTTGGGTTAAAAGTTCGAGGCCCTTTGAGTGGTAAATGTCTGGTAGCTAACCACACTTGATCCCCAATCTGATAAGGAGGTGCTTCACTCCGATGTAGATCAGCATTCTCCTTGTATTTTCTCTTGGCTTGTTGTAAATGCGTAGTTGCCTCTTTGAAGGCTTGGGTAATTGTAGAATGCAGATGTTCTACTGCAGGCATTCCGAGGTTCTGAGGTAAGTCAAGGTTTGAGGTTCGAGGGTGATGCCCAAACAAAGTATAAAAAGGACTGTGGCCAGTTCCAGAGTGTACTGAATTATTATATGCGTATTCGGCTATCCAAAGAATGTCTTTCCAGTTGCTTTCAGATTGCTGTAACTTACACCGTAAGTATTGCTCAAGGGTCTGATTTGTCCTCTCGGTCTGACCATCGGTCTGAGGGTGGTGACTGGTCGATAATCTTACGTCGATCTGCGCCATTTGACAACATTTGCGCCAGAAGTGGGAAATGAATTGGCTTCCCCGGTCAGAGATTAGTACAGATGGGAATCCATGTAGCCGAACAATATTTTCGAGGAATTCTTTGGCTAGGACAGAAGCTGAAGGTAAACCTTTCAAAGGAATAAAGTGGGCCATTTTGGAAAACAAATCCACAATTACCAGAATAGTATTGTACCCCGAACAAGGAGGCAGGTCCGTAATAAAATCCATTGATAGGGTGTGCCAGGGTGCTGGCGGTATGTCTAGAGGCTGGTCTTTTCTTTTGACTTTTATTTTGGGCGCAAACACCACAGGACATCACAAAAGATTTAACATCTTTTCGCCAAGAGGGCCACCAAAATTGTCGTTTCACCTTTTCCTCTGTCTTGGCAATACCGGGGTGTCCCTCTATTAATGCATCATGATAACCGGAAATAACTAGTTCGTGTAATTCCTTATGTGGCAGGAATAAGCGTCCTTGGAAATAAGGTAAACCATTATCTATTGCTAAAGTCTGATCCCTTTTGTATCCAATCCTATAAGGTTGTAGGGTCCAGGAGTTGTTTCACTCTGGCTTGAATGTCTTCAAGCGTCTGTAACGAAGTCATGCCTAGAATCCTCTGTTCGGGAATTATTGGTACTGGTTCTGAGTTTGTATCAGATTCTCCCATTCCAATTCGGGATAAGGCGTCTGCTTTGCCATTCTTGCAGCCAGGTCGATAGGTAATCACGAAATTAAATTCAGCGAAAAACAAAGCCCATCGGAGCTGCCGTGATGACTGAGTCTTGGCGGTTTTCAAATACTGTAAATTCCGGTGATCAGTGATCACTGTGATGGTATGTCAAGTGCCAAGCAGATAATGCCGCAAGGCTTTAAAAGCGGACTTAATGGCTAACAGTTCTTTGTCCGTGATTGCATAATTAACCTCGGGTGGCGAGAATTTTCTGGACCAAAATGCTACGGGATGCAGTTGGTTGGTTTCGGGATCTCTTTGGGACAGGACAGCTCCCATGGCAAGGCTGGATGCGTCAGTCTCGACGACATAAGGGAGATCTGGACGCGGGTGTTTCAATATAGGTGCGGAGGTAAACTTAGCTTTTAAATCCTGAAAGGCCTGCTCGGCTTCTTCAGACCATTCAAAACGTTTATTTTTCCTCAAGAGTGCAGTAATGGGTTGTACCACGCGTGAAAATTCCGGGATAAACCTGCGATAGAAATTGGCAAAGCCGAGCATGCTTTGAACCCCTTTTACAGAGCTAGGTGATGGCCATTTGAGGATGGCATCCACTTTTCTTGAGTCCATTCGGACTCCTTTGGGTGTCAGGATGAAACCTAGAAACTCGACTTCTGTGGTATGGAAAACAAATTTCTCCAATTTAGTAAATAGTTTGTGTTGGCGCAGTTTTTCAAGTACTGCCCTGACGTGTTTTCTGTGATCAGATTCCGAAGAGGAGTACACCAGAATGTCATCGATATATACGACAACACAAACATCGATGAGTTCACGAAGGACATCATTCATGAAGTATTGGAAGGCAGCCAGCGCGTTACACAATCCGAAAGGCATCACCTGGTACTCGAATAATCCGTATTTAGTACGGAAGGCAGTTTTCCATTTGTCGCCTTCTTTAACTTGTACCCGATGATAAGCCCCCCGGAGATCTAACTTGGTGTGTATGCAAGCGTCCTTCACCTGGTCAAGGAGTTCAGGGATCAGAGGCAGAGGATAACGGTTTTTAACCGTTATCTGGTTCAATGCGCGGTAATCGATACAAGTTCTAAGGTCGCCTTCTTTTTTGGGCACGAAGACCAAAGCCGAGGATGCCGGGGACTTTGACGTGCGAATAAAACCATTAGCTAGGTATTGATCCAAAGATTGTCTCAAATGCAGATTCTCAGGTTCGGTAAGGGCATAAATCCTGCTACAAGGGGGTTGTGCACCGGGCACCAGATCGATTTGGCAATCGTACGATCTGTGAGGAGGTAACGTGTTGGCCTGTTCCTTTTGGAAGACGTCCTGAAAGTCTTGGTATTCCGGAGGTAGTTGCATGGAGGCAGAGGTTACAGATGCTAGATTAATCTTCAGGTTTTCTGGGTAGCAGGTTTGTGTACAATCCGGGAAGGTTATTCTCTTAGCTCGCCAATCAATTCGAGGATTATGTGTCTCTAACCAAGGGATTCCAAGAATAACCTGAAACTGTGGAGCCTTGATTACATCAAACACAACACCCTCCCGATGGCCGTCGGGACCAATAAGAGTCACCTCAGTAGTGGAATGTGTTACCGGTCCAGAGGCAATTTCAGTTCTATCGACTGTGGTGATGACATCTTTGCTGGTTTTAGGACGGAGAGGGAGGTTAATCCTAGAGACCAATTCAGGATCCACATAGTTTCCAATAGCCCCACTATCGATGTATGCCTTTATTGCATGCAACCGCTTAGGCTGTTCTGGATCTACGAGAACCATTGGCACAATGAAATGCGAGGTCTGAGAGTTAGTTTTCAAGCTCGGCAAGCGGACCCCTTCACTTGTCGGGCGGAGTCGTTTCCTGAAACAGAGTCTTCATGGTTTTTATCAGCGGCTCCTACCGCCTTTCGGGCGGTTTTTGCCGGGCAATCTCGTAGAAAGTGTCCAGAATTCCCACAATAAAGACATAATTTTAACTGCCGCCTCCTTTCACGTTCCTTTTGAGTTAAGGGTCCTTTAACCCCTCCAATTTGCATAGACTCAGAGACATCAACTCCCTTGGGATTAGCATGGGTCTTGACCAACACCCTGGACCGATCTGCTTTTCTGTTTTGAAGTCTGTGATCCAATTGGACCACTAAGTCTATATACTCTGTGCATTCTTGGGGCGGATTTACAACTTGGGCCAAGACATCTTTAAGTTCTCCGCGTAGGCCTTGATAAAACAACGTGACTCTTTTATCCTCTGGCCATCCGGTTTCCACAATTAGTCTATTAAAGGTTGCAATATAGGATAGGAGGTCCTGATTGCCCTGTCGCAGGGATAGAAGTTCGTCATCCAGAGCCTGCCCCTGAGAGTGTCGAGCAAATAACCTTTCCATGCTTGCTTGAAACCTTTGAAAATCACGGAGAATCGGGTCATCTTGAGTAACCAGTGGAACTGACCAATCGGCAGCGCAGCCGCTGAGATATGACAATACAAAGGCTACCTTGGTCTGATCATTAGGGAAGGCCCCAGGTCTGCATAGGAAGTGCAAACGACACTGATTCATGAATACGGCGAATCGTTTGGGGTCCCCAGCAAAGCGTTCGGGTGGGGCCAGCGGCATGTTTCCAGGTAGATTAATCTGCACAGGGTTACTGGAAACCACAGGAGCGGGGTTCCCTCCGGAACCGGGTAGAGGAGTTTGCCCAGCTTGACCTTGCAAAAGCTGTCTGGCCAGGTCATCAGTTCTTTCCTTTGATATTATTAATTCCCATTGTACTTCGGCCCGTAATTCCCCCAGTAATTGGGCCAACTGATCAGTCTCAGAACTTTCCATAGCGCCTGGATGGGAATTTGTAGGAAGGCTTCGCGTTCTGTAACGCTCACCTGACTCCCACGGAGGCGCTGGCCTGGTTCGCGCTGCTGTGACCTCTTCTAAGGTGATGCGCAGGGTTCGGAAGACGGACTGGACCGGGCCCCCAAATCTGGTTTGTCTGGCTCGCATATTGGTGAAAAACATGGGTTTGTGCAAAGTACTACTTTGTGTTTGTGTAAGGAAACAAAAGACACTGACATTTGTAATGTTTGTAATTCACTTACCTTCCTTCTAGATGTGAACACTAGAAGAACAGCTGCTTTGTAAGTGAGATCCCCTAATGAGGCTATGTTCATAGGCCCAAAAGTACTCCCATGAGTCTTTGTAACACAGTGTTTAAATCCCACCGTGGAGGTGGATGTGCCACAGGAGGGTGTACTTCTTTGACTCCTTAAATGAAGTCTTTAACCACTGGTACTCTCCACAAGGGTACCTTCTGTTGTGATGTACAATAAGAAGCTAGTGAGTAAGTTGTGTACTAGACCTTAGTCTACTGGGTTAAGTAGGTAAGTTACAATGTGTAAAATAAGGAAGAGAGATGGAGTGGGATTGCCCCGAATAGTTACTAGTAATCTTCATTGAACTAAGTCTCCATCTTCCTCATCACAGTATTGAATGACCCTATTGTGCAATGCAGTCTGTATTTTTGTTTCAACAGGGCATACATGTCAGAGGTCAAATATATTTGTCATATGGACAAGGGGATGTGTTTAGAATGTGATTATAATTAGGTTTCTGGTGTGGTTGTCTGTGTCCTGGCGGTATCTCACCCACATAAACTGTGCCATGGAAGATCAGTGTAGCAAAGATTGCTGGTAAGTAATCAAATAATTTTTGCATGAACTTTAACTTTTATGAAAGCAATGCATTTTATGTCGA